>NW_022991375.1:4124410-4701910 GCF_902827175.1 Gymnodraco acuticeps
CCGGAGCCCGAAGGCCAAGTCAGGAAGTTCGAATAATTGTTAATGTATCATAACGGCTCTTTACATCAAACACTAATTACGTAGGTTGTGCGATGTGCCGGCGGATAAAGAGAGAAGCATATGGTCTCTTTTGAATGGGCCTCACAGACTGGGTGCTTGTGACCTAATCAGATGTTTATCATGAGATACTGATTATCCCCAACGAATCAATGTCAGAAGACTTCAGCAAATCGTGAGCCAACATTAGAGACTCGTAAGGAAATGAACCATTTGCGTTGTCCGGATTTGTTTCCATGAATGGCTCATGTGTTTTCTCTGAAGATGTTATTTTGCAGTCTTCATCATCTGACATTTGACCGGCAGCATGATCCAGAGAAGACTCAAAAGTATGTTTATATTAATCCAGATTTTCTCTACAGTTTGCCTTTTTCCTTGTAAATATTAGATACATCTTCAGGCTTCAAAATGTTCAAATGAAATCATTTGAGAAGGGAAAATCCCTCTCTTTTGTTGAAAGACTCGGGGGATTTCATTTTAAAAGAAATATATTTTGTGAAATAAGTAAAGGCACGATTATAAGGAGAAAAAAAACTACCGACCATATCTGGCAACCCCTGCTGCAGCACTGGGATAAACTGTGGTTCATCAATAAATAACCCCAACACGTTACTCCCCCTCAAACCACAAATTGTCGGCTTAACAAATGCATGAAGCAGGTAGGTGCAAGCAAGTCGATAATGAGGATTAATGGGTAAAATGTGCAGAACAGGAGTTCCCTGTTGCAACACAGACAGACAGTGTTATCTTCCTTCAGCCCCTGTTAAATCACCTTATCTGAAAAATAAACATTACCCCAAGCTTCAGGTGTGAGCGTGTTCAGCCGTCTCGGATTGTTTTTTAGCTGTACATTCAAAGCTTCATCCCTCTGTAGGCAACATTACTCACTGACTAATTAATTAAGAGGTGGATTTAAGAAACTAATGGCTGGAGAATGGTTGTCTAACACATAGATTAGCAGCTTGGTATAACAATTGGTGATCATTAATGCCTTGATACTCGCTTTTAATTAATGTGAATGTGTAGCTCGTGAGTGGCGACGGTTGTTAGTGTTGCAGTTAACCAGTGGAAACGTGTAACTGGACGACAGGGAGATATATGGGTTATGATACTATCTTGCCCTCCTCTCTCTTCCGTCTCTGTAATCCTGTCCAGGTTGTTCCCTCTATGCAATCCGTCTCAGCTGCTAAGCTCTTTACAGGCTGGCCTTAACCACAGTCTCTCCTTCTTTGCTGCTACCAATCCGTCTCCCTTTAATTTTCCTTTTTCTTCCTCGTCAGTTCCTCCGCTCTTTTATCATTTCTACCTAAAGCCAATCCCTCCCTTTTCATTTCAAACTATTTTTTTCTGATGAGCTACTCATATCCTTTTAGCACTTTTACATATTTCACAAATTATTTTATGTCTCGCCTCCTTTTCTTCTCCATGTCTGCTGCGTTTGATTCTTCAATTCAATCTGCTGTTTCTATTCCTGCGCTGCACTGTAGCCACCACCCCTCCTTTAATATCAGTCTGTCTGTGATTGCCTCTGACCTTATTCCCCCCTGTCATTCCCTTCAAATCTCCCCTCCCTCCGTCTCCACACAAAATCTAATCACCTTCAAATCTGTCACCATACCTTTTCTGCTTTGTTCATTTTTGGGGGGAAGATTAGATTAGAACAATTTCCAAAAGCTGTCAAGTGTAAAGGTACCATTTATTTTCTCTGTGATTGCGATGCAAAATATTTCTTATATTGATTAAGGTCGGGTACTGAACCTCAAGACTGGGGAGCAAGAGGATAGAAAAGGGGAATGATGTGCACCAACAATAACAAAGAATAAAACCGGGGTCACAGGCTGTAGTGTGCCTCTTTACCGCTGGGGTACCACGATGCCAAAACCTCAATACTATTTTGATACTGTAGCACTAAGAGAGGAAAAACTGCTCTGATTTCAAAAGAAAAACTAAAGGACTGGAGACGAGTCAGGATAAATTCATCCTTTAGTCTTCTTGGATCTAAACCCGCATATTTAACCTCAGCACATGTTGGTTTTGACTGAATCATAAGTCAGCTTTAAGTACTTGAACAGCATAAAACCGACAACTATTTTCTTCTTTTTAATTAGTTTACTTAACAGGGACAGTGCACAATATAAAGTATTGCTGTAGTTAGCCAAAGCAATACTTTATATATGTAGAAAAACGATGAATCATTTCTGTCATTTATAAATCATCTTATCGTTTCATCTCATCAATGAGGATTTTCGAGACATTACCATGGGGACTTAGAAATGGTAATTATTATTTTATAGAATAACTAATAGATTATTTGTTAAAAAGTATATATTCATCATATGTTTTGGCCCAATTGTATTTTATTCAGGCACAAATATAGTACCAGTGCTTCTTGGTTTAAAATTAATATTTGAGCTTCTTTTGTTTGTTTTTATTTCCAAAAGTAAGGTTCTGAATAAAAGTATCAGATTGGTGAAAAAACTGTTTTGTGTCTTCTCTTAACAATATAAACTGAGGATGTTTATTTTTGAGACAGAAAAACAAGACATATTTTCATACTCTTGGACATTTATTATAGCTTGTGATTAAACCCTTCATCAAGAAAATAATTAGAAGTTTAATCAAAACTTTAAATCATCATTAGCCACTCTAAATGCGAACCGTAACACAAGTTAATACAACTTACAACTCACATTTAGTGTGATTGACAGTTGGAAAAGGTCAAAAGAAGTCAAGCCTTTCCTCCATCAACACCTCATATCATGTCCTGTCAGACAAACACTGCAACACAGGAAACAATTATCATGTCACACATACGGCTTAATAAACAATACACTTGAGGACACACACACTCTCAGTGTCAGTCAGCCTTTCAGACCTGGGTCTCTGCTGGCTAAGATTAGAGCTAATCCGCAACTGTTGGAATGAAAGATTATAAGGAATCACCTGCTGCTGCAGACGCGTGTGTGTGTGTGTGTGTGTGTGTGTGTGTGTGTGTGTGTGTGTGTGTGTGTGTGTGTGTGTGTGTGTGTGTGTGTGTGTGTGTGTGGAGGAGTTTATAGAAATACCCTATGGGAAAGAGAAGCTGCAGAAACCACCAAGCAATATTACAGAATCCCTACCCTGCCAACCAACCATACACACACACTTGTTCCCTCTTCTGCTCACACGCACACACAGCTCATTAGCTTCAATGGCTCGTTCAAACTGCAAACGTCTTTGAAAGAGCCCTTTAAAGCGCTGAGGTTCAAAGGTTTACTTGAAAGTCCACACAAACACACACACACAGCGGGTTTCAGTGTCTGCATTTAATTGGATCGATGTTCTTCCCCCATGACTTTCCCATAATTGACGGGACATGACTAACATGTGGGAAGCCTTTTGTTCCTAAATTCCTGTTTATTACGAACGGCAGAATAAAAGAGGAGCTCTGCAGTGACCAGTGTTGGGAGTAACGCGTTACAAGTAACTAGTACTCTAACGCATTACTTTTAAAATGCAGTAACTCAGTTACCGTTACTACATGGTGCGTTACTCCGTTAGTTTTTTTTATATAGTCAACAGCCAGGCGAACAGAGATGAGAACTGTACTTAAGTACAGTACTTGAGTAAATGTACTTAGATACTTCCTGTATCACATGCGGAGACGGGCTGTGGGCGTGTTTCTGTGTTGTTTACTAACAAGACTATCATGGCGGCGGCGGAGCTCAAGTCTAGTTTCTCCACCTGGAGATATTCTCACTATTTCACTTTTGTCGAGCACAAAGAAAAGAAAGTTTCTGTTAAATGTAAGTTGTGTCTTGGCGGGTCAAAGATCCTATCTACTGCCCAAACCAGTAATTCAAATCTCTTAAAACATCTGCAAAAACAACATGCTGGGACGAAGCTAGTAGCTAAGACCACAGAGACTCAGCCGACGACACTCCACCTCCACCTAAGCAACAGCGGCTGGATTTTAACCAAGGGACTGCTAGCCAGGGAAAAGTCGATAAAGCCATTGCACGGTATGTTGTAGAACACATGCAGGCTATTGCTACAGTGGAGTCACCCGCTTTCAGGGAGCTAGTTAGCATGATAGCATGTCCGGCACACGGCATATGGGACGGAAAACTTTTTCCAACTACCTGGAGAAAGAATATACAAAAACGGAAAGCCAGCTAATATCGATGCAACCCAGATTGCATATAATGCATGTCAAGTTGATCAACAGATTGTATTATTCTCCAATGCAATAACAGTACTGAAATGAAGGCTATAAGGGCATTAACGGGAGCCCTTTTTCCAAGTAACTACAACGTTACTTTTCAAAGTAACGCATTACTTTTGGGTTTAAGTAACTAGTAAAGTAACTGAGTTACTTTTGAAATGAAGTAACTAGTAATGGTAACTAGTTACTGGTTTTCAGTAACTAGCACAACACTGGCAGTGACGGAGGAGGAGGAGGAGGAGGAGGAGGAGGAGGAGGAGGAGGAGGAGGAGGAGGAGGAGGAGGAGGAGGAGGAGGGAGGAGGAGGAGGAGGAGGAGGAGGAGGAGGAGGAGGAGGAGGAGGAGGAGGAGGAGGAGTGGTGGTAGAGGGTGTAGAAATGGATTGATGGAGAGAGGAAAAACGTTGCAGCAATGAGCTCCTGACCTCGTTCACTCCTCTGTCGGAACGTTGGGCTAAATAATTCAAACGCACACATACACAGTCACATGCCTTTCGCACACAGTGTTTCTCGTTTCTCTCTTTCGCACAAGCGGCCTCCCTGTGCTCCTCCTTCGCCTCCAGTCCAACATGTAAATATGTAAAAAACACACACCTATAAAAAAAAGTTCCCCCTTCTGTGCACCACTCAGGAAGCTCCCTCCTGATTTGGAGCTTGAAGGCCGGATCTATAAATACTCACTTCCTGTGTCCATCCTATTAAAAGTGAGCAGCCGGTGACCACTTAGGCAAAATACACACGTTGTACACATCAGTATGCAAACAAGTACACGTCTGCCACAGTGTGAATCCTGACGGAATTATGATGAAATGCCCACAGATAAGACCAAGTTAATATACAAAATAAAACTGTAATTAATTATATTTCTGCCTTGATGCAATACATCAGAAATTGATATCTGTGAATCAAATCTTTGTTATCAGAGGAAAAGATGACATGAAGATCGGGTTGGAAAATAGAAACGGTGGCACTGACGGATCAAAGACAAGGCAAATTGAGAAGCTGACAAATTAGATGACAAAACATTTATATACGCCATCATGTGCATGGATGCATCTTGGAAAATCTGACTGTGATTCACTTGCTCTTGTACCTAAGCTGCTGGCCCGAGCCTCTTTTACTGCAACCACCAACACCCCTGGAGACCCAGAGCTGTGAAGTAAAGTACTTTCACAAATGTATCACCATAAACCATTTAACGCATATAAAATCTCTGCTATTTACATTTGGCTTGACGTTGCTCCTATTTTACTTCATCTTCACCTCTTCTTGCAGGACCTCGGAGAAATCCCCCAGGACAATGCCTCTATCTCCCACTGTGTCTTCATTTACAGGCACTCTCTACCAGCATTAAGTGCAAACAAACTTAGCTGGCTTTGAGTGGCCATTTTCAAAGATGGGCTCCCAGAGGAACAGTGATAGCTTTTCCAGCCAGAGGCAGTCGAAAACGTCTCCACACCAACGACATGCGGCCGAGGAAACAAGTTCCTTGAACAGATTTCCGACTGGAGCAAAAGCTACAGCCTTGCTCCAAGGCTTTTATCATTTGTAATATATATATATATATCACAGAAAAGCAGCCCAGCTGAACATAAATGAAATTATTTTATGGCCAAATCAATACCTGTCAACTGTCCAAGGATGATTAGTTTATAAATTATGAAAAATAGTCAATACACGTTCCCATAGCCCCAAAGTGACAATTTACAAAGATATAAATCAGATAAGAGCAATAAATCATAAATAAGCTGCTAGCAGAGAATGGTTGGATCTTTTTTGGCCTTTTGTTATGGTTTTATTATTAAGTAAGTGATGACAGCAGTCATACTGGGGACACTACAAGTGTATTGACACCTTAAAAGTCCTTCACCAGGGTTCATATGTTTGGCAAATTTCAATTCTTGGTGATTTACATTCTTTGACAAAACAATCTTGGTCTGCAAGTAATGATCGATCTGATGATTATCTTTCTGTTATTGGTTTAGTCCAGAAGGTGTAATTTGTAAAACAAAAATGCCTAGATGTAGTATTCACATATTGTGTTTTGATGACATTTTTTTTTTTAAAAGAGTATGAAAACCAGCAAAAACACCCATTTTAGAAGAAGGAACCAGAGGATGAGTAGCATTTTCTCTTTAAAAAGGACTTCCATCTCAATGACAACCAGCGAGACCTCTGCAGATGAAAACCATGTGATATGAATAAATGCTTGGGAGAATGTCAGACCTTTGTCAAACCACTATCTCCATCATCAAGAAGGCACATTCATGAATAATGTTCTGATGACCAACTATAACCGACTGTTATAACACAGACTTTTCACATTGAACTAGCCCACAAAAAGGTTCAATAAAAGTTCAAGTGACAGAACGGAGTAACTGAACACTTGCTGACGTAATTCCTGTTAAAAGACAACCAGGGTAACAGATGGAGAGGGAGATGGAGATGCTGCCTCACAGCGACAACACCCGGGGTCCGATCAGGAGTGTGAAGGCCGGCTCTTATCAGCCCCCTGACAGGAAATACATTCCAGCTGTCCCATTGGACCCCACTGGGTTTCAGATCTGCATGACCCGCCCATCCGGCCCTTCGTTAAGCAAAATACACCATCGTTAGGGAAATGTGTGAGGAACGTAGAGGTGGGAGAAGTACTCAGATCAGCTTAGGTAAAAGTAGAAGTTCCACAGTGTAGGAATACTCTTATTTGAGTGTTGATTATATTTCACATCATTACTCCAACTCTGCAAAGTAACTAAAGGTATTAAATGAATGTAAGTAAATAAATAGTGGGGTAGAAGTACAAAGTAGCCAAAAAAGTAAGGTACAAGTCTCTCAAAATTGTAGTTCAGTTCTATACTTGAGTACATCTACTTAGTTACTTTACACCACTGGAGGAACGTGAGTACCAATGCATACATGAAATGTGTGTCAAATGAGTGGGAAGTGATAACACCATTTTAGCAGCGTTTAAATGCTGGTGTACTGCTTCTGTGATTCTTATTGTGTCACACACACACACACACACACATTAGTGGGAAGAAGGCGCGCTGTTTTTGAGGTCTTCATTTATAGCGAAAAAGCTCTAACACAAAGAAATCCCAGAATGCTTTGTGGTTTTATGCCAGTACTGCTTTTATGCTCTCTAATTTAGAGTCCTGTGTTCGAACAAACACACACACACTGCTCTAAAAGTTAAACACAACTGCCGTCTCTCTACTTCTATATTGTGTGCATTTATTGTAGTGGAACAGACGGAGAAGAGGGGATGAAAGAAGGAAAAGAGCAGCATCAAATTGAGACAATGAGAATGAGAGGAAAAGAGAATGAGAGAAAATGTATGAATGAGAGGAGCAATAGAGGTTACTAGAAAAAAAAACCTGAGACGAAACAGAATGAAAGAGAAAAAGACAGAAAAAAGGGGGAAGTGTGGAGGGAGGGAGGGAGGGGGGAAACGGGCGATAAAGCTGTGACAGCGGCAGCCATGCTGGTTGTCATGGCGACGGCAGCGGGAAGCAGGTAGAGCTCGGTCTCCTGGGAATGAGCAGCACACGCCTCCCTCCCCCACCCTTTTTATCTCCCTCTCTCTAACTCGACATCCCTCCCTCCATCCCGGCTCTGTCTGCGTCCCTCAATCTCCATCTTTCTGGCGTTCGCTCCACCCTAATCACCCGGCCCCCATTCCCTCCCTCGTTCTCCGTCTCCACGTCCCAATACATCTTTCCCCCCCCTCATACCTCCCACTCATGGTTCCGTCCTCCCCTTGGCTTCCCCCTTTTTTTCTCTTGATCACTCATCTGTTTCCATCTTTTCTTTCCTCCACTTCTGCTATCTAGCATCCCCATCACCTTTTTCCATCCTTACCTCTCTCCATTTTATTTCCTCCACTCCTTCTCATTACCATGTGGTCTGCACAACTCCCTTTTTCCATTCCTCTCCTCTCCCTCCCTCCCTCCTCTTCTCTCTACATTCATCTAACCCCCCTCTCTAGAGAACATGTATGCAAGTATGTCTGCACAGCGCTGCCCAATTACTGTGAGGGAGACACGAGCTGTGTTTCCAGCCTGTTTTGACCTACCTAAAACACCTCCAGCGTTCTCCGTCTCCCTCTGAATCAACACAACTGCTGCACACCAGCACGACTATTCACACTGCGAGTGTGTGTAAGATAATCAGGACTTTAATGTTAATGCACATCGGTGCATATATGTGAGCAAAGCGAGTCTGCACTTGTGTGTGTGTTACGGGTCGTGATGAGAGGAGCCAGAGTTTCCAGCTGGATGAATTCAGGCTATATCTGAATTATTTTCTAATACGTGGGATGACTGGAGCAAATTCCACAGGGAAAGTTTAGAGTTGCACAATGTTGTGGAGCCAAGTGATTGAAGAAAAGCAGGTACTTTCTAAACTGCGACTGGCAGTGTGAACTGAGATTCACACAGACTAGAAAGTACAACAATGTTGCACCTCAGCCAACAAACTGTTATATGGCACCTTTCCAGGTTTAAAGAAACATTCAGCACCTTTATCCATGTAAAGGTACCAAAACTACAAGGTAAAAACACTATTTTTACGATTAAAATAGCTTTATTTACAATCCTTATTTAAAGTTAAGAAGTATCACCATCTCAATGGTTTCAAGTTAACTTATCAACTGCCTAAAGAGATAATAGTTCCTGTCTGGATTGCTTGTCAGCGGGATTATAGAAAAACTACTGGCCTGATTTTCATTCATCTTGGTCGAATGGTGAGGTTTGGGCCATGGGTCTGGATCGGAATCAACCGGAAGACTATATTTAACTTTTGTAAACATTGCAAGATATGCGCGTTTGTGCTGCATTCATGTTTGGTCGAATACCCCCTCAAGTCAAAACAAGACTTGAAAAACAGCAACATCCACATGTTGTTTAAACGCTTTGCATAAAATGTCTTTTAGCCTCAATTTCTTTCTACATGACGACTTTAAACTCACAGGACTTGAAAGAACAAACTCCCAGCTCAGGAAGTTGGACCATCCCAGGAGCGCTTCAATGAACATTTGGCCTTCTAGGCTCTCATGGTTCTTCAGTAAAATGGTCAATATGAAATGTATCATAGCATTTCAGTCTTTTAGCTGCTGAAGGGGGGGCTATTTTCAACTAATTTCATGTCACGCCCTGTCAATTATCACAAGAGAGGACATAACAAATAGATAAAGTTCTAGTTCACAAATTGGCTTTAAGTTGTTGGACTCAAATCTTTACTTTTTCTTTGGTACCTGGTGACTATTTCCTCAGTATTTCCAAACTTTTGGACAAAGTTGAATATCTAGTTACTGTGTGGCTTCACCATGTAGTGCCTTACACTTAATGACTAAAATAACTGCAATGGTAGCCAGGGGCGAGAGGCCAACTGGCTAATGAGCTGCCTGCACTTTGTCTTTGGAGGCAGACAGACTTCCTCATTTTGAAGCTTCTGCAAACAAGCTGCAGCGCCAAAGCTAAGCAAGGAATATAAGAAATGACAATAATATAGTCTATAAAACATGGACTAATGTCTTAGCATAACATGAAAGATGTCTGACCTCAGGAATAATGTAACGCCTAGTTCTGCGACACCTCATTTATCAGTATGCAGTTTGACATTAGATGTTAAAGGTCACAGGGACTGCTGCAAGGTCTTTGAGATCCCTCTGGGGCAAAGTGTGATGGCCTCTGTTTTATCCTCACTCAAATTGATGGTCTTCTATCCATGGCTGAGCTTTTAGTTAGAGAGCAAATGCTGAGCTCCCAAAGGCAGGACACAGAAATAAACGGTATTGTGAAGGCAGGTTTTCTCTGTCCATACACGCTGTTATCAGTCTAATAGTAAATGGGAAATTCCATTGCTTTGTCGAGTTGATTCAGACCGTAAAACTTTTTCCATGAGAAAGAAAAACTCATTTCTGTCAAATGCGCCACGCCGGTCCTTTCCAATGTGATAAGAAAATGCTTTCAGATTTGAGCGAGCAGCATGTGTACACATCCACCACACACACACAAACACCCAAAAGGGAGGAGAAAAGGGTGGAGGGATGTTATTTCTCATTGAAGGCTATCATTATTCTCTCCGTCTACGCTCACTTCCAGAGGTCGACCTTTTGAATACAGCTCCGGATATGAACCTAGATCCTTTTCATTTCCTCCATCCACTGGAAGGTGACCCTCACCCATCCTTTCACACACACACCTGAAATACCTCCTCTACACCAGGAGTGCTTTCTACCTGCTGGCTGGTGTGTGTGTGTGTGTGTGTGTGTGTGTGTGTGTGTGTGTGTGTGGTGTGTGTGTGTGTGTGTGTGTGTTGTGTGTGTGTGGTGTGTGTGTGTGTGTGTGTGTGTGTGTGTGTGTGTGTGTGTGTGAGGGTGAGAAGGACCCACTTCCTGTGTCAAATTGCCTCTCACATTCCTCACTCTCCCTCAATCCGCCTCGCTCGGGCTATGTTTTCCTCTTTCTAGCTCCTTCTCTCTTTCTTCGTCCCTCTATGGGGGGCTTTGTCAGCTATTGGAGGCACAAAACACTGATTCATTGCATGAGTTGAACATGATCCGCGAGAACACAATGCTTTTCCGCCACACACTCACACACTTTTCAAGGAGCGAAGGCTGGCGAGAACAAGTTTTTGGCAGTGAAGATTCACTATTTTTGAGCCCACACACAGACAGATGGACAGTCAGGCTCTCATGAAGGCAGATGGATGCAAACACACACACACACACACACACACATACACTAGCTATCTATGGGACACAACAGATGTCTGTGGGAAAATTGGTCTCCCATGTAAAATATAGTCGCCCGGATATGATGTCACAACTCTGATAACAGGAAATACCCCAGGCGACACGACACCGGGGATCACTCATCAGAGGAAACACACACACAAACACACACACAAGTCAGCTGGATTCGAGCCAAGAGGCATCTAAAGAAAGATTTTGTCAGCAAATGCATGTGACCCTGTGTGTGTGTGTGTGTGTGTGTGTGTGTGTGTGTGTGTGTGTGTGTGTGTTCAAGCCGCGGGTTTCTTGAGGTTAGTCTTGCAATTATTAGACTGTTGACCTGTGTGTGTGTTACCAAGGTGAGCACAACCTGAATCCCTCTGTGCACTCCTGACCAGCTGTATTTGTGAGTGTGTGTGTGTGTGCATGTTTATATATGTCACACCTGGCACCGTTCACACACTTAAAGACAGATTAGGCACAGATCTCTGGCAGAGATTGTAACAGACTGACCCGGTAATAATCTGTGTGTGTGAAGTGTTGAAAACCCTTCAAAACAAAACCAGAGGGCATCAAAGCAGAAGAAGCAGCACAAAGGAACTCGAAGATGTTGACAATACAAACATTGTGTCAAGGCGGAAGAATGAAGACGAGGCTAAATAAATCAGGGCAACTCAATCAACTGGCCTGAGGCAACCGACCTCGAGGGCACTTTAAGGTTCACTGCAAGTAGATTGGATTTGTTATTGAAGTTATTCAAACACCATTAACAACCAAATCAACCACGGGGTGCTGCATTTTTATGTGATTGTGTCCATGCCCCGTTTCAAAATCTAGTTTGATTTAACTCCTGTTGTGCTGACAAGGTGCATATTCCTGAAAAAGTTATGTTTTGGGAGGAGATTCAGTAGATAAGATGGGGGGGGGGGGCTGTTACCTTGGTTGGTTATTGGCTAATGGTTACACAAGCCAAAAAATCATCATGACATCATAAAGTGGCCAAAATCTGATCAGCTCATTTTCAGACAGGTTTATGTATAAAAGACATGAAAAAGTGGATTTTGCATTATAGGAGACCTTTAAAGCAAAGAGTAGCCTTCTGGTTGCAATGGACTTTAAAGAATCCTGAAATCATATTTTGGGGACAAACAGCTTGAACTGGTGATACAATTGAAGGAAAACATCATGCAGTATTATAAACATTACTATAATAGACTCACTGCTGTTTTAAAGATATTCTAAAAGCTTTCTTCTTCTAAATCCACACTCAAAAGTAGATCTGCATTTCGGCTATTTTTGGAGCTTGCTTCCTTTTCTCTCAATGATTCTATGAGCTTCCACCCTCCTCCTCATGGGATAAATCTGGATTCATCGGTAACGGAAGGTGTGGGCGTGTTATAGGGGGGGGGGTGTGTGTGCGTGTGCGTGTGTGTGTGTGTGATCAGCTTCCCTCTTCGCGATGACATCATTCAAACCAAGCCTTCGTTCGCCCACCGCATCGCCGTTAACGTCCCGTTACCCCACCCACTTTTCACCACAAACACACACTGCTGCACACACGCACACAAACTCACACACACACTACAGCGGGGAGGATGCCCCTGGTCGGATTCTGTCATCCGGACAATGAGGCCGCAGTTATCAGACAGTTAAGGGAGCATGCACTTTACAGGTTGGAGATCGGACATCACACACACACACCCCCCCCCACACACACACACAAACACGTCCTACAGTGCGACTATACCCGGTAATAAAGTCGTTTAAGCCGCAGTATGACTGGAGCCCCCCAAATTAACGGCAGGATGTGAGCTGGTGACAGACACCACATACCGAAGCATCGCACAAAGACCCGCAATCAAGCTCAATTAGAGATAACCCGCTAATTACAGACACACACCACCCGACTCAAGGGGACACATTAAACCCCAACACTGAGACACAAAGACTGCGTGCGTGCGTGTGTGTGTGTGAGAGAGATCTGGGGGTGGGGGTGCAGCCGGGAGTCACGGTCGCCACCATGGGCTGATAAGTAGGTCGAGTGCAGGATTTCCTACCGATCACCGACTCACTGGAGATAGCGCACCCCACACACACACGCACACACACACACACACACACACACACACACACACACACACACACACACACACACACACACACACACACACACACGCATGTACACAAATGCTCCTATGTACGCACGGGCTCCCGGTTAACAAAGGATCTGATGCTCGTGCTTACCGTGGCGGTGTGAGCGAGCAGAGCCGCGAGCGGCAGTAGCCAGGGCAGCTTCATGATGGGGTGCGCGGGCACAGCCTCGCGGTGCCGCTGCTGACTTTACTGGGTTCGGGTAGGTGGGGGGGAGGAAAAGCTGCTGTCGATGTCTCGGTAGTCTGTCCAACTTCAGAGCGCGCAGCCCGTCCGCGCGACCATCCTTCCTTCTAGTCGGGGGATTTATTCCAAGGCTTCACGTGCAGCTGCTGCAGGTAACCAGGAGAGCATACAGATATCCGCGAGACGTCTTCTCCCTGTTCTCTTTCTGTTCCTGTGAGTTTTTGTGCTCGAGACCTGATAGATTTACTACCAGGAGACGCCAGAGCTCGTCTCTCTCTCTCTTAACACACACACACAGCCTCTCTCTCCCTGTCCCTGTTCTCACACTCAGGACAGCTCTCTCTCTTTCTCTCTCTCTCTCTCTATCTTTCTCTCTCTCTCCTCCCCCTCTCCGTTGAGGGCAGGATGTTCCGTATGGCGACGCTGCTTGGCCTGGGAGTCTGGCAGAAGGAGAGGTGTGTGAGAGAGAAAGAGCGCATAAATGTGTGCGTGCGTGTGTGCGCGCGTGCGTGTGTGTGTGTATTGAGAGAAATAGGGGATCTCCGCCAGCCAGGACGAGGATGCCCCCTGCAGCTCATGTCGGCACCCGCAGCCCCATCTTAAACACACACACAGTTTTGTTTCGCACTCAGATGCTTCCGGTTGGCTGCCCGCCGTCTTCACACCATAGCTTTACACCTATGCTTTAAACACCTTTACGGCTCAGCTCCGATGCTTCGCTGTGATTGGCTGAGTCACGGTCAATGCGTTTGAAAACACTCCCAGATGAGCTCACACCTGTCGCACTAACAATCATTAATATTTATAGGCACTGTAGCCTACTTGTGTCGCCTAGCAACCGTGCAGTCAAACTCAGGGACAGTTTAGGAATATCAGCCTTGAGTAAAAAAGAAATAAAAACAAATTGCCCAACACCTCATTTTTGTAATAGCCCACTGTAGATCATACCTACTCATTTGAAGAGGACATGTATTTTTTTCGCTGCAATTAATCTGGCAACATTGGGTTTTGTTAGAATATTATAAGCACCTGCATATGCAAGGTTCTGAAAAATCTCTAAAGATTATCCCAAAAATATATACATCAACAGTTTTAAGTGGGTAGGTACAACCGACCCAGATCACATTTCCCCAAATCATCACTCATAGACTTTTAAATATTATATCCAAAGCTGATTCCTAAATACTGATTGGAAGAATATTTCCAAAATCTCTAACACAGTTTCATGTTTAATCCACATACCACCTTTTTCTGTTTCCATATATCAAGGCTGAATTTACCATGTACATTGGGGGGGGGGACATCCCCCCCAATATTCAGATACGCTCACACACACACACAATTATAGCCTAACTGATATATGACTTTTTAACTTTTGGTCCCCCCCCAATGTTGACTCCATGGTTACGGCCTTGCAGTATATACCCTGCATAGAGACTTTGAAATGTATTCAACATGAGTTGGTGTTGAATCAGTGCAGAAAGAAGAAAACATTTTGATTTCACAGTTTTCTGTTACCTTCAAAGGACCAATAAACATAGATGTGTGCCAACAAACTCTGGCCTCCCATATATCATATTGCAAGGAGAGGCTTTTATATAATATGACCTGTAGCCTACATTTCCATTTCTTGGCCAGAACCAAGCCCACATCTTGAACTTGTATTTCCTGCTTCCTCTATCTCCCTGTACTCAATTGGTTCCCTCATTCAACCTGTCCTCACTCCTCTACTTGTGTTTTATTTTGTTCTGTCTTCCTGCATCTTTCGTCCTGTCTCACTAGTGCCAGTCTACTGCAGTAGATTACTCAGGATTAGTTAGAGGTAGGTTAAGAGGACAAGGCTAAACTTAGAGTTAACAGCTAGCAAAAACACCTAGCAAAGCCAGATAGTGCATGAGCATTTTGGTGGAGGGTTAGGTTAGGGTTCTGAACATATTATAGAGTTTGGAAACCACTAATGTGGACTCTAGAGCCAACACCATTGTTCTCTATTGCAATGTTGTTCATTTTCACCATTAACAAAGCTTTTGAGCTCTGTGCTAATTCCCCAAAACCATGCCTGACAAATTACAAACAACCAAAAATAGACAACACTATTTTGTACTGATTTCGTGCAGTACATCATATCAGGTCCCATCAAAGGGTTGGGTGCTGCTACACAAGCTATGTTATTATGACCTTAATGAGATAACCAGCAAAAGCTTATAAATCGTTTTCCTCACCTCATGGCTGCAGGGTCAACTTCCTGTTTAATGTTTGCCCCACACACATAGTGATGTCAGACCAATGGAGGCTTTTTAAAAAGTATGGTTTCAAAGCTAGGGCTTCGCAAAAAGAGAAAATAAACTGTTTAGTTATGTTTTATTTGACCCTCAAATTCCTACTGCTCAAGGACAGTTACAAGGGAAAACAATAGCATGTACTCATTGTTTAAAGGCACCATCTGTCATTGAAAAGGTTAATACCAATCATTTAAAGCATTTAAACTAAAACCTGATAACTTAAATTGATGGACATATGTTAGCTAATTCAACAACTGACACGCTAGCCTACAACTGCTTTTTAATTTAGGCTTGAAAGTGATATTTTATCGTCTGTTTGACTTGTATTGACACCCTGTTTCACACACTAACATAGGAATTTGCATTATGTTAAAAAAGACAAGAGCAGTAATAACCCAGGACACAGTTTAAGGTTGTGTTTACTTTGCAATGAATCAAAGTGCCACAAACATAATTACAAACACAGGCATCGGGGGTCACTGAGGGTCAGAGCCCGGGGGTAGTCACAACGGTTTTAACAGGTTTGGTAATCCATAAAACAGCAGCTTGAGTTTAGTTTCAGGGTTTAAAATCACTGCACCCTCAGTCCTCACATCCTGAAGGGTTTATTATTGTTATCCTCTTTAAGAAATCAACAAAGCCATGGGATTACTGCCATCATCACACCCAAACTGCCTTGTTTTCAAAGTAACATCCTGGCTGTTCCCACCTATGCTCCAAACAAAAGCTGGACAAGTGAGGGCAGGATTTGTTTTGTCCTCATGTTTCTTTAGAAGATACAATTAGAAAACCACATGAGGGATAGTATGATTTAAAAAACAACCGACCCCACCCTGCAGTAAAGTCTGGGAATCCTTTATTTGGATCCCCGTTAGCTTCCTGGCATACAAAAGACCTGTACAAATTTAAACATTTAGACACAAGAAATAGTTAGCGTTCAGTTTAACATCAGTTTTTTTAGGCTTTTAAAGCATGTCTTAGATTTTTCCAGGGTTCATTAGTAACTTCTTCCACATTTTGATGGTTCTAAACATTACAGTTCTGCATCTTTTCTAAGTTTTCTTTTACTAAATAATCCCTAGTAGCTTTATGTGTGAATGTTGGTATCATAAATATTCGGTTTGTTTACTACACTGATATATATAAAGCAACTCATTTGACTATCCTCTACTTAAGAGCAGAGAGCGGCTGGCATGCATATCGCTGTGCCCTGCCTCATGCCGAATCTCTTTTTAGGGTCATTACTCATGTCAGAAGTAGAATTAATATAGTACACTTACATTTGCTGCTTGCCATGCTAAGATGCCAGGCCTATTAATCAGTCACATTTATGAAGAAACTAGAGCAAGCTCTGACTCACGCTGTGTGTTGCAGTCTTATCAGTGCCAACACATTTATTCAGATGGCTGCAAGAGAAACTGTGGCACAGATCCCGATCCTCTTTCATAAAACAGACACTTAAAATAAGAAAAACAGCAATCTGCAGCTCTGTCCCTTCACCCTGTGTGAGCGTCACAAACAAACAATAAAAGACACTTGAGACGGTTACATTTTCAAAGATTTTTTTGTTCAGTTTGGTTTCAAAATAAAGATCACACAATTGTTTAGAGACAATCTACAACAGGAGTTACAAAAAATAGTTGCCCAGGCAATAAGCATACACAGGTTCTGTTAACTATACACATATGGTTACAGGTGTGCTCGTAGTAAATATACACAAGGCTGCTCCAAATGTACACCGCGCTGTGGCGGGCTGCCTCTCTCACCCAAAAGGACATGGACAGTATGATACAGCACTTACAGCACTAGAGAAATGCCAAAAAACACAAGAATCTCCTCTGTACAATCCATGGGTTTACCCCTCTGAAAAGTCATGGGTAATCGAGGGGTTTGGGGTTAAATGAGTAAAAGTTATTTCTCCCAACCAGCCAGCATGACACTTTTCATGGGGTAAAGCATTCCTATAAAAAGATCTTAAAAAAAGGTCAAAAACAAAAAAACCTTCAACCTAAAGCAGAAGACACTTTAAGTCTAACAGAACGTGTCCAATCGGGAGTCAGTGGGAGAACGACGTCTTAAGTTAAGCAGTGACAAGATAAAGATAAAACCAAGCGTGGCGAATCTTTGTACAAGTACTACGCTGTATAGAAAGGGCTTTTCAAAACAAAAATTTGATATTACAATTTACAATATACAACAACTCGTATGTCACAACCAAGGAGGTGAGAATATACACTGAAATGCACAGGGTTTTTTTTCTAAGATTTTCTGTCAGAGTGAGCTTTTTTATCTTTTTTCTTCTTATACCAAAAAGGGTGGTAAAGCACTTTTACATTACAAGGGTTTACAAATGTACAATTATACAGTCAGAAGTATGTGGTCACTACTAGGATACATTATAGATACAGATTCAACATCAAAAACCAGAAAAACTACAAAGTTTTATATATATATTTATATATATATGCAAAGGTCTACACCAAGTATACACGTTATATTTATAGAAGCAAGACCAGAAAACGAATCTCCCATGCTAAATGATCTGTCTGCTGGTTAGCTGATGGCGTGTGTGTCTATGATTCTGTGACGTCTGACAAATTAAATACTCGTCCATCTCATAGTGGTAAATATCTAGGATGGGGGGCGGAGGGGGACACTAGGATTGTGTGTGCAGCAGTAGCAAAAAGTGAAATGATTTTTAGAGTTGATCAGAAACGAGGAAACGAAAGGAAACAGAAAAAAAAGGAGGGAGTGGAGCAGCCTCTCTTCTCTCTCCACTCCCTGCCCTTCTTCCCCCAGTTCAGTGGGCCTGGGCTCAGGTGGGGGAGGGGCGACAAAATCTGACAAAAACTAAGGCTGCCCGTAGCAACAGGCTCCTCCCGAGAGGTTGCCATGGAAACAAAAAGGTAAGAAGAAGGGTACTCAACGTCCTCTGTGAACAGGATTTGGAGGTGGAGAGTGGGCATGATGCCCTCTGAGGGGTCAGGAGACATGAGAGCTTTTAACAAGGGCTAAGGGGAGAGGGAGGGGGTGACAGACATGACTTCAGGCCGGAGGGGAGGGAGGGGGAGTCCGTTTACATGATGCCGTTGGGCGGGCCGCAGAGAGGACCCAGGTCCACTCCGTTCTTCATGTAGTACTTCTCCAGCTTGGCCAGGATGTGTTTTCCATACGTGTATTTCCTCAGGGTGGAGATGTGGGGCCGTATCTGCACACACACAAACACACAATGTTCAAACTGGATCTGTGCACTCCCATCACCCCCTGTTCTGGTGTTTGCCCTTCTGTTGTGCAGGCGTCACAACCACAACACCAACAAACCCCTATTCTGGAAATCAATGATGTGCTGTGCGTATGCTGTTGCCTAGGGAACCCTTGACACAAGAGACCTGATTTATTGACGGGAAGGAAGTGAAGGGTGGGGCTGACGGCCCGACAGAGACATGCTTTTTGTCCCCCCAAGGGAAGAGGTTGATGTTTATCAAAACAAGATTTATAAGACATAACTTGGACAATAGTTTGTGGTTTTCCGATCTGTACATTTCCGGCCAGTCAATTCGGTATCATTTTAAATGTATACAACTCCATTTAATGCCTGTAAAAATGTATAATTCCCAAGATATCACTGCAGCTTTTTGCTCCAAATATGGAATTATTTTGCAGAACAAGAGCATTTGTACTTGAAATAGTTCAACATAACTTCTACAACTTCTACAACTTCATAAAAGCAGTCGATAAGGGCTGCAGCCAATAACCATAAACAATCAATTAATCCAGTTATTGTATATAAATATTTTTGCTTTATTAAAGATCTTAAATGCAAAAAAAGATTAACAAAGATAATAAAA
This sequence comes from Gymnodraco acuticeps, assembly GCF_902827175.1. NCBI lineage: Eukaryota > Metazoa > Chordata > Actinopteri > Perciformes > Bathydraconidae > Gymnodraco > Gymnodraco acuticeps. The sequence goes on from NW_022991375.1 coordinate 4,143,874, forward strand.
ATGATACATATCCCGTAGGATACTCAAGGAAGTATAATTTAAACTGATCTAATGTGTAAGAATTAAACATTTATATTGCATTACATATTTCCAGGTATCCTCCTCCCTATGTTCTCCTCCTGCAGTCTGCATCGTCTCCTCTCTGCCGCGCTGCTTGACTAAAGCTGAGCTCTGAGACGGCAGACTGCCTGACAGCTCCTCTCCTCACTAAACTGTATTTTAAAAAGGCTGACCAAAGCTGTCAATCATGTTAATAGAGCATCGCCCAGCGTGTCACATCTGCCAAGTGCAAGATGTCCGATGATACCACCAGAATAATTCCAGTAAAAACATTGGAACTGAAGGGATTAGGAACACCCTTATCTTATTATGATGGGACCTTTTTGTTCCCACATACCTTGTGCATAACGATCTTGCGCTGGGTGGGCTCGGCCACGTCGATCATCTTCTGCACCACGTAGTTGGCGTACTGATCCTTCATCATGGTGTATAAGGCACTGTGGGGGCCCTCAGTCAGGCTGCACACCTCGTCTATCAGCACTGCCCGCTCCGCCCGGGACGCGTGGGTCACACACTTCTCCACCACGTTACTAACGAGAGGAAGGGAGTTGTGAGCATAAATGTATATTCAAATCAGACTCCCTTTATTTGTCCCGCAACTGGGAAATGTACACTATTACAACAGCAGAAGTATAGCACAGATAAAGTTAAGAGAATAGACTTACTACTTACTTTGTACTTAAAAAAATAACAAAGTAGCCACACGTTATTAATAAAAAACACAATAAGTAAAAAACAATAGCAGATAAGTAGTACACCATGGTAAAAAGGTTAACAGTATATATATTTTTCCAGTGACCATATCAAATTAAAGACGAAGCTGGTAATTTTTAAAATAAAGTGTGAATTGCACGAGAAAAGAAAGAAAAAGAGTTTTATTTGTGGAGAAACTAAAGAAACCAATTATTTTAGGAAAGGAGGGGGGGGGCGGTCATATCCAAACCTTGTGTGTGTCAGATGTGGAATTTACCTAGCGAACTTGTGCTGGCTGAGTCCCAGGACGTTTCCTCTGATCTCAGCCACTATCTTGCTCTTATCCTCAGCTCGGCCGTGCTCCAAAACATGCTGAATCACATAGTTGCCGTACTGGTCCTAAATCAAACAAACCACAGAGACACATTGAATAAACACGTGAGGACACCAGCTGGTGCTGCTGACGTCACGTCAAACATGCAGCTCGCTTCAAAAATCTGGACTGAGAGATGCTTTATTTACTCATCACTATGCTGAAAAACGTAACTTGTGTGTGTGTGTTAGGGCTGCACGATATTGAAAAAAACTGACATTGCGGTTTTTTGTTCCCCTGCGATATATATAGCGTTTTTTAAACCTGTTAAGCCCCAAGGTCCCGGCGGGTACTTTACTTTTTTTTTTCACGACACAGTGTCTCAGGGGATCTTAATATTTAAGAATCTATTAATGTGTTATATCAGATTAACGGAAATAATCTCAGCTAACTGACGATACAAACCATTTAACAAAACACAAGTCTCATAAGAAGCATCTAAATGACCCCTGAGCGAAAAATGCTAACAGACTTTGGCACAGAACTCAAGATACCCTTATTACTTATCGTAGCTGCACATACAAGATATCCGATTAAAGCTGAGGTTCCACAGATTATTTAGGTATATAGTATCATCACTGAGTCATCCCAACTCGCGACAGGGGAAGCAAACACAGACATCACAACACGTACCTTTACGGAGCTTCTAGGGAGATCGTCTCACCGTAGCTGTCAATCTGATCAAAAGACGTGTTCAATGGCATTAAAACGAGAAAAAACGCGGCTGAATCGGTTAATCCATAGGTTTTTAACGTCTCTGTATAAAAACATTATTTCATTTATAATCCATAATTCCATTTTTATGTAAAAATCGCAGAGCAAAAGTTAGCTGCTAATGGTAGCCACCAGAGTGGCTGCTGCTTCCGGTCTTGGCAGTCTCACACATACACATGACCAAATAAGGAGTGAGAGTGACGCGTAGCCAAAACCGGAAGCTGCATACACTCTGGTGGCTACCATTAGCAGCTAACTTTTGTGCTCCGATTTTTACATAAAAATGGAATTATGGATTATAAACAATTGCTTCAAAGCCACATATACATTATCAACCTATGGATCAACCGATTCAGCTGCGTTTTTTCTCGTTTTAATGCCATTGATCACGTCTTTTGATCAGATTGACAGCTACGGTGAGACGATCTCCCGTAAAAGGTACGTGTTGTGATGTCTGTGTTTGCTTCCCCTGTTGCGAGATCGGATCGCAGATACTATACTTAAATAATCTGTGGAGTCTCAGCTTTAATCGGATATATTGTATGTGCAGTTTCGATAAGTAATAAGGGTATCTTTATTTTGAATTCTGTGCTAAAGTGCGTTAGCATTTAAAAAAGAAAAAGAATAAAACCGCACGTCCCTGCGGTGTGAATATCGCGCATGCGCATTAGGGGTGTTGAAAATAATCGTTTCTACGATGCATTGCGATGCGGACGATTCGGTATCGATGTAGTGACGGAAGATAATCGGTTATAGCGTAGGCCAAGTAACGTTGCTTCCTGATTTTCCGGCCGCGGCTTTACTATAACGTTTTTTTTTCCTGTCACTTTAATATCAAATCGGTCTGTGACGCAGAGATCAGAGAACAGACGTGACAACGGCACAGCAACACCAAACACGGAGCAGTCTGCTTTATCCACCAACACAACACCACCAGTCCAGAACCAACAGCAGAAGGACCCGCTCTGAATCACTCCGTGTCGCTGCGGCACAGGGATTTATGTTTTTCAATAATGAAGTCTTGGATTGCAAAGTATGAATGTCCTCTAGCAATTTTCAGACGATATATACGTGTGTAAAGTTTGTGAAGGCAGGAGAAAAAAAACTTCCGCGATCACCGTCTCCTCTCCGTTCCTCCAAACCCCGCCCTGAAAATAATGAGTGACAGGCTGATAGTGACCCGATAGAAACTTTATTATTCACTTAATCACTGAGATATAATGAAGCTAATTTAATCTCATACATTCATGGGATTTATGTAAGAGTAAAACAGAGAATGTAAGTGTGCACCCACATGCAGTATTTTTGTTTGTATATGCTATTGTAAATACTCAAGTCAGACTCAAGTCAGACTCAAGTCCTGTGTGTGATGCCACATTCAGGACATTCAGTGTCCTTTCTTTAACAGAAGACCGTTGCTAGAAGCTGCAGCTAGACTGCAGAAGCATTATTTTTTTGTTTTTGAGGATGGAACAATTTCACACACAGATATAGGGAGGCTAGACCTATACAATTCATTTATTTTGGTTTATAAATGAATGTCAAGACATTTATCTTATAGATTTCTGAAGCACTTTCTAAATAATAAAAAGAGAGTTCATATGTATTTACTGCATGTATGCATTGATGAAAAATAAGCCATGTGCAGTAATATAGAAAATTGAGGATGCAACGCATTGGTATGAATCGTGATGCATCGGGATATCGAATTGAATCGAATCGTTGACAGGATAATCGTAATCGAATCGTGAGACCAGTGAAGATGCACAGCCCTAATGCGCATATCGCGGTTATTGCCATGACACGGTATATCGTTCAGCCCTAGCACTGTGTGTGTGTGTGTGTGTGTGTGTGTGTGTGTGTGCGTGCGTGCGTGCGTGCGTGTGTGTTACCTGCACCAGCTGCTCTGTGTGTTGATGGAGCTCCTCCAGTATAGGCAGCGTCTGTTCAGGAAGGCAGTGTTCGAGAATGCGCTGGATGACTCGGCAGCCATAAGGGTGAGTGGAGAGAGCAAAGACCTGAGAGACACACATAATTACACATGTTTACTTATTCAACGCATACACTAAGTGTTCCTGGAGCTCAGTGAGTTGAACAAGGCATTAATTTGCCTCAGTTCAAACTGTTTTCATAAAAATAAAAAAAGTCACAAAGTCTCTGGGATTACAGCACCAAATGATCAGAGACATACTTTCACACATCCTGCCCACCTCTGCTGCGAAGGTGAAGACACATTCCTGACATGCTTTCAGCTACACAAACAAACGTGAGCCATCGTGTAGAAAACATGCAGCAACAACACATGCAAATGTGTTGGCGGCAAAACACTCACACATCAGTGACATTTACAATCGCAGCAATAAGAGTGAAACCGAAACCTCTCGCTGTTATCAAACATAAGAACGCAATACTTCCTTCGACACTTTATGAATCTGTGTGTAGGTGTGTATTATTAAATATGTATATAGCCTACGACTAGATGTATGTCTGGTAAGGTATATTCATCTACATCCGCTACTGTGACCCTCTTTGCGTAAGCCTGCCTTAACAACGCAGCACCTTACGACCTCTCATACACCGTGCTTTGTTGTTTCACATGTACTCACTGCTGTATTGCCATTATAGTCTATATCTCTACTTTTTCAATAATACCCAAATATCTGATCACAGAAACCAATTTATGCTAATGTCACATTTAGCTGGCGGATACAAGATGGCGGTCGCCGGCGGGCTGAGGATTCTGTTGCCATGGTAACGTAACCTGTCCCTGGAAAAGACTGCGCAAAGTGTGTCTTTGTAGTTTGGCGGTGACAATATGCTCTTGCCTGAAGGTGTGTGTGTGTGTGTGTGTCAGCCAAGCACAAGCAGGCTGCTGTGATTGAAAGTGGAAATGTTTGTGCACTCGCAGAGGGGACCCACCTGTCCCTTGAAGGCATCGATGATGAAGTGCAGTGCGTGAGGCTGGACACACTCGATACACTTCTGCACCACGTGGTTACCGTTCTGGTCCTTCACACACTTCAGCACATGGCCGTCCAGCTCGCGCACCATCTCACTCTGCAGGGAGGATGGAGAGGGGGGAGAATGTGAAGAGGGACATGTCATTGTTTGTGGGAAATCAAATATTGCCCGAAAGCATTTTGCAAACTCGCCATTTTTCACACAGCCCAACCAATAACAGTGGGCTTTAACAGCTGCCCTGGAGAAATCTATTGAGGTGCATTAAGGAGAGATGGATCCCTTTCTCTCTCTCTCAAAACACACAACCTGTCCCCGAAACCACTGAATTTAAGCACAATTATTTCCTGTTGATATTCAGTGGCATTTATCTCAACACCTGCAGTGTAGCATTTGCATATAAACTGCAATATCATTAGCCTTATTCATTGTTAATGACAGAATGCCTACAAGGATCCTGCTGCTACAAGAGGCAGCTCTTACATACAACCCATAATGTAAATGGGAAGTTCCATTTTAGCGTGAAGAGCGCACCTATTGATGCAGTGCTCCGCTATATAAAAGAGAAATTAGTGATCCATTAGCAGTAGTATACCCTCATTCAAGGCTGAATGATGAGCACATGGACAGTAATACTTTACAATTGAGACACAAAGATATTTGGAATTTCTTCTACAAGTAAAAAGCCGGAATTACAGCAGGGCTATGTCAGGAAGGGTGAAATAAAGGTTGTTTTACTAATAAAATAAAAAGGCACTGTCACCGTGGCACATTGTTACTTTCACACAGAGCAAAGAGAACTAGTGTACTTACAATGACCTGCTGGTCGGAGGGGATGAACTCCAGAGCTTTCTGAATGACCCTGCAGCCGTACATCTGCAGAGCCAGAGACAGCACATGACCTCTGATCCGCTCTGCCAGAGCCAGCTTCTGGTCCAAGCTGCCAAACTGAAAAACACCAAACAAAAGCTTGTAAATCCTGTAATCCATTTGATAATATACCCCACAATTACATGTACATTACACCGGCTACAAAGCACCTAGAAATCAGGTGTAGTTCCAGAGATGTCCCAATGAATTCAAATCAAGCGCGTTGTACAAGTTAACTCAGGCTTTTCCCACTGCAAACTAAAACTCACTTGATGAAGCAGAACATTTGTAATCAACCTAAAAAATAACAAGGATAAATACATGGAATTAAAGCACATACCTCAAAGAACTTCTGGATGACATAATTTCCAAAGACATCCACCATAAGCTGGTAGGCGGCCTGCAGGATCTCGCTGAAGACGAGCTGGCGCTCCGCTGAACTGGCTCGCTCCAATTTCAACTGGATAAACCTGTTAGAGACAGAGGATAAGCCTTAACCTCATATACCTTGCTATGTTATTCATTTCCGTTAGCTTTAGCAATGTATAAAAGCCTCCTGAGAAAGTATGCTTTCTGAAACCCTATCAGTTTGTTGAGTGGATTCTCAAAGTTTGGATGAACTTGAAGACGGGGACAAATGAGAACATCAGACAATGACAGAGCTTTAAAGTGAAACAGATGTACAGGCGGGAAGAGATCTGCTCATATATCTTTAACCTGAGGGAACAGGCAGACACAAGGAGATGAAAGTCAGTGGAGAAAAGACAAGAACAAGCAGCCTGTGAGGTGAAGTGACGGATGCCAGGCAAAAAGCAGAGATAAAAAGTTCAGTGATGTTGACGAGACTGAGGAACGAAAACGTCTGGAATGTGCAGACTGGACGTCATGGTGTATTAATAGATCCTTTCAGTGGAAAAGTGCCCCTGACCCCAAAATGCCCTCTGGATTGTACCACACATAGCGGTATAGATTGTAACATTTGAATGACATGTTTGTTCTGTTTTTAATTCTAATACTGAGAATATCAATCCTGAAGAGGCAATACGACAGACCAAACGGTGTATATGTATACCAGTATATATCGAGCATGAACCTGGAAAATATACAGTATGGTCGTATATAAAGTCTGAGGGCAAATCCAGCCAGCTCACAGTCCATGTTGAGCATAACAAGCATGAATTTAAAGGGGTCCTTCGCCAGTTTAACACATGACTTAAACGTGATTTGGATCGCTCAGCATTTAAAAAAACATTCATGATGTCTCCTGTGACTGTCAGAGAAAAACAACTTCATGTTTGAGAGGACAATTTTAACAGCTTGCTTTGAAAACAAAACACATGCTCTGCGAAACTAGTAACATCAGGTTTGAAAGCTTGAAGAAGAAAACGTTTGAGGATCTAATAAAAAGCACTTCAGTAGCATTATTGCAATGATAGGAGAATTTATCTTGCACATTCTGACACAAGATTGCACTTAAGATCTTCTTAGAGTGTGTGTGACACGCACTGAACCTGCAAGATCACCGTTATTCCACGGTGAATAGGAGCCTTTAGTCATCTTATTGGCATGTAGATTTACATCCAAGATGAAAGACTAGGTGGTCTAATTGGAATATACTTGCTTTTTCTCTACTTTGTATTTCCAGTGAACTCTACTTTGCCTGTGTACCTGCTGCCGTGCTGGTCCTGGCTGAACTCCATGATATGGCCAGCGATGTCTCTGAGCTGCAGGTTGGGGTAGCGGTTGTTCCTGAAGTCCTCCAGCAGGCGGCTGCGGCCTGACGGCATCACGTCTGACATGCCGTAGCGTAGCCGTGACGACGGGAACAACTGGCTGCTGGGTGAGAAGAGGGAGGAGCCTGAGCTGGCAGCGCTGCGGTACTTGGCCTCTGCCCCTGGAGCTGCAGAGATGAAACGCCCGCTGCCATTAGTCAGGCCTCCTGTGGAGCGGGAGAGAATAGGGAGGTGTATGTTAGAGCTGGCACTGACGCTCATAGCCCTGACGCTCATAGCCCAAACGCTCATAGATCTCAAAAAAGGACAGAATGCTTCTTTTTTTAAACGGAATGAAAATCTTTTTTTTTCTAATATACATCATCAAACTGTGACATGTATATATTATAGTGGCAAAAACATGCAATGCGTGGGAATTCTATTTACATGTATATACACTTTTTATTTTGCATTCTACACAGTAGCTTTGTGCATATGACAATAAAACCGTTGAATTGAATTGTATTTCAAATTAACTTTGTTCCATGGTTTGTCCATTTTTTTAAACTGGGGGGAAAAATATTTTACATCATTTTACAGAATTTGAAACGCTGCCGCAATGATTACTTGCATGGCTTTACAGATATGCTTTTTATTTTTACTAACATGTTTAAAATCATGAAAATGACATTAAAGCTTTGCAGCACAGAAACATAGCATTGAAGGGAAGCACTGCCTAATGTTCTTTAATGTATTCAGCTGCATTAGATAATGTTGTATAATGAAATTGAGTCTAACACATGATAGTAAAAGTGTTTAAAAGTAAATGCGCGCAAGACAAATCAAATTATGTGATCTTAAATAACTTTTGTCCCATGTGGTAACAACACGTCCTAGAAATTGTTGCAGAGTGCGGTGCATCATTGTTTTCCTGGTGATGTAAACAAATACTCCAGTAAAGTCTGTACACCAAGTAGTTGAGAGTATCAGAGCAAGGTTTCCTGCCTTTCAAGCGCTTCCATTTCCTTTAGCTTGAATCTGTATAGTATAACATCTACAATGACTTTGCCAAAGCAGGAAATCAATATCACAAGTCGTCATCAAGCCTCAACTTGGCTGTGTCAGTTTGTTTGATTATTGTTTTGTGACACGTGAAAGTTTGTATTACATTTCAGTCTGTCAACTGTTTACTAAGGGAAAAACCAAATGTAATTATATTACAAAATAGATGTTGATGTGTCAACAACCAATTAATTGGCTACTATACCTCAGCAGGGCATCAACGGTAATGTCCTTTTTATGCATGGTACTCAGATATGAATCATATGCTGTTTATCAAGACCGATTTAGAAAGTCCAGGTCCATGTGCTGAACCTCAATAAACTGATTCTGCCGTGGAGGCAACAGCATCTTTACACCCGTGTTAAACATCCTCACAACTAAGAGGTGCAGTAGATAAGTCCAATTAATACCCACAGTGGGTATATTCTGGCACGTCAACATAAAGCTGGCTTTGTGTTCCATAAAGTCACAACAATGTAATTCAATCAATTCAGTCACTTGATCAAAGACACTTACCGAGGTTGAGGTTGGACGAGGAGCTGTGATTGGACAGGGAAGGTGGGGGTGTGAGTGAATGCGAAGGGCCCTGGTTGGGGAGAGGCATGCCCACGGGGCCCGGGGAAGGACTGAAGCCCAAGGTGCCATTATAGAAACCTCCATGGCCAATCGGGGTGAGGCTGGAGGGGTTGCGTTTGTACAGCTCATTGTTGCCTGTCAGGGAGTCCCGCCTGGAACCGCTGCCACCACTCGAGTTGGCCACTAGAGGGAGACACATATCAGGGTTCATACACTTTTTCACCAATGATTTTCAATGACCTTTACCTAATTTTCCATGACCAAAATAATTACGCTTTCTCAGCGGTACCACTGAAAATGGTTTATTTGAACATGGAACAGGAAAATAAGGTCTGCATATGAAACATGTTGTGCCTATCTAAAACAAATCAAATAGTAGGCTTACTAGCTTCTACACACTAAAGCAATTAAAATCTCACACCAGCAAAATACCTCGACAGTTAAATGCCATTTTACGTTTCATTACTACACGATACAGTATTTATTATCGTTATAGTATTACTATTTCGGCGATTAGATAACATATAAATTATATTTGATGCAACTTTAATTACATTTCCATGACTTTTTCAAAACGTTGGGGAAAATATTGTTTTCCATAACTTTTCCAGGGCCTAGAAATAGCATTTTGAATTTCCATGACCTTTCCAGGTTTTTAATGACCGTAAGAACCCTGACAAATACAAGTTAGATTATCAGAACTAACAGTGGAATGCTGATCTACTGTTCATTTTATTGGAACAGCTTTATTAAGTAAAAGCTTATTATTTAATCTAAAGCTATGAAATAAAACAAAAAAACATGTCGACCACTCTTATAGACTCCAGCAGAATACTGTTTAGTAAAGGTGATTCCTACCTGCAGTGCCGAAGCCTCCCAGCGTGGCCCCCAGTGAGGCCCCGAGTGAGGATGAGGCCTGCTGGCTGAAGCCCAACGATGCAGAACCTGGTCCGGGTTGGCCAGAGCCTTGTGAGAAAAGGGAGGAACTCTGGGAGGAGGAGCTGAGGGAGGAGGAGCCGTAGAAGGAGCTTCCTCCCAGAGCGCCGCCCGGGCCGCCCTGCTGCTGAGCCTGCTGGGACTGCATGGCACGAAACGGACCGTTGGACCCGCCCAGACCCCCGTTGGCACCACCTGCAGAGGCTGCTGCTGCTGCAACTGGAGGGAGAGACAAAGGAATAAGTGACTCCATTCTGGACCAGCAGTGTGTGCTTTTTAACAACTTTGAGTAAAAAAGTCATACTAGATTAGAGTTTTATAAGTAGCACAAACAGCATGGCAGTCAGGTTCTCCAGGGTTAAGATTACTTTAATGCTCACGCCTCACAGGCCACAAAATCAGACGGACCGACCGGAATTAAAATAACATATTTCTCGTTTAGAATTTTAGTGCGTAGAGATAATAGTGCAATAACAACATCGTTATTTGAACGGGGAAGAGTATCATCTTGTAGATTTAACATAAAGCTCCATTCCCCCTTTACTAAATGATTCTTAACAGCACTGACTCATGGGGAGAGATGGGGTCGTTACTAAAAAAAAGTAATATATTACATATGACTTTTTTAAAAGTAATATATTACACTACTTCGTTACTCTCTAGATAAAGTAACTCGTTACTTTGATCGTTACTTTACTCGCAGGGCCGGCCCTCCCTACAGGCAGATCACGCAGACTGCGGCGCACCTACAGTGTAAGCGCGCCACAGTTTTGCCTCTGCGAGACTCCACTTGCACCCCCAATTACTATTGCATTAAGGAAGACATAACACAAGTCTTCCTTTTTATATGCTCTAAAATAGGCTACCAGCCACACAACAAGCTAACAGTCTGTGAAACGTCAAGACACTAATTAATGAAACCAGTTCAAGACGCATTATTCTTATCATTCTTTATGAGCGCATAACGGTAAGGTATCTAATTACTTATGTATTTAGTATTCCATAACTTAGTAACAGAGATGGTCAATCTAAAGTGGTAGAGACATGTCAGAATTCCTACAATGAAGCGGGGCATTGAACTGTTCACCCGTGAGAGGGCGATCAACAAAAGAGAGCGAGCGCCCCGTTGAGGGAGTTTACAGATGAGAAGACTCAGCCATGTTTATGCAGCACTGCACGTGGAGATGTGGTCTCGCAAGTCGCGCAGATTACATAGGCCTACATGTATATAAACCTGCGGCGCAAACCCCTCTTGTCCGTCAGTGAGTGTGATTATTTTATAAAAGTAACGAAGTAACGCGTGTCGGGGCAATGTTAGTAACTGTAGTGTGATTACTGAATTATGAAAGTAACGCGTTACTTTAGTAAGTAACACTACTCCGTTACCGACAAAAGTAATGTTATTACAGTTACTTTGTAACGCGTTACACCCAACTCTGCTCATGGGAACTCCTTGTAAAAACCTAAAGCTAAACTTGAAGGTATAGTCTCATAATCTCTAAATTGCATGTGCTGGATGAATGGGTCTTTCTGGACATGTTTTTAAAGACCACAATGTGCCATCTGTTGTTTTGTGTGCACAACATCCTGCTTTGACCTGCAGACCTTCACATACACGGCTGTCTTACCTGCTTGTGCTGCGGAAGGAGATATGATGACGGAGCCGGGGGCCATGAGGCGGACCGGGCCGTTCCTGCCTCCAGTGTTGACCACCAGGGCCCCTGTCTGATCATAGTAGGCTGCAGGGGCCAGGACTGGGTAGCCTGAGAGAGAGAGACCAAAACAGGAATATTTAAAATGTAGCTTTACTGATTTGAGCTTGTCCTTGTTACATGTAGCATTATGAGTGTTACAAATATGAGTGTTTGTGACTAAACAGTTGTACAAGTAAGCTATCTGAAAATGTTGCTGCAATACCAATGCAATGGCCGTTTTTCCAGAGTAATAAAACCGGTTTTGCAGTTTCTTTCTTACCTGGGACTCCCGCTGCTAACCCCTGCCCAAAGGCGAGGGCTGAGTTGACTGCTGCTGCTGCAACCAGCTGGTCATTCTGCTGATTCTGTTGACCTTGGCTGGGAGTCAAGGGACGCTGGTTGCCCCCACCACGCATTACCTTTATAAAAGAAAGAAAAACAAAAAAGAATATTAATTGTCATCACAAATATGCAAATTAATATAAAACCAGTGCTCCAAAATCTGTTTCAAAGCAGAGAACCTGTGGTGTGCAGTAGACATACGTTTCCATCATGGTCACATTCAACTCTAGTTAATGTCTTAAACAGTGTGCTCACACAGAGATAAATGAGCCAGAAAAGGAGACGATCCTTTTTATTAGCTTATGAGCAAAGCAGGAGTAAATAAGCAGTTGTATGAAATATTTCCGGCTGAGTAGTTTATAATCCAAAAACAGGCTGCAACGAGTTCTCAGCTTTTAGATCCGAGCAGAAGTAAGACTCAGTGCACATTTCATTTGGCACATCAGGAGGCAGATACATCTTGAGCCACTGGCAATCAGCATGCCAGTTTTTTGACTAGCAGCCGACTGACCTGCTGTTGGTTCTGCTGGTTCTGGTTTGCCGCCTGCTGATTGGCCGAGTTGTTGGCTGCTGCAGCCTGCTGCTGGAAAAGGCTGGCAGGATAGACCCCCCAGGGAGTCACACCATAGTACTGAGGAGGCATCACTGCCGGACCTAGTCGCAAATAAATATGTATAATACAGTAAGGATAGGACAACTGTGTTTATGTATGCAATAACTGTGGCAAATAAATTCACAGGAGTGTTTCTAAATATTTTCAATAGAATCTTAATGGCCTCGGGGTCCATTTCAAAACATACCGAGTGTAGCTGCTGCTGCCAGTCCGGCTGCGTAGGGGTCTGTTCCTGGAGGGGCCGCACTGATGATGTAAGGGTTGGGCACAAACGCTGGGGCCAGACCTGAGAACACATGGAGGGGAAAGGAGAACCAGGCGCCCAAGGTTTTACATAACTCATGCAACAAATTAACAGAGGTTCCTACAAAGAAAGCTTCAAAACACAAGATGACCACTTCAGGGCTTAAGCCATCAACACTGTCATTAAGATTCTAGATACTAATCAAAATGAGGTTCTCCAGATTCTTTAAATTATTACATGATGCTACAAATTCTAAAAGATCTTTTAGGCATGGTAACAATTGCTTGCAATGTAAGAAATATCTACCCAGCATTAATGAGTTACTATGCGACTCACAACATGGAGTTTTTATATGAAAACCTATATTTTCCCTTAATGAAAAAACTAAAAATTGCAGCAACCACTGAGTTGGGTCACTGCTAGAAACCTAAAAACTTTAAGGATATCAGGATTGATGATGAATGACTAATTTCAAAGATACGCATGGGGTCATCTCTTGCATGACGAGATTTAAAGTGAGGAGATATTCCCTTGTTGCTTATTTGTTGATTTAGTCAACAAAAAAGTTCTTAGGTGGAGGACATCCATAGGGGTATGTAGTTAACCATTAGACCAGTGCTGTAAAAAAAAAAACGTTTAACTTATGTCAGTTCCTAAGCTGCTGACAGTGAACACACACACGCACACTCTTACCAATGTGAGACTGCTGAGCGGCTGCCAAGGCGTACTGCTGCTGCTGGGCTGCTGTTAACTGCTGCACTGCAAGGGCGTTGTTTCTCTGAAACAGCTGCTAACACACAACAACAGGTGAACCCCATTTTAGTCTCATGCAGAGTTAATGAGAAATATCTTTATACCAAGGTTATAAAAGTTGAGAATTTTACATTTGTTTAACTTAATTTTGACTTTTCTAAATTTGTTTCACAAGTACATTTTTGCAGTTTGTTTAGTTTTCTAGAAAAGTTTAGTTTTTAAACAACTATGTAGGAATGGCTATACTTTTAAATCCTTTAATTAAACCTGAATACTCTTTAACTAACACACTTGTCACCTGAAATGTTGACCTGCAAGCTCCACTGAGTTGATTAACCATGTTATACTCTACTCTCTGCGTGTTACTCTCACCTGCTGCTGGCTGGCGTAGTCAAATAAGCCCACGGTGGGTTGGGAGTCCATGGGCATCTGGGAGTTGTAGTCAAACTGAAGCGGCTCCATCACTGACTCCATTTGGTCCATGCTGACGCCCCCTTGTTCCACGCTAGAGAAGTCCTCCTGGGGCTTGGGGCCTCCTCCACCTCCCATCTGGGTCATGCCATCGGCCCCTACACCCCCGGGGCCTCCGAGATGGTCTCCCTCAGGACCAGGGACCGGCATGTTGCCTTGGGGACGACTGCAGGGGTGGGATAAGGGGAGTTAAGTTACATGTAAAAGGCTATTTGTAGGACAAGAGCTATTTCCGGTTGTGTGTGTGTGTGTGTGTGTGTGTGTGTGCCTGGGTGACGCTGAGTCGTACCAAAACTCTTTGACGTTGACGTCCAGGCCGTTCTGCACGGGCATCCCGTTGGGGTTGATGACGTCGTTGATGACATCAACTTCAACTTCTGTCAGCTCTTTCAGTTTCTCTGCTTCAAATGTTGCTTTTGGCTTCTCCCTTTTCTCCTCTTCCACCTCTCCATCCCTCTGCCCCTGTGTGATGGAGAGAGACAAGAAGTAAAAGTGATTCAAACTGAATTATAGAGGTGCAAATTATCTGGCAGCGGCAGATGGCAAACACAAAAAAGGTAAGGAGTGGGAAGGACAGAGCTACATGGACGTGGGGAGAGATCTGTTCTTATTTTAAATCTGACAGAGGGCACAGTAAAAAGAAAATGACAGAAGGGTCTGACAAGGTGTAATGCTGAAGTCTAAATTGTTAAGATTAGATAAATAGTGACCTGGAAGAGAAAGAAAATAGATTATAGGAGATGATAATGTTTATTAGAGAACACACTCGAAGACTTACATAGGGTCCTTTTCGGAGACAGGAGTCCAGTTTGTCAGCGGGTGAGGAGGAGAGGACGTACTCCACCATGCTGACTCCCAGCCCCCCACTCTCAGAGCGCGGGGACATCACCGAGCCCACCCCGACTTCACCGCCGCCATGGAAACCTTGCCCTGGATGACGGGACACCATGATTGGTTGAGACACGGAGTGATCTAACATGAGGATTGGGGATTGTTAAATAAAATTGATGCATGGGGGAAAGCAACTTCATAGACTTATAAACCACGAAAGTGATGGCTTCCAACACATAGGCATTATTAACAAGATCATCTGCAGGCAGCAATAATTGGTTGATAGGCATCTCAAATATGGAGATTTACTTATTTTCCCAGTTTTAGTCCTTAATAAACTTTATGTTTGTGTTATTTGGACTGAAAAAATAAGACGGACAAGATTGCGTAATTAAGATAATCATTTGTCACCTTTTTCTGTTCTGTCAAATAATTTGGAAAATAATCTGCAGATTAGTCAATAACAAAAAAATATTTAAATGAATGAACGTTACATCCCTAAATATATTTAAAGGTGTTATTTTTCATTTAAATTACAAATGTTTTAAAGTTATCACAGCACCATTTTCCACTTTAACTGTAGTAAATGTTACCCACCCAACAAGTCACTATATTTGCTGAGAGTCTATATTTTCTCACATCAGATTTGTCTTTAGATTGTGACATCAGTAACCCAACAGCTCTGTGTACAAGCACTGCATATGTGTAGCTATAACTTGTGATGTAAGTTTATTTTACTGGATGTCTTTAATTGGATTTTAATAGTCAGTGTTATTATAATCCCATTGATCAGTTATAGTGTCCCGGGGTCTTGAATTTCTTTAAACTGTTACAATTTTCAGTCCATTTTTGTAATTGCTTTTCTTGCCCTCAGCTGCATCCAAGTTGTTTCATTAAGGCTTCCTACATTTGTTTATGTTATGTAATATTTTTGTAGTAGTCTGTTATGCTGTATTTCTATGTGGCTCTTCAAAAGCTGTCCAAAACAATAAATATGAACAAGACTAGTTTTCTTAAACGTTGGGAAGCCAGTCGGTTTCTGAATTTCAGGGATATCTCTTTAGTGCTCATCCAGAAATAACGGTTAACTTTATAAGAAATATCAAATCATCTGAAGAAAATCAGAATATGAAATTCTTTAATAATCCCAGGGGGAAATTGGTTTTCGTGACAGTTACTCCATTATAGAATGAATAAAATATAAATACAATATATTATATAATATAAGTAATAAGAATGTGCAATACAAGATAACATAAGACATATAAACATAATAATTAAAGTAATATTTCAAATTAAAAACTAAAAGTCAAGTGCCAGAGTTTAACAGTCTGATTGCCACATTAGTGTGATTCAACTTTGACATCCGCTTGTGAATCTGACAGGAATCCAAATATATGTTTTCTAAAACAAGATGGGGGTTTTTCTGGTGGTTTCTTGATGCGTTATCACAGCCACTGTATCAAACATAAGCCAGACTGTTGGATACCTGAGGCCCCCCATGCACTGTCCCTCCACTGGTCCAGAAAGATCCCTTTTGGTCCATCCTTCCCAGAGTCATCCGTCTCCCAGAACTTCTTACCAGGTAGCAGCTGCTACAGATGCAGGAAAAGAGGTGGGAAATAAAGACAAGGTCAAAATGGATGCACAGATACTTTTAACACACATAGCAGAATGTCCCACAAAAAAGTGTATACACAAGTGGATCGTTTGTAAAACTGGACATCGGAGCAGAACAGTTGTGTGGTGCTTAATTTAGGTGTTAAACTGCCAGTCCTGCATTGAATATCTGTCTGAGGTACCTTGACCCCTGACTGCACCCCAAACAAAAAAGCATTGGATGAGAAAAGAGGAAGCAAAACAAAAGACTACCACAATTGAAGCCTGTGTCTAAGAGAAACCATGTAACAATCTCTCTCTGCAGTTTCTATTAGTCGGTTACAGTCTGCTACATTCATGTTTTAAAAATATCCATGTTCCTGTAACGTGATCGGGGACTTCTCGCAATCGTGTTTGAATGGGGAGTTGACGTGATATGTTTGTGAACAGTCATTTCTTGGATATTTTCGTAAAAGGTTAATACATCTCATTGCAGATGCATTAGAGTCCATAGCAGCCAAACAATATCCGCCCATGAGATACAAACAAACGTACTATGTTTCACAAGCCAAAAATAATTTAGGGCACTGTTCTAACATTAACAGAACTAGGGTGTAGACTGAGTTTAAACGCCAACAGTACAACCGGCTTAAATACAATAACAAAAACATGTCTCTTCAGTCTCTTCTCATCTTTCAGAGCTTTTCATTTGCGAACAACAATGCCAACACAACTCAATCCCACTCCTTTTGGCTCACAGGGCTTCCACGGAGCGACCGATTCATTTATTGTTCCTTGGCTTTCCTGTTTTTCAAGTTTGACTCTGAGCGATCCATCCTGCGTTTCTTCAGCCAGGATCCCTAAACTCAGATCAGCCATATTCACATTACGGGTTGACGTACTGCATCCAATGCTCTTAAAATTCAGTAGGTGATCTAAAGTTTAAATATCAAATAACATTGCTGACACGCCAGAGCCCAAATGCTTATCAGACGAGATACAAAGGCCATGCGTGTACGTAAGTCACCTTCTCTAGACCCAACAGCACCCCGACCATCACCCCTGATGCCTCACCTCTCCCATGGCGAGTCCCTCCAGAGCCAGAGCCTGAAAGTCATGGTTCAGCTCGTCCATGGACCGCACCTGAATAAACACAAAACCAGCTTTATTTACAGAGGTTACATAGTGATTGACTACATAACATATTTGCAGATGATTACAGTAGGTAACACTACAGTTAAAAGTTTGTAAAGTAATAATTTATTTAAATGAATGATTTTTATTTATATAAATTGTATGTCACAGAATTATGTTTTTGCATTCAGCCCATGGTAAATTGATAGAGTATTGTAATATGGCGAATTAAGTGAGCGCTACTGCAAACTGAACATCTTTTCCTCCTGCCGCTTCTCATAAAAAGCATCATGTTTGTTGACTTTTATTATAAAGTAATCATAGTAAAAGCAATCTGTTTGTCAGCTAGCTTTAGACGGAACCCTGTATCTTGCATAATAGTTTGCAGGGGAGCGGCTGGAAAACCTTAAAGCTCCAATCGATGTGACCAACTACTTGAACATTTGCCGACTCATGCTGTGTGCAGAATAAAATCAGATCACGTTTTGATCAGAGAATGAGGGACAAAAGGTTAGTTATTGTCTGACCTCAAGAAAAGTTTGATTAGCTTCTACAAGTATTCTGGCACCTGTAGTTTTAAACATCATTTGTTTTTACCACCAGTAAAAAGGGGTGTAACCGTAAAAAAAAAAGATTTAAACTTAAAAAGCTAAAAGATTTTAACTTTGTGCCTGTTTTTTTAAATAAATGGTCATTGATGCTTGCGTTTTTTACCTTACAACTGAAACTATGAAAGATTGAGTTTCCCTACACCCCTTACACATGACCATGTTAGCATCAACAGTTGCACACGAAGGCAATGTTTACATAAGAATTACGTTCTGTGTAGAAAAGTTTCTGTCAACTTTTTACAAGCAGACAGAAGTACATATGACATGATAAAACAACAGAACCAGTGCTAAAATACTTTGCTCCTACTTCACACACACCAACACACACCTGGCTGTCATGGATGTTGTCTCCAGTGGGCCAGCGATGTTTCCCGGGCTGTTCACCGTGCTGCCGCTGGAAGAAATAATCTACCATGGCATCATCCTGGGAACGTCCAGCACCCGCCACACCCTGGGAGACACACAGACACACACACAGGTGCACATTATCCTGAAATTACTGACAACAGTAACAAGCAGACAATTGTAGACATGCAGCCTGGACTGTCAGTATTTACCTTCATCATTTTTTATTATAAATATAAAACTTGAGCATGCCAACAGTCAAATACAAAATAAAACATAATCTTAATATAATGCAATAAAATAGCCAAATACATGTCAAATATAGAGTAGAAATATCATAAACCAAGGTTTCAAAGTAAGAAAAGGGCAAATTAATCAAACAACCCTACAACTATATTGAATTGTCTAATTGTGTTTTCAGGATGAGTACTCTAAAGTATCTCCAAAGGAATGTATCTGCTTGACATTTTTAAAACAAAGACATTCAATCCCACAAGGAAATCATTTTACATTCATAATTATGATCAAAACAGCTCCATTGGTTGAGGCATTTAGGCCAAATACTTTCTTCTAAAAATCAGATGCGCCCGATAAGAGGCTGCATTTCCTTTTTACTGGCAAACGTAAGCTGACTTCCTCTCTTACTCATTTTGAGGGTAAACATAAAAGTTTTCCACAGAACAACACGTGGTCAGAGACTCAGTCATCTCGCTCTGCAGCTGGGCTCGGCCATTTGCGAAACACGTAAAGCGTGCAGCAGAACAAGTTACCAAAAGCCTTTTAATCAGACTAAATTGCTACTTATCAGATGGACTGGACTGTTTTTTCCAGGATTAGTCATGAAACATTTTAACATTGTTATTAAGGAGACACTTTATTGCCCTCACACATTACAGTTCACTTAAACCGAGACACTACTGATTCATTTCAGAGGACACTTCAGATCATCTTTATTAAATATTAGTTAGCCTGCCTGACAAGCAGTAACTATGAAAGGCTAACAGCATTACTACATGACATTAAAACAAACTCTACATACATTTAACTAATTGGTGTTCCTCTTAACAAACTACAGCTATGAAAACAATTGATATTCATGTATCTATTAGTTATGACCATCATAAACACCAGAGCCCAAGGTTATGACTTCCACCATCTCAAGCATGTTACATGTAATGTTGCCCAAATTCAGTTGAACAATATGTACACAGGTCCCGTCTGAATAACAGCCTCCTCCAGCTCTACCTTATGATACGCAGTAGCCATACTGTTGATGCTATGAGTTGCTATTGTTGTGATCTGCAGAAAATGACAAGTATAGGTGCTAATAGTTAATGAACAAAGTTGATAACGAGACATTTAACCCTTCACAGACTATTACTGTACATACAAATGTAACAATTATTAGCTGTTTAATTACATTTTGTGATGAAAAAGTGGATAAATGTAGTGATTGTGAGCTGGCTTGCAGGAGAGGGACAATAAGCAATGGTCCATTTTGGAGCCTTGAAGGCTTTAGTACTAGACAGTTGTCTGTCCATCAATGAACGAGATATGTCAAGGTGGTGGGCTTTACCTGCTGGCTGGGGGGCGGGGCCTGGGGGGTCTGCCCAATTGGAGGGGCATGTCCTCCGCTGCTCAGCACTACGGGCATGCTGGGAGATGTAGTTCTATGGTGGGGGCTGAATGAATCCTGCCAGAGCACTGCTTTCCTCTTCAACACACACACACTGCTCATTCCACCACAGCCTGTCCAGAGAGAAAACACTGGGTCAATGCATTGGACAAGCTTTAAGATAAGATCAAATAAGACGCTTTCATTTAAATAAATGTCTGACAAGTCATTCTCCATAACCAAATGAGGTGTTGGTGATTGAGCCAACGCCACCCTGATGAACATAATTGTAATATTGATGTATTTACACAGTATTATGAACTGTGGCGAAATTCCTGGAAAAAATTGCAGCATTAAGTTACTGCGAATTCCATCTGGACATTTCATATTGCTGCAGCTTCACGTTACAAAACAAGACAATAGGCATTTTTGACAGCCGACTTTGAACTATTGCAGGAATGACTGTAGCACGGTGACGCGTCAGACGAAGAGCTGCAGGTGAGAGGTTGCGAACCTCCAACCTCTAAGCCACATAACCAACTACTTTTACTTTCCCTGTGTGAGGTCATGTCTCAGGTCTTGCCTTTTTATTTTGTACTTACTTGTTTGCCTGTCCTTGTTTGTCTACCCTCCCTCATACTGTAAAGCGTCTTTGAGTTGTGAAAAGCGCTATATAAATAAAATGCATCATCATGTGTTCAATAATATTACATCAGAAAATGGATTATCATTTTGCGCACGTTAAGATGTAACTTATAAACCGGTAAATTAGTCTAATTTTAAGCAAACAAATCTGTTGTAACATAAATCCAGTCAGAAGCAGGCAAGCAAGTCAGACTTATCTTAGTAACTATGTCACAATAACTTCGTCTCGTGCCATTTTATACTCTACTTGCAACAAACACAATATGTGATCCATGTTTTACAACCCTACTGACCGAAGACAAAAACATGTAGCATAAGAAATGGGTCATGTAATCCAAAAGTGGTTTATGATCAAAGTGCAGAGTCAGTGTTGTTGTTACAGTCCCAACATCAGTCCTTCATGAATGAAAGAAGTCAGCAGTGTCATCTCATGTAAATAGATAAGGGCTGCACAATCCCTCATTTCAGCATCTGCATCACCGGACGCACAATGTAAACAAAAACAACTTCTTTTGCAAAGGAAAACTTGCTACACTCTCATTTTGCACGACTTATCTACAACAAGAGTTTATTACTGCTTGAGTGACATGCAGGCGCTGTATGCAGTGAACCACCAATAACAGTCATTCCTGCTCTATTTATCAAATAACCAAAGCAGACCCCACTAGCTGCCAGCCACATCCTGAAATTAAGAAAGAACGGGTGGAAAGAAACAAATATATGAATATTTTTTGCACAAAATGCTAACAGCTATCAGCTGTACTGAGTGTATACAGCACAGTGCACCATATTGAGTAATATAAATGGTTGGACCCCAAAAGTGCTTTTGAAGAATACAGATATTTTTTTACCCTAGACCACATTTGTCAAACTCAAGGCCCGGGGGCCAAATCAGGCCCTTGGTGGATTTAAAAAAAAATTACTATTAGATCTGGCCCGCCGGTATATTGCACGCACACCTTCACTCAATCCTGAGGGTTTCCTCCGCTCAGAGCCTGACCCCAAACATGGATGAACTTGCACCCAAGATGAGATGCCAAGTATCTGAACTAGCATCACAGAGCAGCAACCTGAGTTTAATGGATGTTTCTTTCTGCACTTTGTTTCTTTGAGGGAAATAGTTTTTTGAAAAAATGTAATCATAAGAAATGACTCCGGAAAAGCTGCAGATAGAGCCATAAGAAATGAATGCAACTGATTATTTAATGTTGTTTTTATAGGCAATAATTTAAGCTGTGTTAGTTCCAGGTTTAATCTGTGCAATAAGTTCATTTCAATACATTTTGCAATAAACATTGAACGAGTCCGGCCCTCGACTAGTATCGATTTTTTTTATTTTGGCCCACTGTGTATTTGAGTTTGACCCCCCTGCCCTAGACAAAACATTACAGCAGTTCCCGCTATAATAACCGTTCTTATTTGGTTGAAAATGTAGTTAGCTTAGGCAACTGATGTAATGTCCATTTTGAATGTAGACCTGCATATAACTCTGACGCACAGCGCTAATGAGAAATAATGTGATGTAAATAATCAAATGAGTTTAGTTGAATTGCTTCATTCGGTTTATAGGTTGCAGCCACGTAAGAGACAGCACTAAAATGAATCGTACAGTAAGTCTTACATTCTTCAGACAAAGAGGCAATTTACCATTAAAGCTACTTAATTGCTGATAATTACAACAAGAGTGCTGGGATCAACAGATACAGATATAAACCCAGGACTCACTTTACAAGCCGGCCCAGGAGGTAGCTTTATTAACGGCCAACATGCCCGTCTGCAGTCAGCACGACATACTGTAAACTTGACTAAATTGCTGGATGTGGCGGGACCCAAAACAACATGACAACATATTTTTACACAATCATTTTATTGAAAGTCAAGTTCCAGCAAAACTGCAAATATAATATTCTTTTCTGCTTTTAAAAGATGTTGTATTGGTTCATCTTTCTTTCTCTGCTACATGCAAACTTCACTTGTATTCATTTTAACAAGGCGTGACCTGTTTTTAAATGTAAAGCCCGTTCAGCTGCATGTCTTGTATGAAAGGTTCAATTTTGTTACCCATCTCTGGTTAAAGGTCTTCTATCCACAGCAAGTTGGTCATTATGTAAACCAAAGCTGCATGGCTTTAGGTGCTGCAGATTCATGTTTATAGTAGAAGTTCACAATGTTACAGCAGATATTTAAGACTACCACAGGTGCATATACTCAGTATCCCTTTCATCAAGAGCAAAACCGAATGCATAAGCACCACAAACATCCTTCAAAATTATAAAATGTAACTCAACACCCCTCTTAAGAATGACTTGTAATATATTTAACATTAGTTGGGATACATTTACCTGAACAACTGGCAACTAAGTGTATTGTGTAAATGAGAACTCTTCCGTAGGTTTCGCACAAGAGAGATTACTGACTTTATTTGCCAAGAAATTGAGACAAACTTGAGGAGAAGGTCAGAGGGGCACTGTCATTTAACCTGGGTAAAGGCTGTTAGACAGATCGTGGTTAACTGAGCAATGACAAACCAAAGACATATGTTGTGTGGATGCAGAGACCTCACAATTAGGTGGTTATTTTACAACCACTCCTTATCCAACAAACTCTAATCTCTGTTCAAATTAGAAGTTTCACATTAGTGTCCCTACAGGCCATGAGCAAATCACAAGCACTTCTTCTCACACCGAGCCTGACAGTGAATAATCGAAGCATGCCGCTTTCTCTGGAGTCTGCTGAAACCACTGTGCAACATACACCACCTCCAGAAAGACAACAACCAGAGGCCTGTACGACGAGGCCGGTTCAACATAACCTGGATATGTTTGAGTTACCTGGCTTACCTAATCCAAAACAAACGCGCTCTCGCTAAACGGTCCTACGACGCTGGTTATGAACTCGTTAACTCAAGCCAGCTTAGCCCTATCTAGTTAGGTGCGTTCACATGAAAGAGGTGGTATTTGGAGCATTCTACCAATCACAAACATGGACAAGCGTACTGACAGCACAGCGCATCATACTTCCTGAATGAAAAGTCAACTATAATATTAGACAAATATGAAGACATTAAACTTTAAACATCCATGACTTAAACACTTTATCCAGGATAAAAGCCACATAGCCTGCAAGGTGAATACAGCTGCTAACAGAAAAAGTGTTTGAATGCGTACATTAACAGGTTTATGATATGCCCCGTCTAAGACACGAGTGGATTTGACTTTAATTACATTTGACTCGAGTGTTTCGTCAACTTAATGTGTTGCTTAAAATAATACTTCTGCATACAGTATGTGAAACTGTAACGGCCCGTGCACACGGCGGCGTGCGTTGAAGCTTCAACGCTTCTGCCCATTCACTTTGAATGGGGTGACGTCACGCTTTGCCGAACTGCATTGATTCCCTTTGCTCGCGTTGCTCGCTTCAAAAGTTGAGCAAAGTTCAACTTTTGAAGCTTTGACGGAAGCGTCAGCCAATCAAATCATATGCCAGTACAAGCTCTAGCCAATCAAACTGCGTGCTTGTGTGTCCGGGGCGGGAGATTCATGTGATTGGTTGTTGGTCGAGTTTCAGACAAGCTCACAGGCAAGCTTCAACGCACGCCAACGTGTGGACGCTGCGTAAGTGTTGCACGACCAGATACGGCTCAAGAAGCTGACTCAGATAAGGAAATATATGATACATTATGATGTACTCACAGTGCCGTGGACTGTACGTAATGCTACTTTGATCCGGTTACTTGTGTTGTGACAGATAGTTAAGTAAGCTTTCTTAACGCTAATGTTATATTAGTCAGATTGCTCTGAAGATGGGAGGTGATATTCTATTTATTTTCACGTTTACAGTCAGTTGAATTTTGCCGACCGTCTTTCCTGCAACGGCAGTTTTTTAGTATTTCCTTTCTCCTGTAATATGACTTGATAGCTTTAAACTCCGCACACTGAGCTCTGATTGGTCAGCAGGCGGTGCTTTCAATGAGTTGATCTCTTATCCTGGAACCAAACCTGCCCCGGAGCAGGTTAGCCGTTCATCATTTGTTACCATGGAGATCTAGCCCTATAAGAAGTGAACCAGCGTCGTAGGACCGGAAACCCAGAGTTTTCCCTTTAGTTAGATCGCTAAGCGAAAATTCGGCTTCGTAGTAGAGGCCTCTGGAGCTGACCAGTCTCAAAGCATAAAACAAACCAGCCTGCCAAGTGGTCATTCACATAGGTACTCATGCTATTTTTTGCAGCTCCACTTTTCATTGAGAAACAAGGAAATGTTAGCTCTGTATTCCTCTGCTGCAAGTGGTGTAAAGTAACTAAGTAGATGTACTCAAGTACTGTACTTAATACAATTTGGGCAGACTTGTACTTTACAATGTTTTGCCAATTTGTAACTACCCCACTACAATCCAGAGGAAAATCGTGTACTTTTACTCCACTATATTTATTTAGTACCTTTGTTACTTTGCAGATTTTGTTAAATGATGTGAAATATAATCAACACTTAAATTAAACTTGAGTTACACCTGGAGTCAATCCACAACCCAACCTAACCTGCAGTATACAAAGTAGTTCAAATTAATAAAGTATTTTTATGTCAATACTTGTGTACTATTTGTATTTGCAATACAGGCCTTTTATTTATAACAGTATTCCTAGACTGTGGTATTTCTACTTTAGTACAAAATATGAGTACTTCTTCCACCTCAGTCAGCTACAGCTTGAGATCAGAACACCCGGAAATCCATAACACTGCCTTTCCTCAAAGCGAAACGCACACGGCTTGTAAAGCTACAAGTTATAACTTAGCACACCAAAGCATGCACGGTGTTCCACAGTCTAACTGGGTTAATCATTATTCAATACCGGGAATCAATCCACCGCATACCGGGCACAGACAGGGGTGTGACAATACGAGCAGGCAACCTGCAGCTAGCAGCAGATAACGTGAGGTGTCTCAGACTAAACATTTCCCTCCTGACAGACATGACACATACAAATGTAAAAGTATACTTAATAAAAGGTTTCTTCACGGTTACCGGGGTTTCCTTTTCATGCATCTGCGCCCCCTTACCCAGTCTCAGGACCTGTTATGAAGGGTTCAATGCCCATGTCTACCAACAATAACACGGCCTCCCGAAACAAGCTCGAACCGGTAACCAAACACGGGCTCTATACAATGCTTTCAACGTCGGCATTGGTGCCCTAACATCCCCGTGTTGTTTTTAATAGACACCCGGGGATGTCTACCTGTCTGCCGAGCCTGCGTCCCCCGTGACGCGGATGCTAACAAAGGCCCGAGAGCTGCTGTCTGGAGCGGAAGACCGACACAACGGGAGGAAGGAGGCAGGCAGCAGAAAGAGAGGCAGCCGCTATTCCCGCACCAAATACTACTTTTTACCCCCTCCCTGAACCACCATTGCAACAATACCGGCACCGATGCGTGGATAAGTAATCCCCCTATGTATCGCGACCGGGTAACAGGGGGTACTCACCGGCGGAGAGGAAGGATGGACGCGGATTTCGGCCCCAGTGTCTCTCTTACACCCCAGGCTTTCACTCCGACAACATGGCGGCTCAACGGAGGAGCAGGCGAGAGCGCTGCATGACGGGAAGGGATGAGAGAGAGCGTGCGGTTCATTGCGCCAACCGGGAGGGGAGGGAGGGCCATACCGGGACCGGTCCTTTGTTATGTTCTGTGTTTATTTTGCATTTTGGTTTTACTCCATTCATATTTGTATCAATACACAAAAAAAGAGCATTTGCCACACAGTCGTCTGTGTGATTGGTCACTAAAATGAACTACAAAAATAACAAAAACATGTTATTATATATTACCATAGTGTTTTAGTGGTTCTTACGGTAAATAGAAATGCTAATATCCACTTTTACATGTGGATATTATGTGATTTTATTATCGGGGGTTGGACTGTACGCCTACACAGTGTACCGGGGTCTCTACGGTAACGGGGAGCTTGGCAGCCATGGCAACGTGCTGCGCCACACGGTCAGCAGCAGTGAGAGGCTGCAGGATGCTCTGCTGCACCTGCGGAATGTGAGAGGATGGTGTGTGGCCTAAATAACAACAAAATACCCTTTTTGGGGTCTTTGGTAAGGTGCCACTAACAACCCAGAGTCTGCAGACTGGGGTAAATAAAACTGCCCTAAACCGGTAAGTGGGTTACGTAATGCAAAAAGATGATAGCAGCCCAGTAAAAAAAGAATCTATGGTAATCATATGGAAATATTAAGGGTAGGCTGATGAAAAATACTTATGTGGTCCAGTCATACTGGATTGAATAGCCTGAAGTGTAGTTTGACGATAAAGTTAAAGTTATAAAGTACATTTGAGCCTACTTACATAGAAGTGGATCCAGGATAAATATGTTGTCTTGCACCTCACAACAACAAAATACACAGGCTCATTGTTTTAGTTTTATGTGGTGGTTGATTTGTTTTGTTTATTAAATAAAAAATAGTTTAAACAAATTAAACTTGAATTACCACAGTCATCTGTAAAGTACTTACTGTAAAGGATTGCACTTTGTATAGCTACAGGGCCTTGTATAATCATAAAACCAAGAAGACAACAATACAATAATGATCTTTCTTTGAAATGATTAGGAACACAAAATCTAAATTTCTAGCATTTCATTATTACCATTTAAGAGGAACTTAAATGAAAGAGCTACGGTGAGCTCACTTTTTATCACTGCAAGAATAAACTAAATCCATTTATGATATCAAAGTGCTATTTTCTAATGTGGGTCTTATAGGTTTATGTTACACTGTGCTGCAAAACCAATTTCCCTTAGGGCCTATGTGGACAAATTAAGATGAAAGTTTTTTTTAAGTCGAAAAAAACGCATCAATATATTTACAACATATGAAAATCCTCATTATACAATTTCAGTTTATAGCAGTTTTTTATAAATAATCTTCCAAACTAATCCGGCAAAAATGCCATTCTGTGCACCTTAATCCAAATATTAAAATAATGTAATCAAAATTAGGAATAAAAGCACTCATTTGAATGTGTGTCTACAGATGACAAGTCATATTTAACGTAGAAAGTGTATTTTTATTATTTCAAACTTCTCCCTACACCAAATAAGGTCTTCACCTCATACCTGTCCCCATGTTCTCCTTTGTGCGTTCAATTAAAATTACAATAACACTTCACCATGACTTTATGTTTCTCTCTGGTCTTGGACTTTCTTCTGTGGAAATCAGTGAATGAGATGCAGAGGTGAATGTAGTTTTTGAAAAAGATTGAGAGAATTTGCTGCAGTTGGGTTCAAAGAGCAACTGACGTTGACGTTATCAAAAAAGGGGGAACAAGAGAAACAGGTATGAAGACAAAACTTTTATGTGTACCAATCTTCCCCAAGACCTACCCGCCCCCTAATGCAACCCCCCCTTTCTAAATGTAACCAACAAAACAATCATTGGCTGGTTATTTACATGCACAGTATCCCCACTGCTCCCCCCCCAAATAGACACACTAATGCCTGATCCCAAAGCCATCTGCATCCCTTAGCTTCAGCATTACATGTACAGTAGGCTGAGTGTATTTTCCGGAAAACTAAATATCCTGGCAAAGGACATTTGACTGGATTTTTTCCTGAACTTTAAAGTATAAGTCTGGTGATATTCTGTGTTTATCTCATTGTCAACCAATCGCATTAAAACACCAAAACCAACCATGAAATTATCCCATTGACTAGAAGTCAGAGCCTGATATATCTCATTCCTCTGTGATCCATTATTGTAACATAACTTTAAAAAAAGAATATTTAAAATTACATCAATGAGCCACACTCAGTGATATGTTCCTTCATTCTGATGAATCTAGGCACTGTAGTTTATTTTTTAAATGATCCCACAAACTGAGTCCTGCTGCTGTAAATACTCAGCAGTACAGCACACTCGCAGCTGTAAATAGTACAACAAATGCGTGCTTAAATCGGGATCCACGATATTATGACTTCACGATAATAATAATAATAATAACTTGATAACAATATTATGGCTATATCCAACAAACAAACAAATAATAGTGTCTATGACTTTGTTTATTGTGCGTTTTCTCTTTTTTGGCGAATAAATTACTTCCTTAAAAAAGGAAGACGGAGAAAGTTTGTGCATACAAAAACGATATAACTAGTACACTAATAAATAGCTAAAAGGCAACCAGATTAATTGATAAATAAAAAAATCAACAACGCTCCAACACTTCCTTCAAGAACAAGAGCTTGGTCCCAAGAGCCACAAGCTGAGAACGTTTTAAAAGTTTTGAGAGAGTGATGAACAGATCTGTTGGTTTTGGTCAATAATAAAATGTATGAAATATCACCAGCCTGATCCTTTAAGCAGTCTATCCTCTCGGCTCCACCTGCTCTGTTTCACTTCCGCAGCAGACCAGGTGGGTAATGTTCAAATCTTGAGTGTTATCAGTGGTTTTAACAACACAGGAGGTAAAGATGGCTTTGGGAATGGGAATCGTAAGACTGCTCTAGTTCGACATCACCACGTTCTAATACGACAACAGGTACGAGCCGTGCCTCTTTTTATTATGTGACCCCACCCACATACCCTCCCAACCCCCCCTTCACACACACACACAAATAAGGACCCAAAAAAAAAAGTCACAGGGACACCGAGTGGTAAGAGTCCAGGGTGCAACCACAAAGTACCAGCTAGTCCTGTGGTGTTACACAATCACACACAAACATACACACAGTTGTGAGAGTGTTGAGAGCTGGCAGTTTAGTGAAGTGTGTCCTCAGTGAATTGAAAGAGGTTTCCCCAGCTCTTGTTATCTGTACCTCCTCCTCCTCCTCCTCTTCTTCCTCCTTCATCTTATCACACCACCTGGCATGCTGGTTCTTCCCTGAGTTCTGTACATTCTATTCAGGGCAGTATTTCTTTTTCTCTGACACAAGCACACATGCATTCACGCACAGATGTCTCTCCCTCCGAGTGGGGTAAGTCCATTCTTCCGGTAAACTGTGACACACAGAGTGAGTGTATTGAGGCACCGCCGCTTTCCACCCACAGTGACACCGTCAGGGTAAGGCCTGAAGGGGGCGCTACCAACGGTTAACCAGCCCTGGGATGCAGAGAGGATGAGATCAGTGAGAGACACAGTGTTACAAATCAATGTAACGTACACTGTACTTTGATATATGTGCAGGAAAGGGGTATTCCACTGATTTTACACAATAAAGTTTGATTTACTCGTCACGAGAAAAACACAAGGCTTCTGTGGATCTGGAGGGAGTTTTTGGCAGTGTTCTTGGCCTAGGCTGTAACATTTATTTTCCCAGAATATTGCAGTTAAGTGATTTAGCTACGTATTAATTGGTTCGTTACCATCTGTTTGTCTTGAAGACAAGACCTGACTGCAAGGTGTGGTTAGCATCAGTTCTAAATGGATTGGCAAAATACAAATATCCTTAGTGAAGCTTAATACTGAGCAAGGCAAGAGAAATAATATAATATCAACAAAGACCCAACACGTGTCCTTAATAACTACTGTAAGCTGCAGACATCAGGAATTCATTTGAAATCGTCTATACGCAAGACAAAAAGGCGGATGTTTAGTTTGGTACAAAAGCCGATAGAATTGTATAATAGAAATGAAATTCCCTTTTATATAGACTGGTAAATATCCTTTTGACCTTTAACCCTTTGACCTGTGTTAGATACTCTTTCTCCAAATCCCTCTGTATGTATGTTTACTATTTTTTGGTGTATTTCTGTTTATTGTCTGGAATTGCCCCTTGAGGAACAAATACAGTATTTTAAACTTAATTGAAATACAAACCTGATCTAATCTAGGGACTAAAAGTCTGTACATATCTTGGTTTAAGCTACAGTGGTTTTTAATCTTAGTGAGGGACTCAAACACTAAACATTTAGAGTAACACAGAGCTGTACCAATAAGATCAAAAAGAAGGAAAACAAGGTATATTACAACAAAGTATATTAAAATAGAGCATGTTATATCTATAACTCACGTGTAAAGAGGCTGCAGTTGCAGATGGGAAGACTTCTGAGGAGGCTGGTAGCCGTACGAGTCAAAGCCACCGATGAAATCAACTAAAAAAAGAGAAAGAAATGACATCATTACACTTTCCCTTAAATATGTATTTGTTTTTTGACCAGGTGTTGGTTTCACAGATCAGATTCTATTTTGACGGGAAAACATATTGATGAACAACACCTTTATATCACTGTAATACACTCTGACATCAGAATCTGCACAGATGCCGTCTCACTGCTTCTATGTCACTGATACATCGTTCTAATCTTTCCCGATCAATGTGGAAGGAACAAATATATGTGGTGGCAGCTCAAAGAGAAAATTGTCCCAGATGTTCTGCATCAGTGGAGATTTAGACCATAAGTGAGTGATCTGGTTTGTGATGCGTGATGTGACATTTTAATAATAATATTAATCCTGTGATGTTTTTGTATAGTTGTAATTGCTTCTTCAAAATGTTGAAGAATGAATGTTCTGAGTTTATGAAGCAGAACACCATTTTTTTTAAAAGAAAACAATCCAAAGGGCTGCTTTTCCTAAAAATGTGTTTATGTTATGGTTAATTTAACTGTTTTCCTATCTGTGTGTTATTTTGAATGTATTTCTTAGTTAAAAATGTGAAAAACATCAAATGTTGATTTTTTATTTTGATTACAACCAAAACCATGACAACATTTCTATATATAACTATTAAATACTATGTGTGTGTGAACTTCAAGAATCCAGCATCAGCCGTTACATTGCTTGCTCTTATCATCATCTTTTCCCATCAGCACTTTGTTTTCACGTGCATATTATTCTGACAAAGCGTGCTGTTTGGACATGACACTTCCTTTTACAGGAAATGCATATGTCGTATTGTAACTAAAGGACCTAATTTACTTCATTAAGTGAAACATTGATGTGAGCACCATGAGGAGATTAAGCATTCCAACACACAGATGGCAGAGACAAGCACATGCCAGCAGACAGACTCCTTGAATCTTCTGACACATATCTCTAATATTCCCACAGATAAAGCGGTCAGATCTCCGAGAGGGAATTCTCTGCTGTGATTTAGCTCCGCATGAGCCGGCAGGAGAAGACAATGAGATAATAGCACTCACATCCAAAGTTGTGTATCGTTAACACAAACCCCCCTCCAGAGAATGACACAAGTAAACCTGATCGGCTGAACAAGGCGCTGGAGGAGGATCAACAAGCTTTTAGGAGAAGATAAGAGCACTCACAGCTGTCCTCGTCATCCTGGAAGACTTTGCTCACGTAGCAAGCGTAGACAAAGCCAAAGAGCTGTTAGAGAAGAGAGAGGCTGCAATTAAATGACTGCTGCTGTACAGACTGAGTCACAGCTGACTAAAGTGTGTGTCAATAAAGGGTCAACAAACAAAAATACTGTTAAATAATGTTTAGAAACTGTAGTATTTTTACAGGGTAAAATCGGTAAAGCTTCTTAAAAGCATTTTTCAACCAATTTCAAGGTACCTAAACCATTGATGGAACTTTGGTCATCACATCTCAAATGAATACATAAAGGCTATTGCAAAAATAAAAGTCTGGTAGGTTTGATTTACTTGAGTCATCAGGTGCAGGATGCTAGCAATATTTTTGCTTTACATGAGTGATTGTGAGGATGCAAAAATCCAGCATTTCTGTAGGACAGCATTCAAATTCAAGCATTTTCCTATCTTTGGACAAACATAACGTTTTAAATTAAACATTTTGAAAACTTCCAAGACTTTGTATGAACCCTGTGTGTGTGTGTGTGTGTGTGTGTGTGTGGTGTGTGTGTGTGTGTGTGTGTGTGTGTGTGTGTGTGTGTGTGTGTGTGTGTGTGTGTGTGTGTGTGTGTGTGTGTGTGTGTGTGTGTGTGTGTGTGTGTGTGTGTGTGTGTGTGATACGTACAGCCAATAGGACCTGAAAGGCTGAACTCAACACCTCTATGTATTGGTAGTCGAGGAGACACCCGGACACAGTGATGACATGGTGGTCGTCAGGGGCCATGTTGGAGTCCAGCACGGGCGTCACCAGGCAACCAGGACCATGCTCCATCCACCACGAGCGATGAAGGGATGTGTTGAACGTCATGAGAAAGTCCCTGTCCTGAACATGTGCACACATACATACACATATATAAAAACATGGCTACAGATAAGGGTTATTCTCATGGTTGAGTGATTAACTAATATGGATATATTTTAACAGTGTATTTATATTTCTTCTTTACTCTGTTTAATATCATATTAAACTGAATATCTCTGGATTTTTTGTACAAACAAAACACAACTTTTTCAAACATTGAAAGACCTAGGACTTTGAGAAACTGGGATGGAATTTGTTGAGTATTTTCTGATATTTCTAAGTCTTCCAAATTGTATCTCTTGACCACGAAAATAATCTGTAACTAAGTAATAATCTAACTCTAGACAGATGGAATAAAGCACATATTGCGTTACACAATCAGAACGACTGAACTCACCTGTGACAGGTTTCCAACCTCCAGGTAGAAACAGATAATGAACGAGTTCCAGCCCACCCAAAGGACCAGCCATACTGCATACTGCCAATCAGATACAGGGATCACTTTCTGCACACTCATGCAATATCAATTTAAAGTAAACAATAGCTTTGTGCATCTTTGGAAGGGGGGGGGGGAAATACTCACAAAGATAAGGTATCTGAAGCGAAACTGCACGGTGCCGAACATGCCCAGGATGACGGCCATAATGTGCAGGAAGTTGGCGAGGATGGGGGCCCATTGATAGCCCATAAAATCAAACACCTGCCTCTGAAGGGCTGCCACCTATGGGACAGTGGGAGGGGTCACGCACACATTAGAAAAAAGACATTACACACACAAGCGAGGATATATGCAAATTAAACACATGGTGAAACACACACACAGTGACAGGGACACACATACACAGGTCTGCCGCAGTTGTTTCCATGGTAACTGCCTGGAGCACCAGCCAGTCCAGTGACTGTAAAAGAGGAGCAACCCCCTAAAAGCGCCCCCAAACTAATGAGGATCTATGGGCCGAGTGAATCCCCCTGCCTCCCCACAACTCATCAGCACAGCAAACAATAGCCGGGATAACTAGCCCTCACACTGCTGTGCTCCATCATTCTAGAGAAATAGGCTAGCTGATACCATCTCACATTATTACACTTATTATGTTTTAGAGGGATAGTCAAGCTATTTGTAGCCACAAGACATAGCTAACTTTAACTCCAGAATGGAGGCCAGATGGTGAACAGGGCCTCCTTATCCCATCTCAACATTCACATGTGTTTTTGCCAGAATGGGGCTATCACCCCTCTCTCTACTACAGACATACCATGCCCTGACACCAAAGCACCCCACGTACTTCAAAGACACACACACACCCTCGCCTGTAATGTGGCATGGCACCAGCAGCTGCAACTCTAAGCATTTGTAATGTGACTGTACACACAGGCTGGACAGAAATTGATTACAATGTTCGTGTGTTGTGCGTGTGTCTGTAGCACGCTGCTCCAATTATATCATCATGGTGAGTGAGTGATTAGAGAGGCAGCTTTGACAAACAAACACACACACACACACACACACACACACACACACACACACACACACACACACACACACACACACACACACACACACACACACACACACACACACACACACACACACACACACACACACACTATATGTATACACACACTCACCAACTGCAGTGAACATATCACCAGCAGCGTACATCGTCCGTCGCACTTCCCCATCTTGGAGGGCTCGGGACGCGGCATGGAGCCCCGGAGGCTCCGGGGGAAGGACGGGTCGCTGGTCAGATCCAGACTGCCTGGCGGTATCAGCTCACAACATTCCCGGCTGAATAGACCTGCCTAAGGCCGCCGCCTCCTCCTGTAGCGTCGGTGTGGCCCTTTTCTCACAGCGAGTGACCCATCTTGGCAGTTTTTTTTGTTGTCAGTAAATATACCAATTACGAGCAGAGAGGAAGAAGAGGGGGGGGGCGTCACTTCACACCGGCCTGCTGCGGTCCGACCACCACCGACAACCGAATCACCTCGGCCACACCTTCCGGAGAGAGGACACACAAAGACACAAAGAGAGACGGAAAGCTGTCATAATCTGCCCCGGGGTATAGACAGAAATTAGCATCATATGATATCGGATCACACGGGGGGGGCGGTGGGGAGGAGGGGACCGACCCCGCGGTGTTACTACACGGCTAGCGTTGGGCTACACGGACACAAAGCAGCCCGTTGTGACTCACGGTTTTCTAGGAGAGGAAGAGTCCTTGTGCCCCCTTTAAACCTCGTCGTCCCGACCTCCGTCTCCTGTAACTGGAACTAGTTACCGGGCGGATCTGTTCACCAGCACCGGGCACCGAGCTCCGTCTCGCAGCGTCTTTTGTCAACAATCGGTGCCGGGGCAGGCGCAGGAGGAGCCGGGGGGAGAGAGAGAGACGAGGGGGTGAGAGAGAGAGACGAGGGGGTGAGAGAGAGAGACGAGGGGGTGGGGGCTCTCAGTCACCGCGACCCCCTCGAGGAGGAGCTGCATGGATTCTGCAGACCCGCGTGCGTGACTGCGCGTGGCCGAGCAGCAGCCCCGCGAGGCGTTCGGAAAAAACCGAACACAAAAGAAACGGGGGCTCGTGGCGGTGGTTCAGACAGCCGAAAATAACTGTGATCGCCTCCCACTCCCGTCCGAGCAGAGAGAGCAGCCCGCCGCTCGTCTCCTCGGGCAGCGGTTATTCAGAGCGAAAGAAACATAATTAACAGCCGTGTTTAATCCCAGCTACTTAATTTGCGAGGCGAGCAGTGCGATAGTCTTACAAAGTTAAGATATGATGAACAGTCAGATAATTACCGCTTAGTCGGTTATCACAAGGCCATATGACAATCAATGGAAAATGAGTTATCACATTTTCGTTTACTTACGCATAAGGCTTTCTCAAATAAAAACGAGTAAGCAGTTAAAACATTTTGTCATTTCTCTGCACTGTATGTAACTACTTCTCATTTTGTTTGAGTTAAATATTGTAACTGTCAATTTCTCCACCCTATGTAGCTCAAAGCACTGTGAACTGCCTGTGTTTAAAAGGTGCTAAACAAACGTGTCCTTGCCCCTTTCTAATAGGCTGTGTGAAGTGACCCACACATTTAAAGCCCTACTTAGTTGAGTAATCATGTTCATTGTGCAATTAAACAGCTGTCACATGCCAGAAATTATACACAGTGCTAATTAAACTGACTTAATGTATTACAACTAGATAGATATTTTAAATATTGTAAATATCAGTTACCTGTAAGAAGTGCACCATATCCTGCTGCTGCATTTCAACTCAAACGTTGTCTTTTTACCAAACAACTTATTTATAAGCCCTCAATATCGAAGTATTTAATTATTACCACTGTCAAGTAATTGTAATATAGTCAGAGCAAAGGCACAATGCTTTCTTTAGAAGTAGAATTGGATTAATTATATTAAATAACATTTTCTATATGTATCTCTACATTTTTGCTAATGTTGGCCCATGCTTTGACAACAGCAATCAGGCAAGCATTTGTTTGTATTCTGCCGACAAACAAATAACCACACACACAATTCATAAACTCCTTGGTGGAGAAAAAACGATTTTACCACAGGAATGGCCCACAATGACAAATGAATCCCACAAACAGTTTTTACAGAATACTCAAGTTTATTAAAAAGAAACAATTCAGAATAAAAAAAACAAGTCGTTGTTTTGACCAATGATCAACTTCAAACACACGTCCTGAGGTTGTTCTTTGACAAGCTGAAGCACATGAAATTACAGAGACTCCAAACCCACTGTCGGACACCACCCATCCACTTCTTAAGCAGGACACTCACACACACAGACACACACTCATCCAGGTGAACAAACTCTCACACTCCCTACTGAATTTCTCCCATGTAGAGCCTTTTATCACTGGCGCCAGACAGTACTGTGAATAGAGACAAAGAGAAAAAGATGATTAAACTTTTATTGTCAGTTGTGTTCTGAAACTAAGCCTTAGGTGAACAAATACACACATACAAAATAAGTGTTGGGTGAAAACCACATTTTAGCTAAACCACAAGAATATTAAAATATTATTCCCTTTAGATCCCCTGACTATCTTCTTAAGAAAACTGCAAAAAGTCTTTCAACATCTCTATTCCACACTAGGAACTGTGTTTTCTTTTTTTTAAAATGCATAACCGTTGCTTTGTTTAGACCTAGTGTCCACAAATATCTTGCATTTTCGTAACACTGAAACAGAGACTACGGAAAACGCTGATAAACACGTTTTAGTTTGAAAACTTCAGTACTGCGTTGGATGGGCTGAAACTGAGACTTTTGAAAATGATGATGCAGAAACTCGCTCGCTGCCGGACTGAACTTATTGGTCACAACGTCTGCTTTCCAGATTCGATAGCTGACATAACATTACCTTTTTCCTGAAAGAAACTAACAACATTACCATCGACTACATGTTGTCAATTCAACATGTATTATTAATTAACGGGGTTGTCCACCTTGTTGACTATTCTAGCAGTCGTTGTGAAAGTCTGGATTATGTAGTGCTACTACAGCCTACATGTGCAAGAGGAAAAACTATTATTCTAACGCACATGCCCAGTGTAACAAAATGGTCATGTGATTCTAAGTTTTTAGGCATGTTAGTCCGGAAAGAGATTATAAATGAAGCGGTGCTAATAAACTCACCTTGATAAATATAGTTTGCATTTGAAAAGGAAAATGTGTTGTTGTCAATGCATCCTAAAGTAGTGACTGACTCACCTATAGGCTCCTCTGGGTGAAAGGCGACTTCGTTGACGGAGCCGGCATGTCCCGGCAGCTTGTACAGGATTCTGCGTGATGTGGTATCCCAGATGTACACAAATCTATAAACACAGACAAGAAAAACAGCTGGAATGACTCCTGACCTAAGACAGCTGAGACATTGGACGGACACTGAAGGATTTTCATATTTTTGTTACAATACATCATGTGCTATGTTGTTGTATCAAGTTGTGCTGTTGAAGGTGGATTAAAAGAAGTTGAAAGAGTCAAATTGCATCGAGAATTACAGCTTGACAGCAATCTAAGATGGAAATTAAGTAAGTAATTATTATAAGTGCACATTTACACAAGTGAGTTTAGTGCATGCTAATGTCTTATCTTGAATTTAGTTTAATAGAAGCACAATCTCTAGAAATACATGTAAATGTACTGTAATAATGACGATTATACAAATGTCTATGTGTGAGAGTTTGTTTGTTTGTGTTGCCTCACCTGTCAGCTGAGCCGGCAGCTATCTTACTGCCGTCAGTAGACCAGGAGCACCTCAGCAAATTCTGAAAGACAGGAAGAGATGTTAGAAACAGCATTGTTATAAGAAGGACAAGAGCATCATGTGCTGTTTATTGCAAGTAAAAAAGTGACATATTTCGATGCCTTTTAGGGAAAAATAATTGTTGCTAGGTGGAACTTTTATTATTCAAATATTTTCCTCAATATATATACCCCCCGGATGGTATTAACAGTGGAAGAACATGTCAGTGCATACAGGTCAGAGTTATTGATGTTACCTTCTCAAAGTTGTGAACGTTGCCCTGGAAAATCTTCACACATCTCTCCTTGGGTGCAAATGGTCGAACATCCCAAATACGCACTACACAGAGGAATTAAAGAAAGCAAAATGAAGCATCTGGCCATTGCAATGACACTCTTATAAGCTTAAGAAAATTATTTTTGTTATACAAATAAACATCTTACCTGTGTTATCCATGGAGTTTGAGAGAAGGTATGATCCCTCAGAGCTCAGACTGAGTCCAGTCACTGAGTCACCGTGGCCGTGCATATTGTAGATCAGCTTGTTCTGCCTCAGGTCCCACACCTGCACAACATAGAAACAGCTGATGACGGAGTTCAAGCCACAGGACATACAGATTACACGCCTATATGTAAAGAACACAGATTATAATTATAATTTTCCTTATTGAGGTTGAAATCCAGGGGCAAGTGGAAAAACTAAAACATTTTCTTATAGCACATGAAATTGCAATTCCCAGGTTTTCTGTGTATGCTGTAGGCCAGTACCTTGATGTCATTGTCGATGCCTCCTGAAAGGATCTGATCACTGGTGTCATTGAATGTCGCAGCGAGCACCTGGTAGGTGTTCTGGAAAGTGTGGATCGCCCCTTTCTTACGGATGTCCCACAGCTACAACAGTGACAAACACATGTAGGAAGATTAACAGGAGCCTGATCAAATGGACTGGGGTACTTGAGATAAATTAAAGACCACATAATAAGGGTCTGTTAATGAGACTTGTGAGAGAGGATATCAAAATGAAATGAAATATCATCCAATTCAACAATTTATTATTATACCTTGACGGTCCCGTCATCACTGCCGGTACAGACGAGTTGGGGCCCTCGACGGGCTGGGTAACAGGTGTTAACGAAGGAGGTGTGGCCCTTCAGGCGCTTGATTCTCTCTCCAGTTTCACTGTCCCACACTCCTACAGTCTTGTCTGTGCTCGCTGAAAACAGCATGCTGAAATACAGGGCAAGAAAACACAGTTTGACACATTTATCCACCTTATTGACCATGAATTAGGAAGCATGGGTTTGACACATCTCTTGCCAGTAACCTAAGCCAAGTGATACATTTAACAAATGGAACGTGTGTAATCACGTCCAATTGTTTACAAGAACTAGATTAAATAGTTAATTTAGCTTTGAAGGTGGTTTTGCAAGGTAAGGAGTAAGTTGACTTGTATTGAATTAAATCTCCCCTTGAACTATAGTGTTTATTCTGAGGTTATGCTTTAGAATATATCTTAGAATTGTACTTAATCTGTGATCGTTCCTACCTGCCATCTGTGTTGTAGTGCAGTTCCATCACTGCTCCACTGTGGCCCTTCATCGTGGCATAATTGTCACAATCTCCGTACACATTCCACATCACTGCAGCAGAGAAACACAGTTTACAACACGTTATTCACAGTAACTGAAATATGTTTGTAAGTTTAACCAAGGACGTGTGAGCCTCAGGATTTTAAATATCTTACAAATGAGCCTATCAAATCCCGAGGAGGCCAGCGTGGATCCGTTGGGGTGAAACTTGCAGCAGTAGACCTCGCCCTCATGACCAGACATCAGCATAATGGGAGCCTGCAGGCTGGAGGACCGTGGAGGACCCTATGGGAGATGAATTAAAGGTCAATATATATGATTAATTTAACATCAGCATTACAGCCCAATAATAAATTAACAGTTGTAAATGTTTTCAGCATAAAATGTGTCAACTAATGAATAACCACACATTTCAGTACAGAA
Organism: Gymnodraco acuticeps; assembly: GCF_902827175.1. Taxonomy (NCBI): domain Eukaryota; kingdom Metazoa; phylum Chordata; class Actinopteri; order Perciformes; family Bathydraconidae; genus Gymnodraco; species Gymnodraco acuticeps. The sequence continues at coordinate 4,184,112 of NW_022991375.1, forward strand.
AAAAACAAAGATATATTTGAAGCTATTCAAAAACAATCTGTCTTACATAGACTTTCTAGGCCAGTTATGTAACAAAACAAATAGGACATGTGTCATAGGCTTTTGTTTTAGCTAATACTATGTATTTTGACCCCGAAGATTCATAATGGCTGTGCTATGTTGAGCATCAATAGTTTTCCATAATATGTAATTGGTTAAGTTGTACAGTTGATGTTTATTGCAGTGGATTTAAGGTAAACACGAGTTTTAGTGGCTTTTGTCTTGAAGCTGTCTAAAGCAGTTTCAACTTAGATAAACATTATAACCTTCACAAATGTAGGATGTAATGCAAGGGTATTGTATGAGACTGCATTCGTTTAAGCAAGATATAGCTAATACTTAGAGTGCATTACATTTACTATAAGAATTTCTTTCTACATGATTACTAATACATTTTTGTCAACTCAAAAATGTTACATTTATGTTCATCACAGTAGAGTGCAAACTGCATTTTAGAGACTTGCAGATTAATTGATTCGAAATGTGACCTGGTAACTAATCTGTCATCTAAAAAACAAAAGATATTAACAATAAAGACATTTTAAGTCTATTTCGGTTTTTTCCAGGCCTTGTTTCTGAACATTAAAAACACATCACAGTGATGTTATTTTATTTTCCTGCGTAGGGGTTTAGCTGGCCACATAGTTCCATTTATGCACCTAAAAGCAATTCTTAGTGCACTTAAGACGACATGTAGTTCATCAATGTAGTAATTAATTATGTGTTTCAGTGTTGTTTGCCTCTGATAGATATAAATGAGGACTTTGGTTGTCGTTACTCTACGCACCATGGCCACGAGTTGCTGGGACTGCGCCGCCGCCACCAGCTCCATCCGGGGCCGCTTCACGGCGGCTGGAACCACCGCCATGTCCGCCGGTCTCTTCTTGGGTTCAATCATCCTGAGATAGTCAACAAGAAAAGGCAAAAGCGTCGGAGTTATTGCTAGAGTTTATAAAAAATGAATGGACGTCTTTTTCGGAGGGACGTCGAGCGACAACGAAGAAGAACAGGAAACTACTTCCGGTGCATATGATGCATTTGATTGGTGGAGGCCTGTACCGACTGCACTGATTGGTTCACATGGCTTGTTGGTAAACTGACCTGCCCCGGATGTTAATCTGAACCAGTTTTGCTAAGACGTAAGGTAACACTATTTTATTTGTATGTTTTCTGCAAAATTAGAAATACGTTGTACACTATCTATGCAATTATCGATTGGAATGTATACATCGCGTACGGACCGATTATCCTATTGTTGGTACTCGGGATAATCGTGTTAGCTAAAACAATGCTTTAATCTAGCGAGCTAACGTTAGCCTCATTGCTACTTTTCAAGCTAAGCTATTATGTTACAGCAGATGTAAAGTTAAACATGTGTACTGTAATAATAATAATACATTTTATTTCTATAGCGCTTTTCTTGAACCCAAATACGCTTTACATTTGGGAGGGAGGGTAGACAAACAAAACCAAAAAGAAACAAAGAAACAACAGAAAAGTACTGTAGTCTTTTATTATATCCGAAGTGCGTCTGCTTATTATGTATCCCAATTTAAGAGAATTTAGCAGCATTATTTTTCTAATGCTAAATAAGAAAGAGGGATATTTGGTAACTACACAACATTGTATATTTTAAACTCAAATTATAATGTCTTTATATTGATGTGTTAAAAAGACGTTTAATTACATTTGTGTTAAAATAACTCTTAAACAATTTTAACAATGTTATTTTATGCAATTTAATATACTTTTTGTTTAGCCATTTATAAATATTAGCCCACAGGTATACAATACTTTATAATAAAGTACAGTGTCCCTATTACACAGCTTGATTTACACACCATATTAGATGCCATTATTGTTTATTAGTTTGAAATAATGGAGTAGTTTTAAAAGATGCACTGGAATAGTGTCTTATCTATATCAATAAAATGAGTGTTTTCTGTAACTCTTGCTCCAAAATACTTGATTTGGATTGTTGTATAGGACTTTATATGGACTAAAACAACCTCATCTTCAAAAGGAACATTCACGCCTATATTTTTGACACCGCAAGGAATTCAATTATTCAACTCTCAATCTTCTAGATCTACTGATTGATCCCTGTTGTCCCCGTCTGCTGAGAACATGTCCGACAGTGATGGCCAGGCACACGAGCCTGCTGGACTGGAGGGTCTGCCACCATTACACAGCATTTCCAAAGGAGAGGTGGTCTCTGTGCAGACATACGGAGCCTTTGTGAGACTGCCAGGCTACAAGAAGGAAGGTGGGCGAAAGTTATAGACTTTTAATATAAACATTTAAAAATCTCAGAAGGGGAAGAGTCACATGTACACAGTTACATTCACAATTGGAAGAGAACGTGCTGTAAAAAGCTTAAACACCACCAAATACAGAGGAGTGAGTAGCAGACAACAAAAATAACAATATTAAACCTTTAGGGGAATATTGTAAAGCTTGCAATGGGTGAAAGCACTTAAATCTACACTGACATGAACTATAATGAGAAACAAAACTAAGAAACATGATAAATCAACACCTGCATCCGCTGCCAGGTAAAACCACTGCATCATGGGACTTTGGCCAGGGCCAAAACCAATGCAGTTAGTAGAAAGAACACAGGAAGCAATAAGCAGCCTTCTTTGCAACGTGTCTGTCAGTGATTGATGGAGCTGTCTCAGCAATAGTTAGCAAAAGAGGCTGCAAGGCACCTAAGCTACATGTTGCTACTAGATTGGGATTTCAACATTATTTCAAAACTCCTCCTCCGATTGCACTATGGATATTCAGTTCTGCTTTGTTTTGTATAAAACAAAGAGGCTGTAAAGTGTCCTGCAATATGTGGATATGTTACATAGAGCAAGCATTATTGTATAATGTCTTATGTTAGCATAGTGACACAGTGGGAACATGGACTTCTTTAGTAAAGGGTTAGAGTGTTTGCCGTTGGTAAGGGTTGCTAAGAAGTTGAACACATTGATGAATCAAGATGTCATTCATATGTTCTATTTTCACCCTTTACTTAATTTTTTATTATGATTTGCCTCGGCACAATCGTCCTTGACCTGCATGTCATACTAAATACCTGCTGTTCGTTTCCACCACTGGAGGGCGATATAAGCAATGTTTACTGTGAAAAATCCATCATCCAAACCATTTTTTTTGCATTGCACATACAGGCCTGGTACATGTGAGTGAGATGTCAGCATCGAGGGTTGAGAATGCCTCAGAGATTGTCGATATGGGGGAAAAGATCTGGATTAAAGTCATTGGGAGAGAGGTAAGAAGACACACACACACACCATTCTGTGTCAGTGAAGTGAGCAGAAAGACTGATATCTTGTGCCCCATCTCCCAGATTCAAGGCGACAAGGTGAAGTTGTCCTTCTCAATGAAAGCTGTCAATCAGGGAACAGGACAGGACTTGGACCCAAACAATGTTAACGGAGAGTAAGTGCTCTTGGTTTTACAATATCTGCAAGTTTGTGTCTCAACATGTGTGCACAGACTTGCAACATTGTCTGTTTGTGGTTGCAGCCAAGATCAGAGGCGACGTAGGAAATTCAGAGATCACACAGGCAACAGGATCACACTGGAAGCTGTTCTCAACACAACATGCTCAAAGTGCGGCTGCAAAGGTACTACAGTCATATCTCGAAAGACAGCAAACAAAGATACTTCATATGTTTTTTTTCACTTTTCTACCGTGATATTTGCTTGAAATCACTTTTAAATGTACGTAGTAAATCGTTACTCTTTTCAGGTCACTTCACAAAGGACTGTTTCTCCACTCCGGGCTTGCAGTACGCTCTGGTGCCTGAAGAGGAGGATGCAGCGTCACGGCAACAACCACTGCTGACCCCAGCTGTTGCACCACAGCTAGACTCAGACAAAAAGAAAAAGAAAAAGAAGGTAAAATCATGACAGTTACTGTCCTGCATCACTTCCTTTTTTCCCCCGAACGTTCCTTTCATTTTGTATTTCTCGGTTGTGAGTCATCTGACACAACAACCCACATGTCTCTGATTCGCAATGCATGACTGTAAGAGATGTAAGACGGCTTCTTGAGAATCGACAAAAATGTTGTCTCTGTGGTGGCTTTTCTGCTGATGTAATGAAAAGTAAATGTTTTATGACTGAGTTTTGAGGAATTGAACCGGCTGTCTCGTTGCTTATAATCTCTGCATGGTCTATGCTCAAGATCCTTTTGTTGCCACATAATAAGAGGAAAATAAAACGGCACCCACCCCTTATCCGACTAAGATGAAGCACCTTAGATACAGATTATCACATTTATTGAAGAAAACATCTTCGAAATGAGATCTGTGCAAAAATCCTTTGATCAGAGACCTTCAAGGCAAGAACAGATATCAAGTGAATGCAGCAGTACAAACATCATTTGATTGGCCCTAATGCAGAACACGTGTCAATCAGTTGAACCTGTTGGGCAAAAAATAAAGGGTCCTCTATAAAGAAAGGTAAAGGAAGACCAAAAACCCATTGAATATACACAATTGGCAATATGTACAACCAGAGAGAATATACAACAATAGAGATACATTCTTTTGTACATTATGCTTCCGATATAACGCAAATCTTACATTCTCCTTGTATTTATATCCTCCAGGAGAAGAAAATGAAGAAGAAGAGGAAGAGGGAGAGGAAGGAGTCAGGGAGCGACAGCAGCAACAGCACCAGTGACGAATGCAAATCCAAGAAGAGACGCCACGAGCACGACAAAGAGGACAAGAAGAAGAAGAAACACAAGAAACACAGATCACACAAACACAGCTGAGACAGCCGCACATACGTACGCAACATACATATCTTCAGTCACACACACTGCAGCTATCACACAGACGCAGAAGAGGAAGTGGTTGGCATCAGACTGCCAGATATGTATCTTTTTCTTTTTCTTTTTTACCCCTCCACTTACAGTTCAATATAGATATCTTCGACCATATGGGTTAACCCATCTTATTTAAAGCTTGCAGACTTCCTATCAAATTTCCAATCTAATTATGTCCAGAGGGTAAAGGGTTGCAAAATCACAAGCCCCACTTGTCCTAAAGTAACCTCTGGCTCCCACTCAGAGGGAGGAGTGTACTCATACTGTATGTAACAGGATAAGTGAAACCAATATGGCTGCAAGCGGCTTCCCGCATGGAATCTAGATATTGTTGCACATCAGACTTAGATTTAAAATCCTTAAAGTAACCCCCTCAGAGAAATCTACACACAAACAGGAAGTAGTACAGACAAACAGGACGTGTAATACCGCACATGTGAGTGTGACAGGATCCTCAGGTTGTGTACTAGAGCTGTATTCAGTTCATTCTCCATTAGCATACGTGTGTCTTTGTATAGCTTTCAACACACACAGCTGTTTTCCTGCATGTCAACTGTTAACTCCATTAAAGTTGTTTTTATTTGTAAACAGAAAAAATGCCTATTGAAGTCTTTGTTCTCGGCCCTTGAACTCATAATGTTGCTGTTTTTAAGTAAGCCCATGTGGGACCAAAACACACACACGCACACAAACATGATAATGGACGTTGGGGCTGTTCCACCCTGGGGTCAAATAAGGTCTGGTCATGACTGAGCTGATGGTTTGACACGTCAGGTCATGTCCAACAAGGTCAAAGGCGCAAAGTTGACATGGCAGTGTTTGTTTTTCTTTCAAAAGATAACCCCCTGTCAGTGAAAGACAAGATACGGAGATGTTAAGGGATCTGCATTGTGCTTCTTTTGACCCTGTCTCAAAAATCCCTCTTGGGGGATTGTGGAGAAAAGATTGTTTCCAGCTGCAGTGATTTGATACAACTCCAGTTCATTCTTCAGTCTAAAAACTCCTCTTCTTTTTTTACTTCTCCTTTCTGCCCTTATTACCAAACAGATGTACAAATTGGATGTAATGTGGCCAGAATTGTATTGCACATAATTACATGATAAATGGAAACCAACACAAGACTTTAGAAATAAGAAACTACTTTGCATATTTGTTTAACTTGTATTACAATGTTTGATTTGACCTGGGGGACACTTGGGTAAGAGAAACATTGAAATTGTTTTGGGGTGAACTTTTCCCTTTTAGCAGGGTAAAGAGGTTGAGGCAGAAAGGGACATGGATCACCCTGCAACCTTTCAACTCTTCAACCTTCTGCTAGCTGGCAGTCAGTCGCTAACTCATGACATCAATGTACTGAGGGAGGGAATGAGCCGAATTTAGAAAGCACACACACACTCAAAGTACAAGCACAGGACACAACACTGTCCAGTGAAGGACATTTGGTGTATATGTAATTTTGGGGTCACCTTTTAAAATAGCTGGATTTGATGTGAAATGTGCCCAGATTCAAATGCATCGAGTAATCACAGCCTTGTGCAAACACGAGTGAATGAAAAACTTGAACTAGTTAATATATTTACCAAAATGTTAATCTTTTTTGATCCATGGTTTCTGATAAGTCTTGGCCCCCTCTTCATTTCTGACAGAGCTTGATGCCAGATTTAACAACTTTCCCCTTCGTAGTCAGGGAGAGGACAAGATACTCTCCCACTCTCTCTCACACACAGGAGCTGCTGAGGAGCTATAATTAACTGAGTCCCTGTAAAAAAAGCTTTGATGGAAACTGGTCACATTCTGTAGATACTAGATATACTTGTACAGTTGTGTTGCCCTACAGATTTTTTCACACAGTCACATTAGACTTCAGACTGAACACTCAAGTTCAGCACTGAATTACTGAATCCTTTTCTGTTATCATCTATTGATCTCAACTGTAGTCAGTACATTTACTTATTTTTTCTGTAATGCCATGTGCAAACACTAAACACCTCAAACACAACCAGGAGCCGTTTGATTGGTTTAACAGTTTGTCCAACAGTGTAGACACTTTATTTGCTGTTCACGTTGCAATAGACAACCCTTGAAATTCAAACACTTAACCAAGTTTATCATAGGCACCATGCAGAAAACATTTTCTAAAAAATAATTATCATCCAAAACTGGATCTTTAGAGAGCAAAACAACAACAAATCATCAGAAATTATTCAGCGTTTCTTGCAGTATAAAGAAAATGATAGGGAGAGAAGGGATGTTACAGTCAGCAGTGATGTTAATACTGAGCACAGTGTGAGGGGAATCTGCGGCAGCCATAGAAGGTTTTATTGTTCTGGTTTGTAGTTTTGGGGTCGCAGGGGCTTTAGCTGTGGCAAGAAGATGCTGGAGGGATGTTTCAGTGCTGGGATTTACTCTGCCTTAACGTAGCGACGTATGGATTCGACATCATCCATTTTTAGTGTCTGTGATGGAGAGAAAAAGACGGTTTGAATACAACAAACACACACATTTGATTTAGTTTTTATTGTATGCATTTGGTGTGACCACTGACCAGTGTGAGGCTGTTGCCGTTGACTTCCCTGACCAGGCTGGTCTCTTTGCCGTCCCACTTCTGGGTGTGCACCAACTTCCCACCATCAACTGTTACAAAGGACTACAGCAAACAGGAACAAGGAAAAGGGAGATTATTACATATACAAGATAATGGGCCGTTTAATGTAAAAAATACATTTAAATTGAATTTTGAAGTCTTTGCTTAGCTGAGGGTTATATTTCATGAGGCTATTTAATATCTATATTTCAGTAATTATCAGAAACAAGCACTTTACTTTTTAGTCAACTACATTTATTGGACAGCCTACTTTGCAGATTTCACATTTGTATAGGTACAACTATATGACTAGCTATAACAGAGGATAAATGTGACTTACTTAAACTTCAAAATGTTGCTTTAGCTGAACAGTGAATTTATCAAAAGTAGTTTATAATCCATATATATTTGTAATGTTGGCTAATAACCAACATAAGTTCATTGGGGTCTTTTACGTCTGGTAAATGTAGCTTATTGCTTGTAAAAGCAAGAATGTATGATTTATTTCTCTCTAAATGTAAATAGTGTCACTCTAGAGTCAGTAATAATGTGCCAATAATTTATTAATAATCCAACACTCAAATGGGGTATACACTTTCACTTTTGATACTTAAAGGTGGGGTAGGTAATTTTGGAGAAACCAGCTCGAGTGCGGTAGAATTTGAAAATACACAGCCGGAAAAAATCTGCCACTTCCTTACAGAGCCCCTCCTCCAACACACACGAACGCGCACATGACCAATGAGGGCACGAGATAGGTTTGTGCTCAGATGGAAGGCTGACAGGCAGGTAGGCCATCCAGTTATTTTAGCCGGGCCGGCTAAAATGCTTGGTCGTGCTTTTTACAGTACTACAGCTTTCACAGATGACATTTTTTTAATGAATTTTTTGTCAAAGCATTTAAGATATTCATTGCTATCGGGATGTCAAGAGCATTCCATGGAATATAACAAAAACTGTATCTCGAGCCGGTTTCTCAAACTTACCTACCCCACCTTTAAATACTGGTTATGGTTGCCTCTGCCCTGCCTCATTTTGGGAATTAAAGTTCTGGCAGAGATTATAAAAAAGATGATTTACAATGAGCCACAAATAAGGATTTCTCTAGTCCTTTCTTATATGAAGAATTCTAATGACTGATTATCCTTGTCATATATTTATGGATACAGTATTTTATTAACATATATGGGTTTCATAGAGTCACTTCATTACTCTTTTTAGAAGGTTACACATTGATAAAGTAGGTTTCGCTCTTGATTGTTGGTAGTATTTGCTGATGTGCCTTTGACCTCTCACCTTGACTTTCCTGTCATCAGCGGTGGTCTCATCGAACTCCTCATTCAGCTTGAAGGAGAGCTCTGTGTTCTTGATGGCGCTCTGCGTCTTCAACGTCACCTTGTCTCCCTCCACTGAGATGATGGTGGTGGGCTTGGTCACGTTCCCGACCTGGCGTGTAGCGAAGCCAACACCTGTAGAAAACAAAGACACATGGGTAAATGAAATATTCTGGGGAAGGATATTAAGGATAGTGTAGCTTTTATGCGCAAGCCAAGCCCCGATCAAATAAACGGGCAACGCCTTGCCTCAACTGCCAATGAGCATTAGGCTAAACGCCAACAAAAGCACTATACAGGACAATTAGCAGGAAACCAAACGTCTTTTGTAATCAAGTAAAGTACATGACCACTAGATCAGAGTGAAGTCATCATACTACAATTGTATTCGTTTTTGAAGTACGTTTTTTGGTTTTATTTGTTTGTTTTCTTTTTTATATTTTTCGAAAATATGAATACAAATTATAATAGCTGATAATAATTTAAAAAAAACAGTAGCCATGTACGTGTCCTTTGGCTCTCCTTCACGCTCTAATCTCTGTTTGTCTTCTGTCCAACCTTGCAGCAGCACGTTCTTCAAACAGTGCATGGTCCCACTGACCTGTCTAGGCACGCATTTGTGCAAATCATTACTCCTGTTTCGTTTAGGGTGGGTTTGTGTGCGATAGATCAAGAGAGCATTTGATTGAATAATAGAGACTCACATATTTAATAGAAGAGAAAATCAGGTCTCTTTTTTTAGCTGACTATCCAGTTTATCTCTAAGTGCTGAAACAGCTTCTTTCCCATGCATGTGTGTGTGTGTGTCATCACTCAGGAGGATTAGGGTGAAAGGTTGAAGGGTTTCTGTGTTGAGTAGAGCAGACAGGTCGTCGCTCATATGGCTCTGAGGTCAGCGGGCATGAATCTCTCACTCGCAAAGTCAAACAGTGCGGTGTCATTCTTCACGGTAGTAAACTTCAGAGCCCCCATCACACACACATGCCAATGCGTGAGATATTTGGGTCCCCAAGTTATCCGTGCATACAATGTCGTCCCATTAGCTCCTGAGCATTGGGACCACCTTAATATTCAACTCCTCCCATGGCCTGACACAATGAACGGCTTTCAGCGAAGGTCACCCACATTATGCTCAAGTGTGTGAATGCCAGCTTGTTACCACTCAGCGTTTCTCACAGTGGGGGTTGGTGGGGGTTCTCCACTAAGGAAGGCCCCTCCCTTATTCAAGCTGCACCATGTGGTTAACCACTCTTCCTCTTATACCTCCCCCTCTGGTTCCCATCCTCTCCTGTTTCTTTCTCTCATCAAAGGATTTATTGTCAAATGCACAGTAGCTACAGCAGTGTAGTTACGGCAATGAAAATCTTAAGTCCCTCGCTCCTCTAACAAGGCCACATAAATATAAGACATAAACAGTAAAAATGTAAATTAAAACGGTAAAAATAGTGCAAGAAAAAACAGTTGAAATCAAGATTATGTTGTAACACCAATGTGGAAGTAATAAGATAAGATAGAACTAAGGAGTAGTAAACCATATACAAGTCAACTATGATTCAATATGCCAGAAAATGATGTAGGTGACCAAGTGAATGCAGGAGTCTATATACATATGAATAGAATTAGATAAATATGGACACCTAGTTTTTTTGTCTCCATTCTCAATCTTGGTTCCACCCTTGTTTAGCCCTTCTCCTTTTATCTTCCATACATGTCCCATCCATGGCTGTTTAAACAGGTTTAGCACAAAACACTCCTTATTATCGTAGTTAATTTGTACATGTGCTCGCATGTAGTACTGGCAGCCGTGCATCATCCCTTGGCTGCCCATCACACATGCGCGAACACACCCTAAACACATGCTTACCCAGCTTCTTCATGTACTCATCAAACTTCTCACTATCCTTCAGGTTCCAGGTGCCAACGAAAACATCGACCATGTTTGCAGCGGAACGGACCGGTGGAGGGTGGAAAGAATAGAGAGGGTGTGTGAGAGGCAAAGCGAGGAGTGAGATACAGACTGTGGAGAGGGTAAGAGGCACGGGGAGTATAGTCAGCAGCACCACGCGCTGCGCTGCAATCCTACTGGCTGGTTTACCACGGCTGTTCGTGTCGTCATCAGGTGTGTGAGAGGGAGAGAGAGAGAGATAGAGATAGAGAGAGAGAGAGAGATAGAGAGAGAGCAGCAGATCCGAGAGTTAGATGAGATGGAGAGAGGCTGAGAGGAGACGAGAAGCATGAGAGAGGAGACGAGGATCGAGAGGAGAGAGAGGAGTAGAGCGAGAGAGAGGAGAGAGAGAAGAGAGAGGAGAGTAGAGCGAGGAGGAGAGAGAGAGACGTATGGAGAGAGAGAGACGAGAGAGAGGGAGAGAGAGAGAGAGAGAGAGAGAGAGAGAGAGAGAGAGAGAGAGAGAGAGAGAGAGAGAGAGAATAAGCAAAATTGAAGATCGACAAGTAATTTACCTTGGAAAAAATTACCAATACCAATTGTACATCTGCTTCAACTAAAAGTCCTGCATTTAAAATATTGCTTAAGTAACAGTACACAAGTATTGTCATCACTAACTTGACCATCACTTACTTCATTGATCCCAATTTGGGATTTTTTTCTCCGTTACAGCAAGATGTAAACAAGGCATTGCACATTATGTGAAAATTAAAAAGACTAGAAAATAAACCAAGATAAACATACAATGGAAAAATCGAAAGTTACAAAATAACAATAGAACTATAAAGTAAAATATAATCATACTGAAAATTACATATCTGTAGATAGACAGTGAAAGATACTATATAGTACCAAAAGAGAAAATAATGTGTTATTAGTAATGGCCTATTTCATAATAATATATATACACCATATTATGATTATTGATGCCTTAAATCACAGCTTGTAAAAGTGGAGCACATATTACTTTGCTGCTCGACATCTCAATGTTTATTTATATATTCTGAAATGTTACCGGTAACTAAAGCTTTTCCTAAATGTAGTCGAGCAGAAGTAAAACGTATAAAATTACTTTTAAAAGTACTTAGAAGTACTACAATTGTACATAAGTATAATACTTCACTGCACTCCACCACTGCAACATGTTAGTTCGTTAGTGAGAGTGTCATATTTGTTTTTGCAAAAATAGCTGACACGCAAAACAAGTACATTGAACTGAGAATTAGAATATCTTATGTTTTGGCTGTATTCAGTTATTAGTGTTTTAAGTGGTTTGTGTACAGGAAGCCATAGCGTCATTTTGGCAAAGCCCTGAGCCTGTTTTTCAGGTCTCAGGCTCGAAAATGACATTCCCAGAACAAATGACCATATCTTCCCTTCTAAAAGGGTTAAATTAATAATCTTTTTTCTCAAAGTAATGATAAACCTGTGAGCTGGATGTAGAAAAGTCAAAATCAATATAGATGTTTTTTATTTTAAAGAAAATTCAGATTGAACATGGTAAAAAACTGTAAATTATAGTGTCCGTCCAAAAAATATTTTGTACTTATAGTGAAAACTACCCTTGGATGATGGTAAGGTAGACTAAAAGCTTTAGGAATCCAAAGTACAACATATAACAAGTACCCTGTATCAAGATTGATGCAAAACAAGTTATATTTGACCTTTTTAGACAGATTTAGCAAAAAAAACCCTCTTCTGGGGCCATTTGGGTGGATTTTCCTTATCTCTGGCCCCCCTTCTTCGATTTTGACATGTGACATCTCTTTCTGACCGTGAGAGCCAATAGAATCGAAGGCAAATCGTCCCGTACACACTCATGTTAAATGAGTGCCCAGAGTTTTGCTCCAGAGTGAAGCTGTCTCTAGGTCTGACATCTTAAAACCGAAAAGCAGATTTATTGCTCATGGATTATCAGAAATCATGCAAAGTAACACAGACACATTGGATTAACCTATGGATTAATTTCAGCATCGTTTTTATCGTTGTAATGCCATTGAAGACCACTTTTGACCAGACTACCACACAGGTGAGCCATTTTGCCGTTTTTGGCTAACTAGCTCCATATGTTTTGATGTGTGTTCTTGTCATTATCTCCGAGAATTCGTATAATTGAGTGATAATGAGGGTACCCATCGATTCTGTGTCCCCTCCCGATGTGAAACGATGGGTTGAGATGTACAGCAAAGATAAATAATAAGGTTTTGTGAGTGAATTTCGGTGCAGTCATCTGTTAGTATTTTTCGCTCGTTGCTAATTCAGAGGCTCAGCGTTAGCATTGTGGGTTTTTTTTAATTGTTTTTTTAAATGATGAGTTTCTTTCCGTTACATGGATATAAAACATTCATAGTTTATTAAATGAACATGCCCCCAGACACTGTTTTCTGCAAGATATTGCAGGAGGCCGCCGTTACCGGGGTTTCTCGGGCTTAACTCATTCTCAGGCTCCTCCAACAATGCAACATAAAATGTATTCAACATAAAAATAACTAAGTCATACTTAGTGCAATAGACGGAATAGCTTCCACAGCACCCTCTCACAACAATGTCTATAAAAAGAACTAAGTCATACTTAGTGCAATAGACGGAATAGCTTCCACAGCACCATCTCACAACAATGTCTAGCGTGCAAAACAAGTTTATTTGAATGAGAGTTGGAATGTTTTGTTTCGTTTGCATTAATTTGTTAGTAGTCTATATGTGCAAAGGAATGTATTCCCCTACATTCTCAATGTTAACGCATACAATGTAAGACTTGTTAAAGGAATGCCACTGGCAATGCTGTACTCATTCATGACCATGCTAACAAAGGGAATTTAAATGTTTTAACACTTGATTAATAGAGAGAAGGGTAGCAACAGTAAATACACCAAAGCTGAAGAGAATAAAGGCAGAGTCAATAGAGGGGGAGGAAGAACAATCCCCCACTGTGAGAGAGACGAGAAGAAAAACAGATTGAGTCTGGGGGAGGGGGGGGGGTAGTGATTGATTTTTTAAAAAGGGGTGGGGGGGTTGATGTTTGTAACTTATGTTAAGTTAGTCCTCTCTGCCCCCTCTACATGCTTCACTACGTTTCTCCTCTGTGACCCTTCTTCCTCTGGTTTTCCACTTGCTTTTGTTCTTGTTTGACTTCTAATGACCTCCGTCTAGCCTGCCTGAGCACAGAGGGCTGTGTGTGTGTGTGTGTGTGTGTGTGTGTGTGTGTGTGTGTGTGTGTGTGTGTGTGTGTGTGTGTGTGTGTGTGTGTGTGTGTGTGTGTGTGTGTGTGTGTGTGTGTGTGTGTGTGTGTGTGTGTGTGTGTGTGTGTGTGTGTGTGTGTGTGTGTGTGTGTATACACGTGACGGAAGATAGAGCTGGAGTCATGTGTCAAAAAAATAAGGGTGTAATGTTTATGTAGCCTAACAGCATTTTTATAATTCCTGACAATAACTAATAATGGTATTGAACTTAATGGAACTTTTGTATATACAAATAACACTTTTCTGATTCTGATTTGTGTTGTTAGGAGGAAGGAAAGGCCATAAACCATGAAGCTACATCTTGCAGTTGAAAGGCTTAAAAGAGGGATAAACAGCTTGTCAGATCAGTCAAACAAAACTTAAGCTCGATAACTAACATGACATCTCTGTTATAGGTTGCAACAGTGGCGTCCGCTGGCCTGGGCATCCGGGTATTATCAAAATATAGTTAAAGTACCAAAAGTAAAAGTATTCATTGTGCAGATTGGTCCATTTCAGAATAATATGATATGTTTTATAATGATTGATCATGAAAGTGTTCTCAAAGCTGGTAAAGGTGCAGCTAGTTTGAATGACTTTGTATACTGCAGGGTAGCTTGTGAATTTACTCCAGGTGGAACTAAAGTCTGATTTAACACTTGATTATATTTCACATCATTCATCCAGATTTGTAAAGTAACTAAAGGTATTCAATACATGTAGTGGAGTAAAAGTACACCATTTACCTCTGAACTGTAGTGGCGTAGAAGAACAAAGTAGCATCAAAGTAAAGTAAAGTACAAATATCTCAACATTTTACTTAAGTACAGTACTTGAATAGGTGTACTTAGTAACTTCCCACATCTGAAATCAGATATGACTTCAAGTCATGTGATAATTTATTAGTATTTGATCCTTCAACTTGGCCTCAGGAAATGCAAGGACTTCACAGTTTTGACAAGTGAAGGAGACACTGAGGAGGACCACGCTTCGTGTGGGGTGAGTACCAAACGCTGTCTCCTGGTACTCTGAGTAACTCACTAAAAAAGTTATGCACCCCTGAATAGAATACATTAACCGTGCTTTACCTGAACCTCATCATGACACTAGAGAGGACGGCAGGATTGTAATTTCCCGTGTTCATTGAATGCAATTCTTATGTAAAAGATTATTTCCAAGGCACACCTTCATATGATCATTATAGTTATAAAAAAAATAAGACAATACATGAAAAACAGGTACGAAATACTATATGACAGTAAAACAAGAATACAGTTTAAAAAGGGGAGTGATTTGTAAAATATCCATAAAGAAAAAGAAAATCTGTTTACAGTTCTGTTTCAAATTGGTGTATCCATAGATCTCTTCATGTTGCTCTCAAAGTGCACCAGATTGATGCATTTAACTTCAATATTTAAAAACAAATCTTCCCGGGGGAGCATGCCCCCGGACCCCCCTAGAGGATGTTAGGTCCACTCCCCACTTGTAAAAATAGCACTTTACCCCTGCTTACACCTATCTGCCGTGAGCTGATTATCGAGCCTTCATTGTAACAGTCACGGGTACACTGTGCGTGTGGGGAGTGTTGCAGTAGAAAATTCCACTGTAGCACCCAGTACCTTAATGGGAAACCCTACATGTTTGAGCACCCTCTATGAAACGTCAAGCTACCCCACAGCACCCTCAAAAGAAAATCTCTGGCGCCGCCACTGTGGGCTAAGCCCCTAATGTTTCCAGGTCCAGGAAACGCCCCTGGTTGCAACCAAAATATGAAACTTGACGAGTTTAAATGTTATAAAGAGCATATTTATTTACAACTAAACATGAATACACCTAAAACAAACGTTGAGTCAGTTACTGGGGTATGGGTGTGTGAAAATATGCAACAGGCGAACCAGCAGCTATGTCCCAAAGAACAGTGGGGACACACTGAGGGCCGGTGTTGGGCTTTTTATCCAAACCGACCTTGATCACCTGAAAGACAAACAAATAGCCAGCGAGGAAAGAAGACAGATAGAGTCCCCTAGTGGAGTGGAGGGGGTTGTTAGAATTTAATTAGATTCATTTAAAACTCAAGTTCTAAAATGTCTTGTCGTTTACGGTATTAGGTATGTTCTCATGGCCAGGCCCAGTGACGTTCCAGTCCTTGCATTAATGATCAAACAAAGCAAATACGTTTAGTTCCCAAAATGTCAAACTATTATTTTAAAACCAATACCAAAGTCATAATGCCAAGTGCCCCTCAAAGATGCAAATAAAGAAGTGACATTTGCAAAACATACAAAGGGTTAAATATGAATCAGTCCTCACATTGAGTCACTATGCACACAGCAGCATTGATCAACAGTACAAACATCTACTTATCATCTGATGAAATTCCACCATCTGCAGATGGTCTGATGATCTCTGGAAGTTGTGCAATAACACACATTAATATGATTACCCCTCCGAACACACACACACACACGGGATTGAGAGGGAAAAGTCAATATCTATTGCTGTCATCACATCACACGATGTTCCACACCCTGTCCCACTGCCCTTTTCTCCAGTTACCTCCCTTCTCTCTTTTCCAATGATGTACTGTATCTAAACGGGCACATGTGTCTGTGACAAATCAGTAAAGCGCAAGGGTATGACATTTGCCTCTAACAGGTGTGTCTGTATGCTTGAGAGAGAGAGAGAGAGAGAGAGAGGAGGTGAAAGGTTGAAATCGTTCGGCTCTGGCCTAAAATACGTCCACATGCTGTGTATGGGTTGAGTTTACCATGTGTGTGTTTGATGTTGAGCAATCCTGATATATAGTGTTCTGGGATGCCACTAAGGCCATAACTCACATTGAATTGGATTTTTTACAGCAGTAACATGCAAGACATTCCCTACTTCATAACGGCTTCTAGTTCTAACATGTGCAAAGCTTAAAGGTGGGGTAGGTCATTTTGGAGAAACCAGCTCGAGTGCGCTAATACACAACCGGAAAAAATCTGATACTTCCTTACAGAGCCCCTCCTCCAACACACACGAACGCGCACATTACCAATGAGGGCACGAGATAAGTGTGTGCACAGATGGAAGGCTGACAGGCAGGTAGGCCATCCAGTTATTTTAGCCGAGCCGGCTCAAATGATTGGTCATGCTTTTTACAGCGCCACTGCTTCCACAGATGACATTTTTTTATGGATTTTTTGTCAAAGCACTTAAAATATTTATTGCTATCGGGATGTTAAGAGCATTCCATGGAATATAACACAAAGTGTATCTCGAGCCGGTTTCTCAAACTTACCTACCCCACCTTTAAGCTGCAGGAAAATGTGCACTCACACACTAAATAAGCGCAAATGAATGAACATAAATGGCCAAATATATTAGCAGCGCCTCTATTTGCAGAATCTTAGCTTCTATTGAGATGAACTTGTCTGATCTTGTGTACATAACACAATCAATCTTTCAGGCTAGACTGCTGCTGAGGTTGATGACCTAAGACAAGATAATAACCCCTATACTGTCCAGGCACCCTGCACTGCTTGTGTTTGGCATTAACACACACTGCTTTATCCAGGCAGGCACTTGTGAGCGTATCCAAGCATGCGTGAACAAAACATTGAGCTGACATGTGCAGAAAGCTGGAAGCCTGGGATAAAATGCTTGAACAAATTAAGGAGGAGTGGGAGTGTCATACTGAGAAATATTGATTCTTCTTCCAGCTTTCATGCAGCTGTCCTGTGCATCTGTGTGTGACTGTGTGAATAATACAGCAAAATAAACATCTGGACATGCCGCTCCCCTTCTGCAACGGTTGAGTCATTCATTCTGCGGCCGCTCCTCGCTATGCTCATCTGAATACTTTCTCACGGCCTTGTTCAAATGGAGCCCGAGTGCCAAGATAGAAAGTTAATTACATGAATGGAGGGGTGAAAGCTTCAGCGTCAGGTTTGACTGGTTTCAGAAGGAATTGTAGACCTTTAAACATACATTACTGTTGGGTACCATGCAGAGGCACATTTTTTATAAACTATAAGTACCCTGTAGCTAATGGTTACATTAATGTTTAATGGATACAACTCATTAAACCTGGAATTCTTAATGAGACATTTTTAGAAATGGCGAATTATTCAGATTTTCAGCAGCTCTTTTCCACAAGCAGTGGTGGTAATTTACACAACTGTTGTACTTTAAACCTCAGGTAATTGTAACTATAGTTGTATTTACATGAAAGGCTACTTTATAATTATACTTAGCTACATTTTTTTGATAACCTTAGGCAGGGGTAGACATTAAGGGTACAATTCCACTGGCCCCACCATTGTAACCACTGGCCCAAGAGCATTCGTCCAAAAAAAATCAACTAATAATGAAGAAAATTAACACATTTGTTGCAATAGTAATGTATGCACTAACTACATTACTACTTGTACTACAACATTTGTATCATCAGTTCTTCCTCATTTTCCTCAATTGTTCATATTTGGTTTCTTAAAATAATGATATTGTGGTCATTGTTAAAAAATGTCTGCTATTATGAGTATTATTATTTGTATAATGCGCTTTCTGGCTTCCTGTCATTAGGAGTTAGAAATGTAATGGCTATGTAATGTAATCAGATATGTTTTCGAAACAGAAGACAGAACACCTATGGGGAAAATAAATGGATGGTTTTGGATAATCACTATTTGGCCCTTTTATTGTTTATTGTTATTATTGTTTATTGTTATTTTATTGTTTTATTGTACTTTTATTGCACTGTTGGTTCTCGGTGAGTCCAGGATGCAAAGCCGGAAGAGGATTTGTTGCTGACAGATTCAACAGTAACAGTATCCTTGGAGACAGAGCCATGAGGGGCAGCGTATTAAAAGATCAACCGGACACTGAGTGTGAATGTGTTTGTGTAGGTGTGCGAGGCTGAGTATTGGATTCCTTCAGTGAAACTATGGTAACTCCCCCCCTCTCTGTCATTGTGATTTTACACCATAACGTCTTTCCAGTCATTCCAGTCCCAAAAAGGTTTTGTATGACATGTGTTTTTTTGTATCCCTCACTAACTCTCCAGTTAACACAAAGACAGGTTTTCACATGGCAGATGCTACTATTAGGGAAATATAAGGGAAGTCCATGAATTAGCAGGTTGTACATCTGAGCAAGAGTTTACTTTCTAAAAGTGCACATTTTTTCCAGGCCGGTGGAATTGTATTATCACTGGCCCCACCATTATAACCACTGGCCCAAGAGCATTCGTCCAAAAAAAATCAACTAATAATGAAGAAAATGAACACATTTGTTGCAATAGTAATTTATGCACTAGCTACATTACTACTTGTACTACAACATTTGAATCAGTTCTTCCTCATTTTCCTCAATTGTTCATATTTGGTTTATTAAAATAATGATATTGTGGTCATTGTTAAAAAATGTCTGCTATTATGAGTATTATTCATAGACTGGTATTATTATTTGTATAATGCGCTTTCTGGCTTCCTGTCATTAGGAGTTACAAATGTAATGGCTATGTAATAGGTTAGATTAGAACCTTCATTATCCTAAACTGCTGGAACATTTCCCTATAGCCAATACCTTTATATTTTCTACTCTTCACTTACTTGTCAGCATAGGTCGGCATTGATGTACAGAGCCGACAGAAGTCCTTGTTTATATTGGCATCATATTGAGAGGTGCAGCCAGTGACGCGTCATAAAACCAGGAAGTAAGCTGCTGGTTCCCTCGACAAAAAAGCAATGGGATTTCTCCACAGGGTTTTGGAAAATAGCTGGAAATAAGGTCTGTGGAAAACAAACCTGTTTGATAAATGCACGTTTTGTTCAGCCGGATAATATCCACATGTCTACCCTACTTTTATAATTTTCTAATAATAAATCTAATCGATAGATTATAAAAGGGTTTTAGGATGCGTCACTGCACCACTCTATAGAAGACAACTCCATCGATCAAGCTGGCTGAAACTTTCTCTCCCTCTTCTTCTCATACTCCCTGTCACTCTCCTTTAACTCCTCCGGTGACTTTCTTTTATTTGAAGATTGTTTTTTGCCCGGCGCTTGGCCGGTTACCGCTGGTATTAAAAACATTTTGGCGAATGGTTAGGTGGCGCGATAGTGAAGGAGCGCGCTCACGGGAGCCTGCTCGTGCTGCACTCCGCAGCAAACAGCCGTTTGCTTTTCACCCAACAACGACAACCGACTCACGAAACGCTATTTTGTAGCGTTAATAAACAAAACAATTTAACAAAATTGCTAGTCAAAATACCAATACCACAGGACAATTTTTTTTTTTTAAAGCAATATTTTTTGTGGCCCGAGCGGGCAAGTGGAAAGTACGTTATGCTGGCCCGGGGTGTTGATTGATTGATTGAAAAGTTTATTAACAGCTTGTATATTGGGTACAGTACAGTACAGCTCAAAACATACAATTGTTAAGGGGATGCAGACCAGAGAAAGACTTTCGTCTTGTTTACATCAGGGTCCCCCATTTCCAATTCATCATATCATTTAAGACATATAAGACATATTTGACATACAGATGGCTTATTTACCATTTTCATTTTAGATTTCGTTCTAATACATCCTAATCGGACATTTAAGACATACCAAGTCTACAGATATACAGTTGGTAACAGAGTCTAAAATGCGAGTATATACATAGATGGGGGGGGAAGCTGTCCATTGAACGACAGGTTGAGATTTGTACCATTACCGGGGCCAGTTTTGCAATGCTCTCCCCCGAAGGTGCTCTTTAAGAGAGGTTTTGAAGGTAAGTATGGTTTTACTTTCCTTTACAGTTGTGGGAAGAGCGTTCCACCTTGATGTGGCATAATTGCGAAATGTGTATTCCCCCTTTTTTGTGCCAAATCTGGGTTTCACATGATTAGTGGAGCTCCCTCTAGTGTTATGATCATGGTATTCCTTGACCTTTGGGAAGAATTTTGACATGTACATGCCATGGGTACCATAGAGGTGTAGTGGATCTTGTAGACCAGGCCCATTGCAGCTGTACTCTGTCGTCTACTCTAAGCCATCCTAGGTTGTCAAAGTGGGCAGAGGTGAGGTGGGTTCTAGATGAAAGGTCAAGCAGTAGTCTGACCAGTTTATTTTGCGATGTTTGAAGTTTTATTTTTAGCGCCTTGGAGGTGCTATGGTACCATGACGTGCAAGCATAGTCATAGTACCCTTGAATGAGTGCTCCTGCCAGAGTTTTCAGGGTGTTTTTGTTTACCAGAGAGGAGATCCGGTATAGGAATCTAGTTCTTTGATTGACTTTTTGTATTACATTGGATGCCATTTTGTCACAGGAGAGGTTTGCCTCAAGAATAGATCCTAGGTATGTAATTTCCTTCTTACTTGTGACAATAATGTCGCCCACTGCAACTGAGAAGTCGTCGGATATGCTGAGATTATGTTTCGAACCGAAGAGAATGGACTCTGTTTTACCCAGGTGTAATGATAATTTATTATCGGCGAGCCAGGTGCAGATTCTGCCGAGATCGGAGCTGAGGGTTTTTTCAACCTGCACCTGTCAGAGACCAGCAGGGCTGAGTCGTCCGCGAACAGGAACAAGTTGCAGTCACATGCTGATGACATGTCGTTTGCATAAATTAGGAGGGTCAATATCACGGTGCATTTGAGACTTCCCCATTTCCAAAAAAAAAAGCTGAGATTTTCCATTGAACTTCATATTCATTGTATTAAGTATATGTTATGCTGTTAGAAATGGATGTTGGTCAAGCTCCCACACTTTTTATAAATTAACAGCAAGCAGACAATGTACATGCAAACAGCAAAATGAATCCACCCTGTCATGGACACATTCAAAGTAGAGTAAATACATAGTGATTATAAAATGTACATTTTCAGAAAGCAATTTAGTCCCTTTCTCAACAATATATTTTAGTTAATGGAAAAAGTATTTGGATAATAATGAAATTATGGAAACTATTTGTTTCTCTATAAAATCTGCGAGAGTTGCACTTTATTTTCTAAATAAAATCTAACAACAAAGTTATCTGGTTAAACTTTCAAACAATACTATTTGGCCCTCATTTGTTAGAAAGGAATCACACAAAAGGTTTTGGTAACTTTGGTAAAATATTTAATTAATTTTCATAAAACATGAAAATGACAGGGTGGACAATGACATGACAGGGTGGACCTTGGGCATGACAGGGTGGACACATTGTGAAATGTCATTGAATGGCCTCATAAATGCAATACATCTAAAGGAAATGATGTAAAAGAAAATGTCAGAGGTCCTATCCCATGTAGGGGGAAATGACCAGTTGAACAGACTGGTTTTGATCCACTCTACCTGCATGCGGCCACTGAATAAAGAACATTAATGTGGCCTTCTTGTGTTAAATTATGTACATCATTCTGCACAGTGAAAGTCAAACATTCAACTGTAGAACAAGAAGAAAACAATTTTTAAGTGGAGAACAGTTGATTTAAAAAAGAAAAAAAAGCATGTTACAGAGAGATCAATTAGACGCGTCTCCAAAACAGTCTCTCCCTTTCTGCAGAGACATGGCTCATTTCTGTAGTTGCTCTTCCACATACTTCCAAGCAGATGCTTCAATTTGTACTGAGCGCTTGTTCAGAGCCTGTGGTTCTGGTATTAGGCAAAGTATTTGCCAGTCATTGTACCAACATATGTCCTCCCGGGGACTTGGCCAATGGAACTTGTTTATGCCATTGCGGTGCATACACTTAACTTTCACACTGTGCCCTTCTGCATCCATGATGAAACCTGGGTATGCTTCATTGTCGTAATTAACGACGCACCACTCTCCAATGTGCTTCACCTCAATCATTGCTGGTCTCCTAGGGTTATCTGGTGCCTTTCCACTTGCTGGGGACTCATCAGATGAAACAGGAACATCAGCTAGAGTGACCTCTTGAAGGTTAAAGCAGGGGCAGTCCAAAACACCTTCCTCCCTTTTACACAGGCATGAAATGTCTCGGTATTTCATCTGGCCGGGTGTCAGACTGATAGCTTGGTGGATTCTTAGAGTGCCTTTTACCGCAGCTATTGCAGGTACCTATAGTGAGAGGGGGGGAGGGAATCAAACATTAATACACTTTATTTAACCACAACACATGAACGGATCAGATTTGACAAAGGTAGTCTGTAATCTGGACGGGAGAGGGGGGACAGGGACCTGAAACCGAGGGAGAAGGACTATGGGGTGAATTGGATAACGGACTATAGCTTTTACCTGAGCCTTTGATTCAATATCCCTCTCTGGGACGAAGAACAACTCAACAGATGTGTCCAGGCTTTTCAGCTTGTCATACAAGCTCTGGGCATCAGGGATGTCTCCTCCATGGGCCACAATTCGGTCTGCTGACCTCTTGAGGGCCCCACCAACACCGTCTGGTGCCCCCTTCCCATGACTAGCCTCAAAGAAATTCCACGTTATTTATTTGAAGCCATACTTGTAGGGTTCAGTTGAGAGGTAGAAGAAATTTCCCTTTTGTCGATACTGTGTTGCAGGCCCGTCGCTGAAAAAATGAAGTATGCTGACTTGAGGGTGTCGTTCTCTCACTACCTTCAGAATTGGATAACGGTGGGCCCAGATGGCCACAGGGTTGTGTGTTCTGGAGGGTGATATGGAGCAGAAAGTGTGCGGCGCTTGTCCACCAGCAGTGTAGAGCACTCCAGTGTGCAGACTGGCCTGCTGGTGTGAGCCTCCAAAATGCACAGATTGTATTTCTTGGCTGTACTAGTTGCACGAGTAATTTTCGCTAAAATCTATATGCAAAAGGGACTCGTTGTGCTTCAGGCTCCTCCTGAGCTCCCTGTAGGCATTAAACTGCCATTTAATGTTGAAGACATGGCGTTTAAAATGGAGAAGCCTCTCCTGGAAATCTGTGTTAAGGTCGTGCTGCGTTGTTGTTATCTCCCTTTTCACTGTGATTGTTGACACCTTCTCATCCTTCGTGATCTTCTCTGTCATCCACTGAGATAAACGAATGTTCTCTTCCCCAGGAATTTTCAGCATCGGGTGACAAGTTAGGAGGCATTCACTGCACTCACCGTAAGCACATACCTTGGCTTTCGGGTCGCACATGGTTGCTTCAGACATTTCCTCAATGTTTCTTGAGGACAGCAACCCTTGGCTCTGCAAGGCATTGGCCATGAATTGCAAGTTCTCATGTTTTTTGCAGAGACATGTGTCACGGTCAGAGGAAGAGGGGGTTACCACCCAAAAGGGTCTGGGACGGCAAAAGGATGTGTATGACACCTGGCCAATGTGCTCAGAGAGAAACTTCCTATGCAAGTTCTTCCTTGTATCGGTAAGCAACCTCCTCTGCATCTTTTTCTTCAGCAGTGTGACTGTTTGTTTGCGGCCGGTCGTCATTCGACTAACATCATCTCGTAGAAAAAACGATGTAACGTTCTTCCTCAACTCATTTCGACTGACGCACCTCCTCCCATGGTAGGTAAGATCCACAGGATACTTTGCTCTCTTGTTAGAGTAGCCAAAAGCAGTCTGTGCATGCTTTTGGAGCTTGTACTTCTTCTGAATGTTTCCACTGATCACTTTTGCTATCAACTGCTTATCTCTGTTTGTTTTTGCATTTTCATATTTTCTTTTAATATCTTCAATCAGGGATACGGAAAATAAGAGCTCTTTTGATGGGTGAATTCACTTTGTTACGTCCCAACAAAGCATTGACTTTTGAACGTGGTGATTTAGACAAACTTCCTTTCTTGGCCCTATAGAGCCTCTTCTTATATTTCTCAGTTTTAGTTTTCTCTTTTGCGAGCTGTGCCTATAATATTTCAATCTGATCTTTCAGTTTCCTCTTCGACCTTCTTCGAGCACTTGCCCCTAGACGCTGTTGCCTGAAACACAAAATATTTGTATATTATTATATATGGATTTTTAGTAAGATTTTAATGAGTTAGTTTATCAATATGTTGTTTTATGGGGACATAAATAGTTGATAATTGTCTTTCAAATACATCTAAACTTTCTAATAAGTCATCAGCTAAACTTCCAATGATCTAACCTGGAAATCCCTGGCTCAGGCTGATTCTCAGGAGTTGCAGGGGAGTCTGGTGGTGTCTCTGACTGTAGCAAAGCACTGGCCCTGTCTCTGGCTCTGTCTCGACTTTTTGCCTCTCTCCATTTCTTTCTTTTTGCCCTCTTCGCTCTCTCACTAAGCTCATTGACACCCTTCTTCATTCCAGTCTCTCTGTCTTTTTTCCATTTGTCCCTCTCTTTCTCAAGGTACTTTCTTCTTCTGTCCGGGTCAGCATCACGACGTTCCCGATATCTCCTCGCTATCTCAGCTCCTTTTGAGCTCATTCCTTGAAAAAGACAATTCAAAATGTTCCCTTACACACTTTAATTGGCGGTCCAGGTAAACTCGACTTGCTTTATCAAACTAGGCTTGCTGATACCGAAATTGCCAAAAAAAGTCCATATTGTCCACTCCTACTATGTATAGCATGGACTGTTATAAAATGTGTGTAATAGCTATTATAATATTACACACATTTATTAGCATGTGGCATAAACTATGTGCATGTCCTTCCTGTCACGAACCATGTCCACCCTGTCATGGAAGGCTTGCTGACAGGGTGGACAATGACAGGGTGGACATTTTTGGCTAATATTAGCATTTAATGAGCACATGGTGGACCTTCAGTTAGCAACAGGATTCAGTTAGCAAGGTGACTGTGTACTGTTTAACAAATATAGTTCGAATTTCTGAAATGTTTTTATATTAATTGAAATGTAACTATGACAGAGTGGACATGTTAAGCTTGACAACATCCAACTACACATAATATGATTAAAATCACGAAATATAAGTGTACATACTTACTCTGCAACTAGCCAATGTCTCAGCCTCCACTGAAGAAAGACAAAATGGTGGTAGTGATGTCACTGAAAACATCAGATGTTTTTTTATGGGGCAGTTTCCCCATAATGACAGGGTGGACAGGAAATGTCAAGGACACATGCAAAATGTTCAATATTATTATTAAAATAGAATATACATGATCAAAATGACTTGTTTTATCAAATAACTCGTTGTGGACAATAAAACTATTTTTTTATTTTTTGTATTTAGTATCATTTAACCATTTATTACACACACTGTAGTTAGCAGAGCAGTGCGTGGGACATGCCAAAATCACGTACATCCAATTAAAAAATACGGTATAAAAGGAAGGAAACACATTTCAAGAGACTTATCATTGTACTGATATGTGTGTCAATGTTTGGCCATTTATAATAAGACCTCAGAGTTTCATTATTCTGCTACATTTTCATGATAACTTTCGTGATTCTGATGGGGACACCAAAGTTACTTTATAGTGATATTGACCCAGGAACAGTAACGGACCTAATATGCTTCCTTGTGGAACACCACAGCTCACTGGGAGGGGGAGGGGGGGGGGGGGGGGCAGAGTACCGTTTACCTCCACCATCTGTTCTCTCCCCTCCAGGTAGGATTGCATCCAGCTCACCGATAGTTTATCAAAACCAATTGCTTTTAGCTTGTCAATCATAATGGGGTGATTGACAGTGTCGAAAGCCTTTTGTAGGTCCAGCATCACCATGCCGCAGTACGTGCCCTCGTCCACCTCTTGTTTGATGTGGTCGCTCAAATAAAGAAGGCATGTGTCAGTGGAGTGGGATGTTCTAAAGCCAGATTGAAATTCATAGATTCGTTTCTTTTCCGCGAGGTACTTTTCGACCTGTTCATATACTATTTTTTCCATGACTTTCGAGATGGAGGTAAGTATAGAAACAGGGCGGTAGTTGCCTGGGTCCAATTTGCTGCCCTTTTTGTGCAGGGGGGTAACTCTTGCAATTTTGAAGTCTAAATAGTGCTTCCGGGCCAGCGGGCCATTTAAAATGTCGAGCCCTGCCTTAGGCATCTCACTGAGTAACTAAACTACTACTGAGTAACTAAACTACTATAAAATATAAATACAAAATGAATGATGATTTATTATTATGGATAAGCTATCTGACCAATATGATAAGTCAACCCCTTAGCAAATATCACTAAATGGGAAAAAAGGGGGAATTAGTTTTACAACCTGGCAACCCGGGTGCCTCATTAGGGGCTTTTGGCATACATTGAACTGCAGTGTGTGTGTGTGTGTGTGTGTGTGTGTGTGTGTGTGTGTGTGTGTGTGTGTGTGTGTGTGTGTGTGCGCGCGCGCGTGCCCATTCCTTGAGTTGTTCTGTGAATCCTCTGGTGAGCCAGCCGCAACCTAAAAAAGAGGTAGAAACAGTCCGTTAGTTTTTCAAGGATGCAACATGTATTCAATATTTCAGATTACTCTGTTTCTTGGAATTCATTTGGTGGAAAGAAAGTTGTGAGAATCAAACCTGAATAATACCACTGCATACCACGATAGGATTCTACATTTGTATCCTAAAACATCATCTTGATGTAATTACAAGATGAATTGTCTCTTGTTTATCTAGCTGGGTAGTTCTTCAGGGAAACACTCCACATGCATGTGGGCAGCTGCTGTGGCTGCTGGGACACACCGCAGACACACTCCTCCCTCTGCTGGACACATACTAGTGGTGCATCATTAGTGTATTTCCCTTGTGGTCAAACCACCACTCATAAAATGTGAACTAAAATATAATTGGGTCAAGATTATGAGCCAAAAACGAAATGTGTGCTGTTATGAGACTCTTAGTCCTGTGGAATAACGAGATGACCATCAATCTCTTCATAAAATAAATAAGTAATAATCAATTTTATAGTAATCCACCCGGAGAAATCTTGAAATTATGAAAACACGTGTTCCTCTGGTCGGTGGCCTATGGGGTTAAGATCCTGGCTATATAATCACAATTTCCTGTTTAAATCCAGCTGCAGACATGTTGCATGTCATCTCATGGACACATACTGGTCATAGTTTAAGCTATTTTGTTTCCTTAGCATATATTCTTTCAGACTAAGAGAACATTGAAAAAACCTGTTAATATAGGTTTAAACTACACTTTGTCTATGAACATCTGTATATTTAAATGTACTAAAAAGGTAAGCATAAAATTAATCTTATTTCTACATGTTAAAAACCTGACATTTCAAAAACCTATGACGTTTAATATAATACAACAACTAATTGCTTTCATAATTAATCAGATATGTTTTCGAAACAGAAGACAGAACTGCAATACTACCGGGTACAAATGTTTGTCAGCAGCTTTAAAATCAAAACTGCTCCACCTGTTAAAAATCTGCTCAAAGATTGTTGGTAAACCCTGTCAGAGACTCTATGACTCAGCCTATCATAACAACCTAGTGAGGCTGTCCAACAACATCATCTCTGACCCAAACCATGTTCTGAACAGTGAATATGAACTGCTACCATCTAATCGGAGATACAGGGTCCCACGATTCAATAAAGTCAGACTGAAGCACTCCTTTGTGCATCAGTCAATCCTCACAGTAAACAGAGCTAAATCCCAGATCAAATGCACGCTAAAGGCTCTTTGAGTATGTTTTCTCTCACTGATTGTGCTGTTATGTTAAATGTTTGTTGTTTGTGTTTCATGTATTGTGTCTGGATACTTGTCTGTTGATGTTGGACATGGAGCTGCTGTGACGCAAGTCAAATTTCAGACTTGATCTGACAAATAAAGTATTATCGTATCGTACCTATAATAATATGGTGAAAATAAATGGATGGTTTTGGATAATCACTATTTGGCACTTTTATTGTTCAGACCCACTGTTGGTTCTCGGTCAGTCCAGGATGCAAAGCCGGAAGAGGATTTGTTGCTGACAGATTCAACAGTATCCTTGGAGACAGAGCCATGGGGGGCAGCGTATTAAAAGATCAACCGGACACTGAGTGTGAATGTGTTTGTGTAGGTGTGCGAGGCTGAGTATTGGATTCCTTCAGTGAAACTATGGTAACTCCCCCCCTCTCTGTCATTGTGATTTTACACCATAACGTCTTTCCAGTCATTCCCAAAAAGGTTTTGTATGACATGTGTTTTTTTGTATCCCTCACTAACTCTCCAGTTAACACAGAGACAGGTTTTCACATGGCAGATGCTACTATTAGGGAAATATAAGGGAAGTCCATGAATTTGCAGGTTGTACATCCTAGCAAGAGTTTACTTTCTAAAAGTGCACACTATACTAGGCTAAGTTGTGGGTTTCTGTAAGCCTTTTTCTAAGTAATTAGACGCATTCTTACTTCTATAGTGAATGTAGAGCAGACATTACATGAAGGCAGAGAAAGACGGATGGCCATGGTTAGCATAGGCCTTTAGTATTACTAAGCTTTCGTGCTAGGGACCATGCTAACTTGCACCCCTCATGCATATGTATGACCCATTCAGTTAATAAACAAACAAATGATTTTTCCTGATTGAAATAAGAAAAAGGATGATTCCGTATTTAGCAAGAAAAAAGATTCCAAGAAATGTTATGCAATAGAAACTTGTTTTTTCTCTTTTTCTGATATCTATCACATCAAGGCCTCAAATTCATTCACAACCCCGTGTGAGGGTCCCGAATTTCAGGTGAGGAACCAGTGCAACAGGTGGCTCTTCCAGATTCGTTATTATATTTAAAAGCTTTTTCTTAAATGTTACTGTTTAGGTTTAAAGATATAATCAAAGAAATTAGGTAATGATGTCAATTGATTGATCTTTGTGAACAACCTGGCAAAACTGCATTTTAATCATTTTATCTTAGGCTACTGTTGCACCTTTCCCTGGTATAATTGGGCATGTTGTGGAACTCCTTGTATTTGACATCGATTAATTATTTGTTTCTGTAAAAATGATTATGTTGGAACCATTATACAAATTAAACAGCTATAACTCAACAAATCAGGGAGATAAAGGTGCTGAGACAATAGGTTTTACAACCATGACCGTCAATGCCATGGCCGGATGGCTAAAACAACCCAGATAGAGATAGCCTCACATCACTTACAAGCCTGGAGTTAAAACATGCAGTTCAATTCCTTTTTTATTTTACAAAACCTTTGACAGTGATGTATTCATTTTCAGGTGGTTAGTTGCCATAATAAATAATATAATATGAACAAAAGTACAAAACGGTACAGTTCCGGTCAGAACTTTCAAAAATAAAACGTCGTTGATGATCCAACCATCTACAAGCATAACGTAGCCTACATTGATAAGAAAAATTGTCGCTTTTCTTAGATTTGTATATAAATGACAACCACATGTTTATTTAAAAGTGTGCTGCTCTGTAGATAGGCCCACGACATCACAATATTAACTTCAAAATATATTATTTTGACGGCGAAATCGCCCCACTTCCGCTATTTTCTCTTCTCCAGCGGCCAGCCGTTCAACTTGACGAATATCCATGGTAACCACAGTAGCTATACACCATGTCCGTTAATCTCACAGACTGAACCGTTACTTTAAACAGCCGGGGATTTATGGAGGAATAAAAACGAATGAAAAATAAACTAGATTGAGTTAGATATTTCGTTTTTGAGAGTCATGATGCCCTCACAGAGAGCTCGCTATGGATGCGAAGCAGCGCGAAACACTAAATGGAGAATGGCAGGTGAGTCGATACCCGGATTGAAATTACTTAGTTAAAATATTTAAAATCTTATAAGGAGTCTGAGGGATAGCATTGTATTACACAAGTATTTTAATCATACAAATTATAACTAAATTAAGATATTTGTCGAATAAGTTATTATTTATGTGAGGGATGGTCATAGGCTATATTAAATAATAACATTAATAATACCAATGTAATGTATTTTCAATACATCAATACTTTAGAATGTTTGAAGAGATAAAGTATGTTCAGGAAATTAGAGCATATTACATTTACCATTTTAAGCCTGTAATTAATTATATAATATCAATATGATCATATGCCATATGCATTTTTTGTTGAATTGTTATTCTGGTTTTCCGTAATGTTGGTCTGTGTAATATTGACATTTTACATAAGAAATATAAAGTGACTTATTAATTTTTCAACTTGAGTTACAAATATGAATCTTCAAAGTATTTAAACTGGAAAGAAGGAAATTATCTGTAACCATCTGTGAAATTGGCTACTATGACCACACTATATTTTAAAAGAGTAAAAGGCTGTGACCCACATTGCACTCCATTTAATTTAGCTGTGAGGTAAAATGTAAACTATTATGATTTGAGACATGTGATTTTACTTTTACTTACTATTGAAGTGTCCTGCTGTAATAATATAGTTTAGGATATGGACGTTTTTTCTTTGTGTCCAAACTTTAATTGTCAAGACTTTGTGTGATTGTTTGTGCCCTCACACTCAGGGGGGCAATGGTTTCTAGTTAAATGTGGGGTCACTGGTCAATTATAGAAGTATACGGGTCTTGTGTTTCTGTCTGTTGTTCTGCATCTCAAAACAAAAACAAAAAACAAACCCCCACTGGCTGGACAGATAGCATCTCTCCGCCTCCCTCGGTGCCAGAAAGTGAAACGTCAAAGATGCTGTGTGTGTCTCTAATGCTTCATCAATGATGCATATTCAGCTGAGCCCTAACCAGGTCAGGCAAGCTTTTGTGTAGTTGTGTTGTGTGGGTGTGCATGACTTAAGGAAACCTAAATAATTCAGCCAGGTGTTTGAAGAATCTCAAATGGCCATGCACTCCGTGTGATGGAAAACACTCAAATCTGATCAGCCGGATTTGTTTTCCCACACGCGCACACACACACTAACACGATGACGAACTGGTGTTGTGTTACTTATGAGTTTTCCTTTGTATAAAAGTCTTGAAGAAACAATATGATGACATCAGTGCTATTGAACGCACTTTCAATAATCCCACTCTTGCTTTCTGTCTTTGTGCTGTCACCCTTATCCTCCATTTCTACCCGTGTTCAGTTCCTCCTGTCCCCTTGTTGAAGCGTGCTGGTGGGGCACCCCAACCTTGGCCCATTCAGCCCCGCCCTGCGGCACATGTCCACAGGTCCCACTTCCCCCCTCCTCCTCCCCTCCCTCTCTTCCACACCCGCCATGCAGAAGAGAGCGCAGAGAGGCCCCATCTGGTCACCATCATACGGCCCTGTAGTCAAAGTACTCTGCGCAAGGTGAGATTTAGCTATTTGAACAAGGGAATTAAAATATTATATTCAAGGTTTATAGATTGTAACTAATAGTCTAATTAATGGTTATTTAATAGACTAATGTAACATAGAACATTTAAGGTGTTTGAAAGGTTGGGTGGTTATCATTTCAATTTGGTAATAATAATACATGTTTGGAACATGATCATTCTGAATGGGTTTTACACTTATTAATAAGCCACCAAGCCTGACGTTATTAACATTAAAGGTCACCTATCATGCAAAATCCACTTTTTCATGTTCTTTATACATAAACATGTGTCCCCTCTGTGTAAAGAGATTCTGAAAGTTTCAGGACAAAATATTTGCTCTATTTTTGTCCTGATCCATTTATATAAAAACCTGTCTGAAAATGAGCTGATCAGATTTTGGCCACTTTGTGATGTCATAACGATGTTTTGGCTTATGTAAGCATTAGCCAATCACCAACCAAGGTAACCCCCCCACCTCCCACCTTATCACCTGAATCTCCTCCTAGAGCACCATTGTGTTCTTTTTAACCAAATATCTCTCAGAGGGGAGTGGCTCCTTATTTTCATCTAAAGTAACAGACAGAGAATCAGCACTTTTGAAACAGGGCTGAAACAGAGGGGGTTATGGGATGCTACAATACAAGAACTGTTTGGTATTTCGAGCCAAACACTTCAGAGACATGTTTTGTATATATCTGAGACCTATAATATATTGATGAAAAACAGTATAATAGTGGTGTTGCTTTGCAGCATTGTGGTCAATCTGTGTGGGTTTCCTGATCAACAAAAAATACCCAAATGCATGCAGAGGGAATTTTCACAACCTGGCAACCCATATGTTCTCATTTAATTTCAAACAGTCATTTATGGGTAAGGATTTCATCATTTAAACATGATTTTTGTCTCTGTTTTCAAGGTAACAGTCCTGTTGAACCGCAGAGGTGTGGTGTCCTTCGAGCAACTGCTATTGGATATCTCTGAGGCGTTGGGGTTTCCTCGTTGGCACAGAGCCAGAGTCACACGCCTTTACACGACCCACGCACGAGAGGTGAAGCTCAACCAGACCGTAATACACAGAAGGGCTGCTTATAATAATTTCAACATTCTTCCTGCATGCTCTGCAGTTTGAACCTTCCCCTCAGTTTGGCTGTGCAGTACTAGTTATGTGACACATGTGCGCATTAATGCAAAATAATAAGACCCTCTTTTCGCAGTTGGTAATCCAGACTTGACTTAACAAGCATGATATTCACTTGGCAGCTTCCGATTGTGCGAGACAGATTTAACTTTATACAGAGCTCTTTAAAGACAGTTCTCAACATCTAATTACCCAGGGGTTCCACGCTGGGCTAGGCTAGGTTGTTCTATTCTGTAGGAGCACCACTTGCAAGGAGAGAAACTCCAATACATTTGATCTATATACACTCTAAGGCACAGACATATTGCTCAGTGGCTTTCTGCTGTCATACTGACTGGCGTTTTTAGAGAAATTATGCCGCTTGTGATTGTGCCCCTCAAGAAAAACATCGCTCTCACATTAAACTAACAAAAACACAATTTCTTAATTTTTTTCCATAGGTGAAAGGTATATGTGATTTCTTCCGAGGCGAAGTGGCTTTTCTGGCCCTAGGGAAGGTTCGTCCAGAGCTAAGCGGTGTGCAGGAGGCTCTGGAGGAATTGTTTCCAGAACAATCTCATTACCGGGCTGACGCACTACGGGCCTGGGAGAAAAGACTTCGACCAGCGCCAGATAAAGCTGCTAAAGCCGACAGTGGATACAGTGAAGGGACAGACAGCAGTGAGACACACACTGACCAAGAGGCACACCAGGACACAGATGCACATCATGTCAAAAATCACAATAACACACACACAAGTACACAGCATATAGATACACACCAGCTCGACAATTACAACCCAGACGTTCAGAAGTGTCACAAAAAGAATTCATGCAGAAAACCATCTCACCTGCCAAACCACCTGCAGAGACTGCACGTGAGGGGCGAGACCAGAGAGCGGCTGACGTCTGTCATTGGTCCCTTTAAACACGATGAAGCTCTTAAAGAAGAGATACCTTTTCCTACTCTGTGTGAAGAATGCTTAACAAGAAGAGCTAAACGTCAGGGTCCAGAGCGGCTCACTCCCCTGTCAGGGAGGGTCCCACTTCCTCCTGTGTTGAGGAAGCAAAAAGGAAGTTCTTATGCAGATCAGGAAGTTAGAAAGTTGAATGTTCACAACAGCCCTCCGCCTCCTCAGACAATCAGCAGAGAAGAGGAGAAGAGCGTTGCCCAATTAGTCTCAAATCAACTCCCAGATGAGGATCAAATACACAAGGACATACAGTGGAGGCCGACCTTTGACCTTTCATCAGACGGAAGTGATGTCAATCTGGCAGATATCGAGCGTTGCTATGAAATTGGACGTGCCGTTGGAGATGGTAACTTCGCTGTAGTGCGAGAGTGCCGCCGCCGTGACAATGGACAAATCCTTGCTGTGAAGATTGTTGAACGCTCTAAGCTGATTGGTCGAGAGCACATGATGCAGAACGAGCTGAGCCTTCTGGGTAGCCTCCGTCACCCTCGCATAATACGGCTGTTTGCGCACCACCACACGCACACTCACTCGTACCTGTTGATGGAGATGGTGAGCGGGGGGGATCTGTTTGAGGCCATCAGTGAGAGGGGGACATTTCCAGAGGCCGAAACAGGACTGATGGTGTCAGACGTGAGCGGAGCACTGAACTACATCCACTGCAAGAGCATCGTCCACCGAGACCTCAAACCAGAAAACCTTCTGGTGAGTGTCAGTGGGATTTGAGAATTTCATATCAATTTCTATGGGATTAACATGAAAATTACTTAAACTTAAAACACTAAAACCATCTTTATTGTAGGCAACAGTTCACATATCAGACTGTTCCACATTGTGATGTTGTAATACCAGTACAATTCATAGTATCTAACTTAATCTGGAGTTAAAGTGGTGACACAAACTATCAACAATTTGCAAAAAACTAAAATCCAAGTGTCTGTAACAACCACGTATCCTGAAGAAATTGAATTTAAAAAAGAAAGTGTCAACACCTCCATGTCTCAATCTGTTTGTTGTTGTTTTTTTGTTCCGTTTCAGATAGAGCGTGTGGCTTCTGGCATCTGTAGGCTGAAGCTGGGAGACTTTGGTCTCGCCATGGTTGTGACTGAACCAGTGTTCACCATATGTGGCACACCCACGTATGTAGCCCCAGAGATCCTCTGTGAGACAGGTTGGTGCCGTTAGCTTTTTAAATCACTTCCTTAAGTTGATTTTTACTTTAAATCTGTATGCATCACTGAAAAACAAGGTTTCTTGTTTTAAAGCTCTTCCGAACACTTTCATCTGATTTTAGGGGTATTTTACAAACTAAATGTGGTTTGACCCCACAGGTTATGGTGTTGCAGTGGATGTTTGGGCTCTGGGTGTTATCCTCTACGTCCTGCTGTGTGGATTTCCCCCATTTCGCAGTCGGGATCGAGACCAGGAAGAGTTGTTCCAGCTGATAAAACAGGGACAACTCCACTTCCTGCCCCCCTACTGGGACCCCATCTCAGAAGGTGAGAAGTACAGACAAATAAAGTGTGCTGCTACAAATGCATATACACACAAACATAAACAAACTGTTTCTTATTCTCATGTGTGTGTGTATCTGTGTGCAGAAGCCAAAGGCCTTGTCCGAGCTCTGCTTCAGCCAGACCCCGCAGTGAGGCTGACAGCCGAGCAGACCCTGCTGCACCCCTGGGTGAAGACTATGGCTTCAGGTTGCAGGCAGAGGGCGCTCATAGACAAAACTCAGAGGGACACAACAGATGCTGGAGCAGAACCAGACAAGCCCAGACAAGTCCAGAGACAAGCCCAGACCAATGCAGCAGAAACAATGACACAGAGAGGACACATCAGCAGCGGGGGAGAAGCCACACATACAGAGTTCAGCAGGCATGATGATAAACAAACAGAGATAAGATTGGGAGGAGGCCTTGATGAAGACAAAACGCCACGGCAACCATCAAAAAAGACAAGTACAGTTTACACCATATCTCCACAGATACAAGCGCACACACTTCCAGAGGCCACACCTGGTGAACAGAAACCAGACTCTGGCTCTTCTAGCACACCAGAAACACAGGATCCATTGGAATCTCCGTCTCCAGTTAGCACCAGTGTTGACTTAAACCAGCTCGATGCCCCTCGCCGAGCCCAAGATAAGCTTTCATCCCATATAAAGACACCCTCTAAACAAAACCAACAGTATTCACCTCCATGTTCACCACCTTCCACCAAAACAGCTCCACAAACTCCCACCGGTCTTTCAACCCATCCCCACCCATCCTCCGATCCAGCAGCGGTGTCTCACTCTCTACATCAGCAGAACTTCACCTCTTCAATGCACAACCCCACCACAGCCAGCGCACACCACCCAGCTGAAAACTATGACAAACCGATTGTTCGCACCACCAACACCCAGCCAGCCGCGCAGTCTGGGCCTCAATGTCAATCTCCTGCTTAACCATGTGATTAGATCAGGATCATCACTTTCATTGTGCCGGACAATACCGCTGATTTCCTGGCAGCTGAATCCTTGAATGACCTGCAGATGATGTGATTTACTCTGCTGGGATTAATGAGGGTCTGATTGACGAGGCTAGATAAACGTTATAAATGTGTGTCCTGCAATCATAGATGATGAGACTTTGTTTTAACTTTGATTTAAAACTTTTGCAGTTTGTCATTGTTGCTAAAGTTGTGTTGTAACCATGAACCTACTTTGTAGTACATGTCTGTAGTGTTTGTGTTTTGGTTGTTACATTTAACCTTCCTGAAAGCCATATTTAACTTTGAGGATCTGATATGTTATCGTGTCTGCCAGTCCTAGTGGAAGCTATTTTTAAATTGCTTGTGTTTGGACACTAACCCATCCCCTTCAAGTCAATTCCTAGAAATCTGTGATGGGATAGTTTATCTAGCAACATTTATTTACTATACCATCATAAACTAAAAGTATTTGTATAGAAAACTTTTCATCTTAGTCCTGGTAAAAGTTTGCCATATTTACTAAACTCTTAAATGCCATCTTTCTGACTGTTTATTTTTCGTGTTTTGTACTGGTTTGTTTGACAACAAACTGATCTAAATGGATATTCCTAGCACTGTAACCATGTGATGATTAACAGCCAGTACATTAGCAAGCTTTGGCAATATGTTGACAAATGTGTGGTAAGATCCAGTGTAGTCATTGGAGGACAGTATATGATAACATCTAGAGGCTGAACTGCATGCATAGCTGAGCTCCACAGCCAAATAAGGCTTATCTGTCTGTCCAATGGGAGTGGTTAGTCTTATTCCTCCCAAATGTAGACAGCTGACACTTTGACATCCTGCCCCACCTAAGGACTAACCCAAAGGACACACACACAGCCCCCCACCCTGTACACAAATGTGCCCCTCCCAGTCCCTGAGGCTGCTAAGCCACATATCTGTGGCACTAAAGGGATGAATACGCTTATAAATGTTTGACCTAGTATCAGTTGCCAAGGTTTTTCTTTGATCACCCTGTTTTTCTGGCTGAATTATGAATGCTTCTTTAATACACAAACACAGGGTCCCTTACAACCAGTTGATTCAACTGGTTGTAAGGGACCCTCAAAAGTGGTTCAACTGAGTTGAACCACTTTTGATAGATTGCTGCCACGTACATAGCTATACACATGGCAGCAGAGACAAGGTGTTTTGTTGTGAAGTTTTGTTAGAAATCCCATTAAGTCTTATAATGTGTACGTCTCGTCCATAGTACATACAATATGCGTCCTCTGATGGAGGGGCCTAATTTTGTCGCATATCAGGTTTTGATCACCTTTCACGTATTGCCATACACACTGACCCGCAGGTGCTTTCTACGCATGCGCGTTTAAAAACTCTTTAAATACCCCAAGTCATCTGCCATAATAAACATTCCGCTGTCAGCCAAACACACGGCTGTGCTGAAGTAGTCACTGCCACATACAGGCCGTTGGAGACAGCATATTTAACTTGTGATGACATTATTTATTTGCCACCATCGAGAACCTGCCTGAGTAATAACGAATTTGACCCGCAGTCGTTAAGGCTGTGCAGGGTGAAGTCGGGGGAGACGGACAGGAACAAAAAAACAAAGATGGCTGTGTAACCAGAGAGACGAGTCCCAGCAGAACTGTCTCTACCCGCGGCTTTAATCATCGACAGGTCCAGTGGGTCCTCTGCGGACAATCAGTCGGTACCGGAGCAGGGAGGGTAGATGAGGAACCGAGCTGGGCCACCGGTGTACATCGTTGTAATCTGCTGTCAGGGCGAATAACGGCGTCGAGAGCAACAACAGCTGAGAGCCGAGCAGAGTTGTTTTTGTTCTGCAGAGGGAGAGGACTGCTGTGTTTTTGTCAACGTAGCTAGCCGCATAGTCTGCTAGTCTCACTGTAAGTCAACACAACTAGTCTAATTAAGTTGTTATTATGCACATGATCTCGTTATAACACATTGGTATGTTACATTTTAAGTGGCGGGTGGCATTGATAATAATAATAAGTTAGTTTGCATTCCTCTCTGACAGCCTGCTGCCGGAGCGTTAGCCTAGCCGACGTTAGCTAGCTGTCAGCTGACCGTTAGCCTGACAGGTTGTACGCTAGCACTGAGCTAACCTGCTAATATTTCAGGCTCAGCGGCAGGTACACCTCGGAAATATCTAGACAGCCGTCGTCATGTCTTCACTGGAAGAGAGAGATGGTGTGGCCGCCCCTGGCTCCTCCTCGGCCGGCATGGGGGTCGGGGCCGTGGGGGCAGCGGTTGAGGCTGTCGCCGGGATCGCAGCCATGCAGGAGGAGGTCGGGATCCGGAGAGAAGGGCCCGAGCCTGACCCAGACGAGCCACCCAAGAAGAGGGTGAGAGTGCCCGATGGAGAGTCAGGAAAGCTGGAGGAGAGGCTGTACTCAGTGCTGTGCTGCACCGTGTGCATAGACTTGCCCAAGGCGTCTGTATATCAGGTAAACACGGTGTCAATCACAAACCTACGGTCCCTCACAATAATCCTAAAAAAAACACTGTCAAACAGCAAACAAGCTGGTCCTCATACTAGAGACACCCCAAAGTGTGCCAACTGCTGATCCCCAACCTGTTGAATGTGTTGGCCAGCTCCGTTTGGACTGATACTAGATACAACACAGGCCCCAGTTCTGCAAGCTGAGCCATGAGACACACCCAGGCCCAGGGCCAGCTGTATGACATTATACTGTGAATTATCCCCGAATAACCCTCAGCAAAGCCACATCCCCAACCCCCACATAAAACTCAAACATCCAGCACTTAACCAAAACTTTAATTTTATTCAACCTTTGCCCTTTGACCGACCCAAACATTCTCCATGACCTCAAAGTGCTCTCTTCAATGTCAAGTGAACACAATGGTAATAAATAATTGTTTAGTTAGTCCTAAACATTTACGTGGCATTCACACGTTAAAACAGTCATTTACCATTTATTAACAATACTGTGTTAACAAAAGATAACATTCTCTCCTTACACAATATTCTGCTCTTAAAATGCGTTGATTAAGAGAAGCACAACAAGTAGTCCACATATCTTACATATCCCTATTTTTTTTCACATAGAAAAGTATACAACTCCAGTTATATCCGCTCTACAGAAATACTTCTGTTCCTTCTGCTTTTCTGCTACTCAAATGATTTTAGCGGCTTTAAACAATCCTGTTTTATGACTTTTATTAAGAAAGACTAGCATTAACTGAACAAATTATGCGTTTTGATTGAAATATAAATAAAATTTCCAAGATTAGTATCCCGTTTCTTCTAAAATACTTAACCAAAATATAATATTCAAGATGTCCCAATTAATACTGTTTAATGAATCCTAGTCGTAAAAAATATATAGGTTTACATTTAAGTAACAAGAGAAAGTTTAGATTGCACTACTATAAACATTTTCCCTCAGTCTCTTCCCACTTAGGATCCAGATTAATGAATATAATAATTGTTTTTAACACTTTTTTTGATTGATTGTGCCCTCGTCTTTTTTCCCCACCACAGTGTTCCAATGGACACCTGATGTGTGCAGGCTGTTTCATCCACCTTCTGGCCGATTCTCGTCTCAAGGAGGAACAGGCCACGTGTCCCAACTGCAGGTACTTCGAGCGGGATGGGAGGAAGCCGGATAACTCATTTTCAAACCACATACAATATGTACAAATCCCAGAAGTGTGTCACAATGAGAAAAAAAAGTGTACCTTCAATTTTAAGAAAATGTCTAAACTATTGCATGAATGGTGCCAATATCTGCCCTGATGCAGGTGGAAAGTTCTTTTTAAATATTTACTCAATCTAGATTTCATCAAAAAAAAAGAGTCAAGACAGCAAACACAGCTCAAAAGTGCCTAGACTTTCTGGCTGACAATATCTGCTAGCATGAGGTTTGTATTAAGTGGAGGAAGGATCAAAATGCCCTGTTTTTACAGTGACCTACCGGTATCAGGTAGGGGCCAAAGCAGGCCAGGGACAGTTGAGGCGATATTTAGGCGACAAAGTTGAACTCTACTCAAAGCCCCTTTGCTCTCATGGAATGGAATTGAACTGGGAAAGGGGAGCACAGGTGTGAGTGTGCCTTTAAGCCCTAAAGAAAGGGCGTTGTCACACCCTGATTGGCCAGGAGGGGAAATACATCAAGCTGCTGTCAATTCTTAATCAAGAGCTTGTCCCCACACCCTGTGCAACAGGTGTTCTGAATTACCCTCCAATCAACTCAGGGGGACGTGACATTCAGCTTAAAACGAGTTGGGGGGGTGGGGGAGAAGGGAAATGAGAAGTACTATAGAATAAGGGACTGTTAAATAATTAAATTAATGATACTAGATCATTTTGTATGGTTTTAAATATTACATTTTGGTTATAAACATTCTCATATGTTCCCATACTGCTGTTTGAAAACAGTTATACTGTGCACAGACACCAAGTAGAGAATAACTCATTTTCTGGCCAAATAATGTGGACAATATATATCATTTTATCCAATTAAATACATGATGCAAAAACCTGATTTGTTTGTCTCGAAGTTCTCAGTCAGAGTATGTGATGCTAGCTGATACCAACTGGAGTTGAAAAAACCCCATATTTAATTGAGCTAATGCAAGGTAAGAATGATGTCAATCAATCAATCAATCAATCAATCAATCAATCAATCAATGTTTATTTATATAGCCCAATATCACAAATGTTACATTTGTCTCAGTGGTCTTCACAGTGTGTGCAGAATATCAGTATGACAAACAGCAGAACAACATTATTACAGTAATGACTGTAAGATGCCTTCAAAAGCTAGTTAAATTCATTAAGTTCTCAGAATCAAAATGCATTGCATACTCTCACATTCATCACTACTGCATGGTCACAGGAAGAGATAACTTGTTTTGGTTTTGCACGTTGACAGTAATTTCACACATCTGCAGTATGATGAAATAACCACCAACTGTTGCCAAAGCATAACGTAACTAGCAATTCGTCACTGTGCATTGTTCAAGAACTTGTAGAAACATTCTTTACATACCACACATGTTATACTGCACTGAGGGGTGACATGTGGCTTCCTGTGTGTGTGTGTAGGTGTGAGATCAGCAAGAACCTGTGCTGCAGGAACCTGGCCGTGGAGAAGGCTGTCAGCGAGCTGCCGACAGAGTGCGCCTACTGCACAAAACAGTTCCCCCGCTCCAGCCTAGAGAGACACCAGAAAGAGGATTGCCAAGACAGGTATACAGCACACACAAACTCACACACACACTCTCACCTTTTCCCCACACAGGCTCTAATAGATCTTGGAGAAGTTGTGGTTCGCTAATTGGTAACTATGCCCACATATTTTGGACATGCCCTAAATTAGAAACATTTTGGGAAGAGATGTCAAGATCCTTAAGGAAAGGTTTGGCCAAAATCTCAAAAATAGCTCCAAAGATGGCACTGGGGGGGTGATACTGAGAGACATTGAAGGAAGAGTTATCGAGCTTGAATGAATATTTCAAGCTGGAAGGTATTTTAAAAAAATAAGATGCTGAAAGTTAAAGAAAATGGAAACATTAAAATAAAAGCTGAGTGCATACCACCACACAAAATTGCCAGTAGTATCTTTGTGTGTGTGTGCCTGTCTGTGTGCCCGTGTGTGTGTGTATGTGTGTGTCTGTGTGTGTGTGTGTGTGTGTGTGTGTGTGTGTGTGTCTGTGTGTGTCTGTGTCTGTGTGACTGTGTGTGTGTGTGTGTGTGTGTGTGTGTGTGTGTGTGTGTGTGTGTGTGTGTGTGTGTGTGTGTGTGTGTGTGTGTGTGTGTGTGGTGTGTGTGTGTTTGTGTTTGTGTGTGTGTGTGTGTGTGTGTGTGTGTGTGGTATCACATAGAGTTAATTTGGGGAAGATGGCGGAGCATGTGACCAGCTGCTAACTCTGAGGAAGGAAAGCAGCTGATGGGATCCACTGCTTGTGTGTTTGCTTATGAGTGTGTGTTTGTGTGACGTTCAGGCTGGTTGAGCTATAATGCATGAAATCCTATGGGCTTGTTGCTATAGCAACAGGTGACCCTGCTCAGGACAGCTGTGCCCGTGCTAATGTTGCCATGACAACATCCAAGGTAGTCACCAGGTTTCTGGTTGGGTCAGACGGAAAAATGTGGGGCGAGGATCCGACTGCGTCTTTAATACAGATGACGCTGTTCTCCTTTATTAATGCCACTGTTACTTTTCATTTAGGGATGCTTTTCATTCAACCTTTAGTTACACTCAGACGATCATTTATTTAATAACAAAAAGAAGGAAAGTGTAATGAAAATAAAATAAAAAGGTATTACAAAGCAGCCAATAGCATTCTCAAATAATAAAATACATTACAATTTCCAAACAAGGAAAATTATGTGTAAAATAAATAAGATGTCAAATAAATTACATTTTTACTTTATTTGTTTGTTTATTAGACAGGGACAGTGCACAATAATACATCTTCCTACTGCGTTAGCCATTGTTGTATCTGTAGTCCCTGCACAGATGTTATAAAGTCACAGTGAAAACTCATTTCTAAATCAGTAATTGTCATGTAGTGATAAAAGATATTTTTAAGTTATTTGAGTCCAAACTACTAAACCTCTTAAAGCTACTTGGTTATATGTATGAGACAAAAGTTGCAGGTAACAGGAAGTGAGTTACGTAAGTGTGGTTTTAGTTCACTTCAGAGGCTAACCATTACCGTACACATTATTATTACCTCACTTTTAGACTGAGTACGTAACAGGTATTCATTAAGAATGAAAGGAGGTAATTGAATTGTATTATTTGTCCAGTACAATTAGCTTCGGTTCAACACCTAAGTTAATAGCCTCCTTTCGGTATTATTAAACCTTCCACTCACTGCGGGGTAAGGACATGTATTTGTCAAAAAGCTCCTCTGTAAATATCTTTCTAATATTTAATATTGTACAAAGTTTGTCTTTTAACTCACCATTATTATTCCCCAGGGTGACGCAGTGTAAGTACAAGAGGATCGGCTGCCCCTGGAAGGGTCCGTTCCAAGAGCTGCCGGCCCACGAGAGCGAGTGCTCCCACCCCACCAAGACTGGGACGGAGCTGATGGGCATTCTGGGAGATATGGACCAGAGTCACCGCAGAGACATGCAGCTCTACAACAGCATCTTCGGCCTGCTCTGCTACGAGAAGATCGGCTTTACAGGTACTTTCAAGAATTAAAAGGGAAATTATGATAGTGTGGGGGAAAATCTTAATGGTCACCTATCCACTTTTTCATGTCTTTTATACATCAGCATGTGTCCCCTCTGTGTAAAGAGATTCTGAAAGTTTCAGGAAAAAAGATTCGCTCACTTTTTGTCCTGATCCATTTATATAGAAACCTGTCTGAAAATGAGCTGATCAGAGTTT
Organism: Gymnodraco acuticeps; assembly: GCF_902827175.1. Classification (NCBI taxonomy): domain Eukaryota; kingdom Metazoa; phylum Chordata; class Actinopteri; order Perciformes; family Bathydraconidae; genus Gymnodraco; species Gymnodraco acuticeps. Next base: position 4,228,137 of record NW_022991375.1, read on the forward strand.
GGCCACTTTATGATGTCATAACGATTGTTTTGGCTTGTGTAAGCATTAGCCAATCACCAACCAAGGTACCCACCCCCCCCCCCCCCCCCCCCCACCTTATCACCTGAATCTCCTCCTAGAGCACCATTGAGTTCTTTTTAACCAAATATCTCTCAGAGGGGCGTGGGGAGTGGCTCCTTATTTTCATCTAAAGTAAAAGACAGAGAATCAGCACTTTTAAAACAGGGCTGAAACAGAGGGGGTTATGGGATGCTACCATGAACCTTTAAAGGGCAACTTTTTAATGCACATTTTTGTATGTTTTTGTATTGACCAATAGGCGCTTTCACACTGGAGTACTTTTCCCAGGAATAGTTCCGATGGTTCCTGGGATTTTGCGTTCACACCAAAAAGATCTGGAACTAGAACTTTTTTTTGCGAACCTTTTCACCCCTTTTTAGTCCCTGCTAGAGAGCAGGGTCTTTCCTGGGGAGAAAAAGGGTCCAATTTCTGATTGGCTGGGCGAATTGCAAACCACGCCCCGTAACATTCAGAAAAATGTTTGTGAAGCCGCCATTTTATTTACTCGCATTAGCATTATCAGCATTAGCCCAGCGCACAAACGCAGAGAGACTAACTTATGGCAACACAAAATAAAACATGGGAGCGGTGGAGATGAGGAAGTGTCGGCGTTCTGGCGATTTACTCGGAAGTCTTCAGTAGAAGCAGCTGGGAGTCCCAGCAGCTTCTACTGAAGCCAGTCCCCAACTCCGGGGACTTCGGGTGGCAGTATACACTGTGAAGTTGTTTGCGGCCTGCCAGTAAACCCAAAGCAGAAGAAGAAGTGACGTCAGCGGCTTCATTTGCCTAATCCTCCCTCAGGGACTTATTCCGGTGTGAACGCGATTTACTAGATAGTTCCAGGAAATAAAAGTTCCGGGAACTATTCCTGGGAAAAGTACTTGGTGTGAAAGCGCCTAATGAGGGCAGAACAATATAAATTGGTCGAGTATTGAGCTAGATCACTGCATGCGCACAAAGGACTGCAATGTTATCCTTAAATCCACTACAGTTATGTTGGGGTTGAATGTGGTTCAGGTTGGAAAATACAGAAGTTACCCTTTAAGAACATCCTTTCCTCACATTAGATAAACTGGTTGCTCTGCTCCATCCAGAGGTGCAGTTCAGGCCGTACCGCACGGACGACTTCATCACCCGCCTGTACTACGAGACGCCGCGCTTCACCGTGCTCAACCAGACGTGGGTGCTGAAAGCCCGTGTTAACGACTCAGAGCGCAACCCCAACCTGTCGTGCAAACGCACCCTCTCCTTCCAGCTGATCCTCAAAAGCAAGGTACGCACACTAACGTCTGCCCGTGTTTAAAGTTCGTTAGCGTACTTATTTTCAGAGCGAGGTGTTAAGAACATGACCGAGAAGTGTTACAGAAGTGAGAAGCACTTTTTTTGCTGCCATCTAAGTTGCTATTTTCTGATTATAATTGAATATGAATAGCATTTGAATTGAGCACATCTGCTTTGGTTTAATTGGGTAAAAGACTATAGTTATATCTTCCTGCTCTAACAACTGAGTGTGATTTTTGTTATCGTTCTCTCATTCATGTCCATTTAATTTGTAAAGCCCCAAATCAAAAATTAGGTTACAACCCTTATGTTTCACCCTCAATTTAAATTAAGCAACCCTTTAATTTGAGATAAGGAAATTAAGTGCCTTTAGTCCTGGACAGTAGCATCTGTAATGACTCAAATAAATTCTGAGAGGAGTTTGTGTCGAGTTTAACAGCTGACAATTTAGTTGTAATAACACATATAGACCACTGCACTGAGCTTTTAGAAAAAAAGTCCCCTTTGAGTGGAAATACTTCTCTAAATGAATACAATTGAGTGAATGTATTGTGTATTCGATATACCAATACCATATATAGGGTCAAATGGAATCAAATAATGAAGTGAGGACATTTTGGACGGACGTAAATGATGTATATGTGCCAGAAATATTAGTTTTTATTTAAGATTTACAGGATTCTTATCAAAAGTATTTATATATTTAAAAAGAAAATGGGTGCATAGCTAGGCAGCAAATGTTGTGGCTGATACAATAACACAAGTGTGTGTGTGTGTGTGTGTGTGTGTGTGTGTGTGTGTGTGTGTGTGTGTGTGTGTGTGTGTGTGTGTGTGTGTGTGTGTGTGTGTGTGTGTGTGTGTGTGTGTGTGTGTGTGTGTGTGTGTGTGTGTGTGTGTGTGTGTGTGTGTGGTGTGGTGTGTGTGTGTGTGTGTGTGTGTGTGTGTGTGTGTGTGTGTAGGTGAACTCTGCCCTGGAGTGCTCCTTCCTGCTGCTCAAGGGTCCGTACGACGACGTGCGGATCAAGCCGGTCATCCACCACCACTCCTTCTGCAACGACGCCAACGAGACCGAGTACGTCCCGCTGCCCATCTCCGACTCGGTGGAGTGCAACAAACTGCTGGCCGCCAAAAACATCAACCTGCGCCTGTTCATCTTCCAAGTCCAAAAATAAAGAGTGAAGCAGCAGGAGGAGGAAGAGGAGGAGGGGGAAGAGGAGGGAGATGAAGATGAAGAGGACGAAAAAGAAGAAGAAGGGTGAAGGAGGGCAAGGGGCTGATGAAGATTAAAGAGACACCACTGAACCACTGATACCTCTTAACACTTACACACACTCTCACACACATTCACACAGGGTACACACACACACACACACACACACACACACACACACACACACACACACACACACACACACACACACACACACACACCACTAATTACACTTACCTCCTTTTACAAGATAGTGAGACCCCTTGCGCGAGGGGCAGCTGTGAGTTGCTGTGGAGACGGGTGGGCATTGTTATGGGATGGAGGGGTGAAACCCACAAAAGGCCCAGGCGGGGGTGATGGGGTGAGGGAGGCGGCTCTGGTGTGTACCTGTGGGGGTCTCTGAGGTCAGGTGATGTTTGACCTTTCACCCCTGACACCTGCAGCCAAAGGTAGCACACACACCAAACAAAGTGTGGTGTATTTGTTGCGCGTGTGCATGTGTGTGTGTGGAAGTGTGTGTGTGTGTGTGTGAGGGAGAGAAAGGGGAGAAAGAGAGTAAAGTGACGGACCCTTGAGTGTGGCCCCAAACTCTCTGATTGATGTTGAAATGTCCCAAAGACGTGATAATGTGAAAATAGAGCGACTGACTCTACGGAGCAGTTCTTTGGACATGTGAATGAGTGTGTGAGTGTGTCTGTAAGTGTGTGTTTTCCATTCCCTCCTACACTTAATGCCTGAGTCTTTTCAACAATGTCTTTTTGTTTTGAAAAAAGGGTGTCCATTTTGCGTCGCAAGCTTTGCCAGAACAGGAGAAAGACTTCGTTCCCCCCGATGAGACCCTTTCCCCTTCAAACACAGGAGAGACAGCTGAGTTCATGTTTTAGTTCTTCGACTTCTTTCTCCATCTGTGGTTATATATATATATAACCTCCAACACTAATATCCCTTTTTATTTCTCTTAACCTTAAATATTTAAATACCTGTGAACTTTTTATTTTGGGTTTTAGCGCGTGACTGACTGCCTTTGTGTGTGTGTGTGCGCGTGTGTGCGTGTGTGCGTGCGTGTGTGTGTGTGTGTGTGTGTGTGTGTGTGTGCGTGCGTGTGTGTGTGTGTGTGTGTGTGTGTGTGCGTGCGTAAACGGATCACAACTGTTGTTCTTGTGAAATTGTCCCGATATGAAATCAATGCCTGAGGACAGGACTGAGTTACAAACAGACTTCAGGTCCGATGTGTGTCAGCTGCTTTTTGGTAATATGATTAACAGCAAATGTATTTGGATCCTGTGTAACTACTTTATCATTTTATTTTATATCATACTTTTATTTAACAGTTTATTTAGTTCCAATATGATCTTGATTTAAAGAAGGTAGTTAGAGATATATTTATAGATCAACCAGGGTGATATATTAGCCATTTGTATTGCAGTTATATTGGTATTAGCGTATATGTTGGACAATTTGAAAAATGAAATTCAAAAGCTAGTTTGAGGTAATTTAGAAACAATCATCTATCTATAGTTTTAACACCAGCAAGTACATCTATTTATTTTATAAATGGCCGTAAGAAGATTAAATGGTTATGTTATGTTTTAATCAAGAAAAAAATGCTGTTTCCTACATCAGTAAAATCTCCACCAATTTTTCCAATCACTTTGTCATTTCCTGTCGGAAGCGGAGAAAGACTGATTTTATTTTAGTGTATGAGCGTTGATCATCTTCAAGGTGTCAGTAGAAAAACAACACCATCTTCAGTCAAATGTGTGATTATCATGTTTTAGCAGTTTTCCTCCATCAAAATACTACAAAGTAACTGATACACAGAGAACCAGAGACAGGTTCTTTTCCAGAATGAGACCGGTTGGACTTTTAGTGTCTTTGAGCAAATATAAAAGGAAGATGCCCTCGATAGTGTGAGATCGATGTGTGCACTGTGTGTGACGGATGAACTCTGAGGAGTCAGAAACCAGACTGGGAGCTTCTTCATCTGCTCCGAGCTTCACGGGGAGATTTCTCTGGAAGATCAGACTCAGAGTGGTGATGGATGATGTGTGTGTGTGTCGGGGGACGGGGGCGACGGGGGGGTTTTACCTTACCACAGTGACATATTAGTGTTAGACTTACTTGAACGAGAACGAGAAGATGATTCTTAAGTAGACTGTAAAGCAGATAGATCTCTCTCCTCTCTACTTCCTGTATTTCTGTGTTTTAATGCTTCGTCTCTATGCCAGTGGACTCACTCATCTCACTATGGCTGTACATGTGCCTTTTATTAAAGATCATGGAACCTGCACGGCTGATTTCTTTTTGTGTGTTTGAATGTAGGAAGGACAGAAATAGAGCTGGCTTTCTGAAAACCGTTGTATACATATTGCATTCAGTACCGCAGTAATGAAATCTAAATTCAATTTTAAAGCCGTGTGCGGATGATGGATATGTTTCATTGAATTTGTTGGGGGGGGGGATATGAATAATTTTCTCAGCAAAATGAATTACCCAGCAGCATCTGAACAATAACACACATTGGCTGATCTGTTATTGCTTGTAGGATCATTTTTGCAGGAGAAGCTGGAAGAGTTAAAACAGAGCATTGTATAATGTGATTATTCAGTATGTGTGTGGAGAGTAATTTAGTTGGGTATTGATCTGTATGTTTGAACAGTTTTCACCTGTCAGCAGGAAAATCACAGGTGTGTGCAATTAAATTAATGAGGCTGAATTCCACTTTTAATAGAGCAATCGTTAATGTGATTAGTAACACCTGGGCTTTGCTAACGAGTCACAAAGTAATAACTTACTTAATTTCCCTATAGGTAGAAATAAAATCAAAATAATTAGTTCTAAGTCTATCAAAAATGTAATTAATTGGCAAGCATAGCAGTGAATTGCTCAGGCCGAATTTAACTAATTTCCGTTTTAAATGTTGAAATATTATACATGATTGCTAGATAGCTAGTGTTAGAAAGACTTGTGTTGTGTAACGTGAGGAGTGCACTGAGAGTCTCTGAGCAGCAGGGGGTGCTCATGCCTCGGAGGGTTATTATTGCTCGACTGTACAAAGAATCCCATCGTGTGAGCATTATAGTGATTAGTAACAAGATTCCTAAAGACTAAATGCCCTTAATGTTCATACATCATTACATCATTCTTAATGTTTATACAGTCTATGGTTCAAACATGTTAATGGTAAATCTTCCTCTTGCTCATTAGTTATTCAGACATTAAGGCAATTACCTTCATCTCCTATTCATGAACTCAGTAGCAGGTCAACAACGCATATCTCTCCTTTCCCTCAGTGCACACATCATTTTGATTATCATGTGATACTATCAGTAGATAAAGGCTTTAAACTAAAGGTCCACTATTATACTGTTTTTCATCAATATATTATAGGTCTCAGATTTATACAAAACATGTCTCTGAAGTGTTTGGCTTGAAATACCAAACAGATCATGCATTGTATTATCCCATAAACCCCTCTGTTTCAGCCCTGTTTCAAAAGAGCTGATTCTGTGTCTGTTACTTTAGATGAAAATAAGGAGCCACTCTGCAAGATATTTGGTTAAAAAGAACAATGGTGCTCTCGGAGGAGATTCAGGTGATAAGGTGTGTGGGGGGGGTTACCTTGGTTGGTGATTGGCTAATGGTTACACAAGCCAAAATAACATTATGACATCACAAAGTGGCCAAACTCTGATCAGCTCATTTTCAGACAGGTTTTTATAGAAATGGATCAGGGCAAAAAGTGAGCAAATATTTTTTCCTGAAACGTTCAGAATCTCTTTACACAGAGGGGACACATGTGTATGTATAAAATACATGAACACGTGGATTTTGCATAATAGGTGATCTTTAATATTTGGCCTTTGCTAGAAATTAACATTAAACTTGTCACCTAAGAACAAATTGTTCTTATTTCTGGCAGCGAATGGGTAAGCATTGTATTTTATGTCTGCATCTGCCAGTGGGCCACGACAATTGAAGTAGACGTACAAATATGTTAATTCCCCTAGAGGAGAGACTTGATGTCTGTAATTATGTGCAAAAAAATATGCATTGTGCACCGCATGCATGTCTTCGTATAATGGACTTTCTTCTGTGGTGTATGTATCTCGCCACGTCTGCATTAGCATCTGCTCACCAACATGAGAGGAAACAAGGAGTCAGGATGATATAGAAATGTGACATCGTCAATCCAGCCACAGCACTTTATTCTATTCACACAGTGCATTTCCTTGGAACACAATATATAATTTAATATCAATATAAAACTCCATTTGTGAATATAAATTATGCATTCAATACAGCAGCTCTGATATATACTATTAAGCTTTGGTACAGTGGTACATTTCTGTCTGAGAGGGGGTTTATGTGTGTGTGTGTGTGTGTGTGTGTGTGCGCGCACATGCTTGTTATGAGTGAGAAAGGTGTACCCTGTGGGCATCGTAAGAAGTAAGGCGGGTGTTTGGGGGGGGGGGGTGGAAAAAGGTGTTTGTGTTAAGAAACTACGCATGTGAGTTCACGAGGAACTCAGCAATCATGGCTCCGTCCGCCGAGGCTTCATCAGTACTGAGCGCCCCAGGCCGGGGCACCGAGGGGGGGGCAGCTGGGAGGGTGGCAGCTGCCCAGGTGGGGGGGTGGGGGCACCACGCAGCAGTAACCCCCCTCCCTGGCAACTTTACTTTGGGGATAGGACACTGAAACGCCTCCCTGCAGAGAAAGAGAAAGTAAAGTAGGAGTGAAGAACTTGCAAACACCAGCACTTTGTGAAGTGTTCTTCTGGGGGCCGTTTGGGGCCGAACAAGACCTTCGGGGAGCTCGTTGTTTACCTGAGCTATGCTACGCTGATGAGGGGCCATCGCTGTGTAGGACCCCAGCACAGCCTGGGGCGGGGGGTGTGAGGGATGCTGCACCCCCACAGCAGGGCCGTAAGCGGCTGCAAACACAGTTATGTAAAAGATTATTAACAACGTATTTCATCGTTTGTTCAAGAAAAGGGTTCAAGCACAGGAGAGCTCTCCAGTTGGTTGGGGACAATAGAAAGATTCAATACAGCATTCAAATAAAGAAAAGGGGAGAAAATAAATAAAACTGTACGCCAAAATGATTCATTATTCTCTCGATGTGTAAGGACTCTCTGTTTTCAGGTTCTTGAAATAAATAACATGAGATTCGACAGGCAGGAAACTCCTTTTGGCCGTTTCTTTTCAAAAATAACTTTAACAATTCATCGATATTGAAAATATTTGACAATTACTTTTCTGACGATGCGATTAATCGCTGCAGCTCTAGTTGGAAACATTTATATTCATCAATTCAGTCTGAACAATGTAATCTTCACTGGCAATATGAAATAATAACAGCAACAAAAACACTGCTTGGGAGACACATTTACATTTGTCCATCATTAGTGCAGTCCTGCTGATTCATTTGCATTTCTGTGTTGGGGCGCTGAGTCTTTATTATAAACATACATTGCTGATGCCTAGAAGGTGTTGACGGACACTTCGCAGCTGTTTCAGGTACAGTCGCTCATTAAGACGCTCTATGTTCTAAGAAAGAGCCGGGTTTAAACATGTCTCCTCGCTCTCTGTCGATGCGTTGAATAGAAGCAGCAGGAAAAGAGACCGGTTCACTGTGAGACCCTCAGACTACATCTGACAGTGTAACGGCCCCCTCCTCTACTGCCACGGGCTGCGTCTGTCACACACGCACGCACGCACGCACACACACACACACACACACGCACGCACGCACGCACGCACGCACGCACACACACACACGCACGCACGCACACACACACGCACACGCACACGCACACACACACACACGCACACACACACACGCACACACACACACACGCACACACACACACCACGCTACCGCGCCCAACACACACACACCCGGCAACGCACACACACACCACACACAACAAACCACACACACACACATCACAAACCCAAACACACGACACACACACACACACACACACACGCTACACATTCACACTACACACACACACACCCACACACACACCACACACACCACACACACACACACACAAACACACACAACAACACACGCACACACACCACACAACACACACACACGCACCACACACAACACACCACACCCACACACCACACACACACCACTGACACACAACACGCACCACACAACCACACACACACACACGCACACCCAACAACACACCACACACACACACACCACACACACCACACACACACCACACACACACACACCCACACACACACACCAACACACACCAACAACACACTAGGGCTGCTCGATTATGGCAAAAATCATATCTCGATTTATTTGCGGTCAATAATTGAAATCACGATTTTATTAAAACGATTATCCATTTACTTTGAAAACATCCATTTATTGCAAAAACAATGTGAAAAGTATGTTTTTAACAGTTGATTACACTGAACTTTAAGTATAATTCAACTGAAAAACCAATTAAAAAAATAATTAAAAAAATAATGGTTTTATTAAGATGATGTTGTTTTCATAATCGTTGCAAGCCAAAATCGTAATTGCGATTAAAATACGATGAATTGAGCAGCCCTAACACACACTCACACACGTAGTTGGGCAGTACCTGTCGGTGGGGCTGCTTGGCCGAGGATGTGCTGGCTCGGGGAGATGGGCCTGCATTGGTGCTGAGCTGAGGTAGGGTACTGGCCGTAGTAATACACAGGTAACTATGGGAAATACAAAATATTAATATTCGTACTATTATTAACCATACATTTATCCTTTACATTTAACTTAATGACTGTATAAGCAACATTTTTGTTTATTAATCCAGAATGCATACAATATTTAATACATAGTAGTTTACATTAGTATACTAAGTATAAGAATACATGATAATCTTACATACAATGATCGTTTCATGTACATAATCAAAAACATACGAAAGGGTATTAGTATTAGAGTCATGAGGCAACATTATCAGACTTTTTATTTTGCATTTTGAGAATAAAACAAACCACTAGCAAAATAGAGTGGAGGTCTGCCCTATTCTTAACATTTAAACCTCTTGGAGTGGAAATAAAAACAACTCTTTATCCTCTCAGTAAGTTCCCAAGATGCGTAGTTGCTTCAATGAAAAAGGACATAAAGAATAAAAAGTGCAGGCGCTTCGTACCGGAGGTGAGGGCTGGCAGTAGCTGGGTGGGTTTGGAGGGGGGGGGGGGCGCTGCATATATGTAACCCTGGGTGGGAGGGTAGAGGGGCGGGGCTTCACCCGTCGACTGACAGCTCACATGAGCAAACTGCGAGGAGAGGTCTTCAATCTGTCGGTCAAGAGAAAGACGGTCAAAAACACGCACAAAGACGCCCGTAAACACCCATGCATATTGAAAACACACACGTGTGTGTGTGTGTGTGTGTGAGAGTTCAGACTGTGTATTGATACATACGGTGGTGTATGGCTGTGAAGCAGTGACAGGCAACATCTGCGGAGCCGTGTATGAGACAGATGAGTACTGAAGCACCTGAGAGACACATGTGGGACAGAGATAAGACACAAACAGCCACATGTACAGGTATGTTGGTCTGAACATGTCTTGCATGTCAAACACTGCTGTATGTGTGTTAATGTGTGTGTGTGTGTGTGTGTGTGTTGTGTGTGTGTGTGTGTGTGTGTGTGTGTGTGTGTGTGTTACCTGCTGCTGAGACGGAGTGCCTTGCAGCTGAGTCTGGCTCCTGATTGGCTGCTGACTGTCCGGAGGGTTGTAGACAGCAGGTGTTCCATCAGGGTTCAGGAAAGGCTGCCCTGAAAGGTCAAAGGTTTGAGTATGATGAATGTCTTGTGCATGTAATATACTGGTGTGTGTGTCTGTGTGTGTGTTATGTACCAGTATGTGGGTTCACAAGTATGCTTCCCGGCGGGATCCCGTTCTCTATGATGTAGGCAGAGTTAGGAGCCGGCTCGTCTATGATGGGGGGGGTGGAGGGGTGAGGGTGAGTGGATGGCAGTCTGAAAAGAGAGATGGAGCCTGAGAGAGAGGAAGAGCTTTATTATCAAAGTCACATTTAACATCTTAAAGCAGCTCCTCTGCACTGGAGGCCGGCAGCAAAGAGCTAATGGTTGTCTGAGCGAGACGTAACCTGAAGCTAGTCGCCTCAATGACCAGCTGCTTCCCTGAGTGAACCCCCCCGCTGAATAAGGGTATTAGGGTAAGAAATACAATTAAAAAATGAATTGGTCTAAAAGGTGCCGGATGACGTCATATGCTCATTTGCATATGTTCTGCAACAACTCCAAACATCACTGATGATTAATTACATTTGTTTATAAAACGGACAAGTCAAATCAAGCAATCTGATTGGTTCTTAGCCGTGATATAATGAGCGTATATCACGGGTAGAATTATTTTTCACAACAAGTCAGTATCCCTCTGCGTCTGAGAAAAAGCTACAAACGTTACAGCTGTTACGAAACTAACTAACTAACAAAGCTTAAGATGGAAACATTTAAGGTTAACCTCGACCTCCGGGGGGGCCTTACTATGGAGGAGTGGATCGAGCAGTGCCTATCTCCAGAAAAAAAATGCCCCTAAACGACGACATGCAGAGCTACGTGAAGAGCAGGGAGACCAACTGGAGAAGCAGCACCATTCAAAAGCTTTCTGATGGGGTCTTGAAACAAAGCAGAGAGATGATGACCGTTAGTGGCCACAGGTGCGAAAGCTCTCTCCACTATAAAGTGGAGCAATATTCTCGCCACGCCAAGCAACAGCCGAGTACAACCTCAACCTACACAAGTAACCACACGCCCCTTAGCTGTGATATAACACAGAGAACCAACAAATACATTATTCATCAAACTAAACACACTAAAACTACAAGACCTGGTTGACTATAAAACTATTCAAATTATGTTCAAAGCCGCAAATCAACAATTACCTCATAATATCCAGGGACTTTTCACACGGAGAGAAAGCATGTACATGTTGAGAGGAAACTGCATTTTCTAAAAAAAACACCCGTACGAACAAATGCCAAAGTTCATTGCATCTCATCAAAAGGTGTTAGTCTGTGGAATAACTGTCACGACGCACTGAAATATTGTGCAAGTCTCTCTAAACTGAAAGTATTATTTAGGAGCCAAATCATGAATGGTTATGAACAGGATCTGTACAATCCCATTTGTTATTTAATGTAATTGAAAAAGTAATTTCTTTCTGATTGTTTTGCAAAAAACAAATGAACAAGACAAACATGTCGCTGATGACGATGACCTAATGTTTTATTTATAAGGAACATGTATGCTAGAGGGGGGAGGACCAGAAACGGTTTTCAAGCTTCTTCTTGCCCCTGTTGAAATGACAGAGACTATTTGAGAATGTATTTTTATGTATTTATTATTTTTTTGTACTTTGTTATAATTATTATTATGAGAAAAAAGAAGAATATATATAATGAGCATAAACCACGGCCTGTCGTGAGCTATTGCTTAAATATATGACATTTATAATTATGGCTTTTTTTCATGATGGTTTGAGTAAGCCACTACACGTGTGGAGTCTGTGAACAATTTGAAAGTGATCTGGTTGTCTTTTGCCACACGTTAAATATAATACTTGAAAATGACTTGGGGGGGAAGTTGTCTCATGCCACTTGAAGCTGATAACTTAAAACGTCCCCTCTGCCTGTGCTAAAAACATACTGTGTGCAGCGTCTTAGCAAATGACGTGTTTTTCTTGAATATGTGAAAAAGGCAGGAGGTGTTGTGTGAAAACGTACAGCTATGGTGTGAAGGTTCATGGATTGAGTTACATTTTCACACCAGAAGAACCTCCACAGATTTGGTGTTAATTAGCTGCTGCTGAATCAAGATCAGACATCATTTATAAACAGTGATATTCCCAGAGTGTGGTGAGGTGATGACATCTGCTGAAAGTTTGCTTGCACATAGGTACGAGAGGAGAGAAGTTTCTCACCCCCGTGTGACAGCCAAGTGTTACCAAAGGTTATTCTGACACAAGGTGAGAGGAGAGGAGACGCACCTGAGGCACGTGCGTCCCAGCTGTGGTTTGCAGCTTGGCGAGGTATCATGGCGGGACTCGTCCATTGGTAGGAAGAATCTGAGGAGTCTGTGCTGCTCCAAGGTCGGAGTTCGTTGCTATAGCGACAGTCAGTCTCAGTGCTACTTTGCCTGCTGCTGCCCGTCCAGCTGGAGCCGGAGCTGTCGCGGCTCCCCCTGTGAGGACATGAGCATTATCCTACAGCCTATCACTGCATAACATGCAAAGTGGTACGTGTGTAAATGGTATATCGGTTCGATGCTCTGATAAAACTCTCTGTTAAGTCAAATATGGATACATATCATCATCTCTGCCTTCTTTCAAATTGCTTTCAGCTCAAAAGAAAATGTTTTTGTCATTGAATTGTGTGGAAGAGCTCAGAAATAAACATGTCAAATCATATTTGACTTGCTTTTCCTGAGTTGATATAAATGTAACTGTTAGATGAGAATATGATTTCATATCGATCGCAGGCTCCTGAATTGACTCTAATCGCATCGTGGCTTGTGAGTTTCTGATATCAGCAAATACCAAAGAGTAGTCCAGGTAATAACTATGATATGGTTTTGTGATGAAAGTTTTGACTTTGAAGAATTGGCCACACGTAATAAATGCCATGATTATATTCACTGACATAAATTGTGTGGTTCAGAATGTGCTGATTTCAACCATCCTAAACCCTGACGCGAAAAAACGAAATCTAGGTCTTCATTTTGTCTCCACTGCAGATTGTGAGCAGCTCTGTTGCTGACCAGATTAAGATGATAAATGACTTAGTGTGTGTGCAGCAGACAGAGCTCTACCTGAAGAGCTGCCTTCTCCTCTGGGTCTCAGCATATGGATTGTACTCCTCCGCAGCAGCCCTGCACACAGCACACACACAGACATATATTAATGTCCTCATCTAAATATAAAAAGCTGAAAAGGCAAATGGAGAGAATGTACTGCGGGCAAGGTTACCTGGTTTCTGCATGAGCGCTCTCCTGGGTGCAGACCGGCTGCAAAAGCAAGGAGAGATTAGTGAGTCTCCTATAAGTCTCCACTGTATGTCATATCTGCCCGTCTACCTGCTCTCCCTCTCCCTGTCTCTGTCTCACCTCTTGGCTGAAGATTCGGTCTCTCGCTCGTTGGTACTCCTCCTCTCTCTCCTCCATCGACTTGCTCTGCTTCTCCCGTAAAGGGTGAAGTCGGTTCTATCGGAAAAGACAAACAAGGACAGGTCAAAACTCTGATAGGATACGATCAATGTTAATTATAGAGGAAGCTCCACAGAGACAGGCAGCTATAGGGATATGAGCACGGACAGACCTGGTCGTCTGAGCCGTTGTCCCTCTTCAGAATGATTTTCCACCGGTGGATCTCTTCTGTCTTGTCCTTATGCACCTGGTCCAAAAACCTCTGCTCTGGTCTTGAAGACAAACAAGCAACAACCGCTGTTACTTCACAGTTGCCTCTCAACAAAATGAAGTGCAGAGACATTTGTGTGCGTGCTTACATGCGAGTGCTGCTGGTCCTGTTGATGATGACAGATTTGCCCGTTTGGTCTACATTGTGCTCCATGCCAAAGTAGGCCGCCACCCGATGGACCAGCATACGGTGGTAGGACGACATGTGAGGAAACTTCTTAAAGGGACTGAGGCATAGGAAGACAGAGACAGGTTGAGGAGAAATAAGAGAACGGGGGATAGAAGGAAGGAGGCAGGGGGGGGTGGCTCAAACACACACACCCTAACGTAACTGGCTCAATATATTGATCAGTACACTAAATAAGCTATATGGACAAAATTATAATAAATGAGCTGGAATGATATCTTAAAGGGACAGTTCCTTCAGCGTGTTGAAGGTTTAGGGTGTTTGGTAGAAAGAAAATCGTTCCCACATGAAACTGCTTACAGAAAGGTCTGTGGATTTTATAAAGTACCTCAAAGCAAAACAATCTAACTTGACAGATAGCATTACAGGTAAGGGAAACAAATATGTACTTTTGATTATGGGTTTAACCTCTCTTTAAATAATTAAAAACCATATTCGGGACAGGACTTAGAATGCATACAAGTTTTATTTGCGCGCACACACACGCGCACACACACACACACACACACACACACACACACACACACACACACACACACACACCAGAGTTCCCGTTAGCCGGTAATTACCGGACTATGACCGGTAAAATATGCTGAAGACCGGCAAATCTAAATCTCTCCGGTCAAAATAATTTCCCCTTAGTAAAATACCGCTTCAGTGCGCCACTTATGTGACAGACAAGAAGAGTCCATTCTAATGTCTACTTAATGTGGAGAAAGAGATGTCCTGTATGGGTTGATTGTGCGTTGATCTGTTGGTAATGCCTCGGGGTTCCGGTGGGCATGTAAACAAATGCATAATGCTGCGCTATACTTTGTGGCCTCACCCAGTTGCATAGCGACACTTATTGTTTAGGTGTCTTTTAATAAGCAGGTAGTCATATCATTAGCTAGAACTAGCTGGATCTGATCGATATGGACATAAACGCGAGTAAAGTCTAATCTGGCGGGAGAGAGAGATCAGCTGCTGCTGACGAGTCGACACGCAGCTCTGCATGATCACCTGCAGCGGTGAGCGGAACAAAACAAACACTTCAGGTTAGAATATCACACATAGCTATTTTAATGACCTCTCAAACTACCTAAACTAGTTATAGATAAGTTTAGTTTTACTGTCGGGTCACTCATTACTGATCCGCGAGCTGCATGATACTGACGGGCTGTCAGGAGAAGGAGAGAGCGCTCCGTTTATTATTCCCGTGTTATTATAAATTACTGTACACTTTTGAATAATTAATCTACTATGATTAGTTTGTTTAATATCGAATCATCAATTGATCAATTTGTTCTAAAGCACAATAAATAACAAAGAAGACCTTTGACCGGCACTTTTCTCATTTTGTCCGGAAGATTTCAACTTTAACGGACATTTTGACCGGCAAAAAAACATTCTAACGGGAACTCTGACACACACACACACACACACACACACACACACACACACACACACACACACACACACACACACACACACACACACACACACACACACACACACACACACACACACACACCTATTGCTGGTGATGAAGTCCACCATGTCCTGCTCCAGCTTCAGCAACATCATGCGGTCTCTGGGGTTACTGTTCAGGGTGTCGACGATAAACTGGTGCAGGTCTATGCCGGTGGAGTCGGTGTATTCCACGCTGGACTCTGAGAGTATTACGATACAATAAAAATAATAAGTACAAAAAGCGCACTGCAATGTTAAACTACCCAAGAGAACTCATTCTAAATATCGGCACTGAATCCCATTTTTATTACATTTTATTTGCATTCTCTTGTCTCTCTTTATGAGTTCACACACACACACTCTCACAAACCTTTGGACAGTGAATGTTTCTTTGGATCTGCGCTGATCTCCTCGTCTTCCTCCTTATAGGAAGTCCTCTCGTTGTCATGGCAGCTAGATGAGATGTTTGCGTCTGGAGATGCCTGAGAGGAAATAAATGAAAAAGAGTAATTTGAGTAGGCTGATGATGATCTGGCTAAGTGCGTGTGTGTGTGTGTGTGTGTGTGTGCGTGTGTGTGTGTGTGTGTGTGTGTGTGCATGTGTGTGTGTGTGTGTGTGTGTGTGTGTGTGTGTGTGTGTGTGTGTGTGTGCATGTGTGTGTGTGTGTGTGTGTGTGCGTGTGTGTGTGTGTGTGTGTGGGTGGTGTGTGTGTGTGTGTGTGTGTGTGTGTGTGTGTGTGTGTGTGTGTGTGTGTGTGTGTGTGTGTGTGTGTGTGTGTGCGTGCGTGTGTGTGTGTGTGTGTTACCCAGTGGAGTGATGTAACAAAGGACATTTACTCGACTGTACTTATACTATATAATTCCATATTGTGTTTTTTTATTCTTCTACTAAACTGCATTTTGGAGGGGACATTTGATGAATTGAGTTCCTAGTTACTTCACTTAAATTATAATAAATACAAATGAAATATGATATATATTATTATAGAAATAAAGATTATCTTTCGATCCCGTTTGAATTGTGCCACGAATTACAAAGATGATGTTTGTCAATTTAAAAGATAATTTTGCAAGTAAAAAAAAAAAAAAAGTGTTGTAAAACTGAAGTAACACTTTTGTTTGTGTGAAACCGCTCAATGAACTACATCTCCCGTCCCACGGCTGTCACGTTGGCACATTTCACTTCTTTCTTTCAGAATGAGGCGAAAAGTATTAAAAGAGGTGAAAATCACTCCAAGTCTGGGAATGTTGAGAGCTGTTCATACACAAAAGGGGAGTTAGTCGGTTCCGTAAGAGACAGCATGCGGGATTCTGGGATTTGTAGTCTTTCTAGTTGCGTATTTTCCATAGTCTGATATTTCAACAGTTTTACGACAAATTGTGACTTTTTTGACATGGAAATTCTTTTTTAAGATTGAAAAACATCATATGTGTAAATCGTGGCACAATTCAAACGGGATCAAAAGATAATCTTTCTCTCCCCATTGACTTCAATACATCATTTTTCCGATATAAGGTCCCATGGGTCGGAAGTAGATGGGCGGGACTTTGCCTCTCTATGTACATAAACCTAAAATGTGGTGTTCTGAATAATGAGTAGTTACATTTTAAAGTATATTTAGATGCCAATTCATTATACTTTGGATTTCTTATTCCACCACTGGTGTTACCTCGGTTTCTTCAAATGGTGCGGACTCCTCGCAGACAGCCGCACTGCGCACTAACTTCCCTTTGGCCTG
Source organism: Gymnodraco acuticeps (assembly GCF_902827175.1). NCBI lineage: Eukaryota > Metazoa > Chordata > Actinopteri > Perciformes > Bathydraconidae > Gymnodraco > Gymnodraco acuticeps. The sequence goes on from NW_022991375.1 coordinate 4,245,532, forward strand.
AAAAACACGCACAAATGGGCCATATTACAAATGATGCAACAGATGTCTCAGTAGGAATGAATAATGAGAGGCAGAATTATCTTAGCTTACCTTAACTTTTTTCTTTGGTTGCACCTGATTACAGTTTTTCTGCAATGAGGACACAATGTGTCATTAGGAGATCCCGCAAGGAGTTGGAGTGTGCATCATTTTAACGTGGTACATTATTAATGTGATAAACCATATTTTGTGTCGCTCACCTGCTGCTCCGGCTTCTTATTTTCATGGTGACACTCCTCGTCCTCCATCTGATTGCAGGGGGACAGACATGGCGGTGGGGAGGGGCAGCTGATGACATCACATGATGTCGCATCGCAGGTTTTCAGGAGGACCTCTGCTCTTGCTACAGCTGCTTCAGTCATCCTTCTAAACAACGTAAAACAGCAAGTCATGTCCTTTTGCGTGTCCACATACAATCCATATTTGTATATTTTACTGCTTTTAAAGATATATTTGCCTGCATTTGCATGAGTCTGTGTGTGTGTGTGTGTGTTCATACCTATCTGGAGTTGTTTACTGGAGAGCCTCACAGGTGAATGATGAGGTCATATATCCCATGTTCCCACAGGGCAGACAGAAATGCAATTATCCTCTCCGCCGTGCTCGCCTTCTCTACTGTTGCTCTCTCTGCCGGCTCTTTACTGGTCAATGGAAAATAGCCTGAAGATATCGAAAAAACACAGAAGAGAAAACAGTGTTAGCGATCATTGTACGATAGAAACACCACTACAATGTTTCACACAATCACCCCCCAACACACACACACTCATATCAAACAGTTGCCAGGGCATTAAAGCATAGCTGCTGGAAATGACATCAAGTAGCTAAGCTTGTGTGTCTGCGTATGTGTTAGTGTTAACCTTTGTCTCTGCTTGCCAAATGCTCTCCTGGCTTGACAGTTAATTGCTGCTTAAAGTGTATTACTGTAAGTGTGTGCATGTGTGCGGGTAAAATATAGTCCTGTGCTCGGATGTGGTATTTGCTTGTATATTTACATGTGTGTTCATGTGGACACTGGTGAGTGTGTGTGTGTCCTTTTCTTAGAAGCAGCAGCTGTGGAGAGTATCATCCGATCCACCAGCACTAATATTCCCAGAATGCCAAGCTGAGTCTCTGATCCCAGTGGTGAGAATATTGCCAACACCAAAGAGATACACATACTGTACACATACTACACACACACACACACACACACACACACACACGAGGAAGTTGCATTCCACCATATTTTACCGAAGGCCGAACTGCACTCAGTGGGGACACATACCGCTGTTACACAGAGCTCAAGGGGACACTTATTCCTGTAACGCCGGGGACAGAATAACGAGCTCAGAGGATGCTGAGTCCCTTAACATGGTTATTTAACACCTGACTGGAGATAATAGCGCTTTTTAAAAAAGTCCACTATCGCTCCATGTGCCACCAAAGTGGTGTTTACTTCCCATTCCGCCTCAATGAAACACAGTACATGTCAGCCCTGATTCCACCCAGCAAAAATATTCTTGGTATGGAAAAGATGCCCCTATTAGTAGAGTGATCAATTAACAGTCAATCAGTCATAGTTCAATAATTATATTTCCTTCTTTCCAGCTTTTCATGTGTAAAGAGTTACATTTTGGAATGTTGATCAGAGCAAATGAATCATTTTCCACAATTTTCTTGCGTTTTACCGACAAAATGAGTAATAATTTTCGAGAAAATTCATAGAGAAAATAATCTGCAATGTATTAGAGCAGAAATGTTGCATTATGACGAATGCTGCAGCCGAAATGTATCACTGTTTTGCTTGGTGAGCTTCTTACTGCCTAGGGAAGACACCTAAACACACTATAGGACATAATGACTTGAGAGAGTCCCTAATGTGCTGTTGCTGAGTTCTTGCCGAGCTGTCCTTTAGCCAAACTCCACGTCTGCTGCACTATAAACTGACCCTGACCCCATACCTCAGAGATGGGTGGGCAAAGGAAAAAAACAACACATCTTTCATCCTTAAAATCACAGAAAAAGACTGTATAAACTAAGAGAAGCCATGCTGGTATTGAGCTGTAAGATGAGAGCAATACCAGCGAAAAGTAGGATGACATAAACGGGACAGAGAGGGAAAAGAATGATGTGGAGCAGATGCACTATAGAGCACACAAGATGAATGGGAGGCAAGGGAAGCCGGGGATGAAGATGGACGAGGAAAAAGTCTGCAGGGACTTTAAAGGTGAAGAGGGGTGAAAGGAGGCAATAGAGAAAGAGGGGAGCGAAGAATTAGTGAAAGAGAGGCTTGCAGCACCACAGTCTGTCTCTGGGCTTTTCAGCCGACGGCCGTGAAGAGGGGATTTGAGTTGAGCAACCAGATTTTGAGCTGAGCGCTGCAGAAGCGGCCGGCCGCCCGGGGAGAAGGTGTGACACGATCATTAGCGTGTGACGGATGGCGGCGGGAAGCAGGGAGCGCCAGTACCCGCTACATCATCATCCATCTGCTGCTCTCCCGAAGCCTGCAGCCTCAGAGCCACCTACTCACCAGGACACCTCTTTTCTCCAGCCAAAAGCTGCCTGGCTCATCTACACTGACACACAGGCAGCTTGGTGAGAACATACCAAAAGGTGCTTTAGATGGCCATTGTCAGCGTCACCAAGTCAAACTAAGCCCAGTACAATCCTGTTTGTAATTAAGACCACGGAAACGATATATATTTAAATTCCAGGACTATATTAACCAGTGGCTTAGCATCGTTTCATAATTGAGTCTAACATTGCCTTTCTTATGCTTGGTTCTTATTATGCCTTACTGGTAGATATCAACCGTACAGTTTTTCATCTCCAAAGACATTCTGCACTAATGTATTTGTTTTTGTTGCACCCTTCCATTGCTTAAAAAAAACAACAAAAAAATAGAAATCATCGCTGCCTATGGTCATATAAGCTGATCGTGTTGTGTCTGCAGGTTGCAGCTGAATTTAAAAGGGGATTTCATGTTTTCTCCCTCAGCTCGGAGCTCGTTAGGAAATCTTTCAGCGAGAGAACAAGAGAGCAGGTCTCTTGTATAAAATAATCACTGAGAAATGTGAGGCAAACTCATAGCATTCAGCTCTTTGATTATCCATAATCTGTAGGCTTTGCTCGGGAGTCGGTGGGCTGCTTACTTTGTTTAATATAGTATTTTGAGTTTTCACTTAGATGTATATAACATTTAAATATATATATGTGTATATATTTTTTGCATCTTTTGGGCCTGCATTTTCAACATTTGCAGCTGAATTCTCTCCCTTCTGAGCAGGTTTGATTTTTTCCTCCTTGCTTATTTAAGTCAAATAAAACAGGGCATGCATTTTTCACTCGCCACTTTAAGACAAGTGAAAAACTGAAAGTAGGCTACACATTAGAAAAAATGTAGGTTACATTGTCCTTTGAGTCATCAGCACCTGAGCAGACACCGCAGCTTTATTACCAAAGTGACTTGTGGGTGCAACAGCTGTGCCACTCTGCAGCTGAACTAAAACCTCATGGTGGGAAAAAAAACACCCCTCTGCATATATACAAGACAGCAAAGCAGCAAGTGCTGGTGTTAAAGGGCTTCTTCACACAATATGAGGCTTTGCAACTCTACAACTGATGCCATCTTGACTGCAGTGGTGTAAAGTTAATTTACTCAAGTACTGTACTTAAGTACAATTTTGAGTTACTAGTACTTTACTTGAGTATTTCAATTCATTGCTACTCTGTACTTCTACCCCATTACCACCATAGGTACATCTTGTACTTTAACTCCTATACATTTCTTTATACCTTTAGTTTATTTGCAGATTTGGATTAATGATATGAAATATAATTGACACTTAAATAGGATTTTAGTTGGAGTAACATCCGCAAGCTACCCTGCAGAATACAAAGGAATCAAAATGAGCTGCACATTAACCAGCTTTGATAAACACATTAATGGATCAATAATTATAATCAAAAGATATAATTTAAGTTATTAGAAAACCGGCCAATCTGCAAATAGACTACTTTTGGTACTTTAAGTATATGTCGATGATGCTAATACCTTTGTAGATTTTCAATGCAGTACTTTTACCTGTAACAGAGTATTACTAGACTGTGGCATTTCTACTTTTACCTAAGTACAAACATGAGTACTTCTTCCACCTCTTGCACCTGCTTGACTGTGCCACACATGTTAAACGGTGGATGCGGTAAGAAGGAAAAGACAAAACAGGTGTCACCTTCAAACACTTCAGTGGCATTCTGTTGACCCACATAACAGGAAGAACAGATAACGGAGCAAGATTGGGTTTTTGTGATCTACTCTCTCGGGGTGGGGTGGGACTCTCCCACTTGGAGGGCTAAAAGCACAAAACCGTGTGTCGCATTACCGTCCGTGACCCATGCTAAAGCTGACACACCGGACTATTTTTACACCCGGGCAGGGAGTGGACCTCCTGCTCCGGGACCTCACCGGGCTGTCAGCTGCATGAGGAGCCGGAGGACGAAAGGGTACACAGCAGGAGGACAGACAACATGAACTCAGTATTATAGCTCACAGAAAAATACTTTTTTTCTGACAGGGGTGAACTGGCAATTTACAATACCCTTAACCCTCCTGTCGTGTTCATGTCTCCCCCTTACTCTGGTGTTCGCGGTCAAATTTCACTGGTCTGTTTTAACTGTTCTTACATTACAAACCAATGCCGTTGGCTACTGGTTTACATGATTTACTGCAGTACATACAAAGAAGAGAACTCTAGATGTAATCCAAAATTAACATTTTGTCGATTTGTGGCAGTGTACTACTGACTGATGGATGAACATCGCTAGCTACCCATTCATTTCTTATGGCGGTCATTTTTGGCCGGGATTAGGACAAAGTTGACATGGGCAATTAAATTAAAGTGGTGACCATCAATGTCATATGTTCAAATACCTTCTGTGGAGGATTTCATAAGGCTTTGAGGCAGTCAAATGTCAAACACTACATGTATGTTTGATGAAAAATTGTACATAGGTCAGATTTGAGCTGAACACGACAGGAGGGTTAAAAACTCACATTTGTAGCCCACACTCAAGGCACGCGAGCAACAGGAAAATTAAAGAGTAGACGGGAAATATATAAATAATCTCTTTATCTAAGTAACGCTAAACACAGTTACATTCAGCAAAAAAAATACATCATATAAACACATTTACTGTCTCTGAAATCCTTTTTCATTCAGCGGTGTCGCTTCACTTACAGCCCCGGGGGAGATGCGACTGATAGCTGCGCTCCGAGGCAGTAAGCTAGTTAATTTAACGGTAATTTTCGACTAAAGCATAACTATTTTCTTACCCAGTTTTGTTCTTTTATCACTCTACTACATGATCTGATGTTAGTACTATCTTTAAAAGTACAAACAAGAGGAGGGCAGCATCAACAGAGCGCGAGGAGCGTCGATGCCAAGCAGCCGTTAGTTACGCTAGTCGAGGAGATGTCCTCGCGGGGTGTCCGTTAGCTTACCGTTATGTCTTTCGTTCTTCCGTTCCTTCTACCGACTCCACTGCCGTACACCCAGCATTGAGCGTCTGTGGACTGTGAGGTCCGTCGCTCCTCCTCCGCCTTTTGCCTGTCTAAATCGGAGCAGAGGGGGGAGGAGTGGGGGAGAGTTGGGAGGAGGAGACAAATCTGAACCCTGAGCCACGCGCCCACACACACGCGAAGAATGCACGAGAGCCATCATCAGCCCACTCATCTCTATCTCTGTCCCTGTCTCGCGCGATCTACTGTCTGTCTCTCTTTGTTTTATATTCATCTGAATTCAATTGTCTTTACTACGGCAAGCTTACGGCAAAAACTGACATCAGGAAGAAATACTCCCTTTAAAAATTATTATTCCTCCTTGCATCGGTATGTAAGCCTGATTCACTACTTCAGTTGACTATACATTTGTTTTATGATATAGTTATAACATTTTGAGTTGTATACTCCTTTCAGAGGTTTTGTTTAAGAGTTATAGACAACATTTATTCATTTGCCATTTCTTCATCGGATTTTTAAAAGTAATAACATACCTACATGGCCTGTATACTAAATCCCATGGATATTAAATATCACAGCAGCATATACACATGTGCATCTTATGTTATTCTACTGTATGTTGGTGAGGCTGCTTGCTTTACTGTGTCCTATTATGTTTGATGGCTGTCGGTGAAGGTGTGTGGTGTGTGTGTGGTGTGTGTGTGTGTGTGTGTGTGTGTGTGTGTGTGTGTGTGTGTGTGTGTGTGGTGTGTGTGTGTGTGTGCGTGCGTGCGTGCGTGTGTGTGGACAATCTGTATACTGTGTGTATGCATTGTGTTTTTATTTATTTATACACTAACTAAATAATACCACAAAGGATACATGTCATATTTACATCAAATTATATTAATTCATTTGTATAATCAATTTGATAGGGTCAAACAAGGTTATAGTAAAAAAAGGCCCAATATTTTCATGTAAAAGTATTATACTCATCAGCTTATAATATTTCATAGGAGTACATTTTGTCAACTTCGATTATTTGCCAGCTATATTGTTAAACCTTCACACACTGATTTTTACCCACTTAACCTACACTGTTGTAGATTGAACTACCCAACATTATATAAGGTTGTTCAAATTGAGCATCCCCTTGCAAAACGCAGCCTACACATTATAACATAATAGCACAGTGTCACTCACAAGGGCCATTTTATGCATCAAGTACTCACCCATACTTTAAGAATATCTTGCTAATAATACCTAAGTGACATCTTCAATGCAGGCTTTTACCTGCATTTTTAAAGGATTGCTATTTTTTACTTCAAAGGATGTGACTAAATCCTCTACTGATGCTGTTGAAGAAATAGGAAGTTCCCATGGTCAAATTAAGCCATAATGAGTAAACAAAAACGGTAACTTTTGATGGCATATTAAAGCACAGCCTCGCAAAGTTTGATACGAGTTGACAGCCTCTCATCTGTTCCATGGAGACCTAACATTTATCTTTGAGATTGAGAACTGTATTTAGATTTAATTTTATATTATTTGTTCTCTTTTTTCAAAAGATTGTAAATGTCACTTCATCTCAGATCCTACTTTAATAAGAACGATACTATCAATACATTGTAAAATGTAATTACTCTAGTTAAAAGAGGCACAACCATTGCAAAATATAGACTCTTCAACTTTAATATAATAGTATTCTTCCAACGGTATTACAGATTACCTGTCCTCAGTGTTAGCTACAGAGGCAGGGCAGGTGCAGACGAGGGTATTCTTTACCCACATGTCTGTTTGCCCTCACCAAAGAGCCCGTCTAAAGCTGAATCATCAAGCCTCATCTATCTTTGGTTACACCACAGCAGACACAAGTAATAAGAGATCGTTTTACGTCAATGGCATCCTGTTGAATGCTACCAAGCTTTATATCTGTACTGCAGCCAGGTTGATTTTAAAAAGACTGTGGTCATATGTCCAAGTACAGTGATAGCTAGAGTCCCGATCACACACATCTTTTATAAATAAAAGTAATTGGGGGCATGGCTGGATTAACCCAGGGTCCCTTGGCAAATAATGGCTGTCAACCTTTTACAGTTTTTGGTTGTATAACAACTACAATGATTTCTCACAGTGTAGAGACAACATTCAATGAATTTAGTTTGGTTTCAAGAGAAACACTTCCTCAAATAACTTCTTCAGGTTAATGCAAATCAATTTCTGCTTCTTCACACAGAATCAGAATAAGGTTTATTGCATAATAGGTATTCACTTAAAGGGAATTTGCCTTGCTGTTTTGTGCACACTCAATAAACATATTAACAAGAGAAACAAATGCAGGCAAAGTACTACAGAGGTAAAAGGGTTGAATTAACTGGAAATGCAGATCTATGATGAGATATGAGCATTAAGTTCAAGGCAGCTTCATTAATCTTCTATTCATTCTCGTCTCATTCAGTTCAAAGTCGTTCATAGAGTCCATTATTCAAAGACAAAATTACACTAAATATAATCCAAGATCTTTCTGATATGTGATAAATGTAGCCTATAGGAGGCAAACACACTTCGTAGTCTCACTTCTTGTCCCAAGACAGAGAACTACTGCTCAAGAACTTTCTGGAGCAGCATATCAATATTGAACTAAACACTGTTTTAATAGTGCAGGGAATCACTTCATTGAGTGAGACATCAACAGATTCTGTCTCATCATTGCTAAACATATTCCTCTTATGTACTGCACAAAAGGGAAGTTCCCAAGGTTGAATGTATTCATTAAATAACACTGTAGCCTACACCTCGAAAGGAATATGGCTGTTGTTAAAGGAGATACTTTGAGAGTAAAGATATATATTATTCAATTTAAGAAATATCTTTCTATTTTTGTGTCGATACAGCATGTCTTTACAACAGGCAATTCATAATGTACATATATTACCCTTAAGGGGTACTGAAAAGATCAATGTTATAACCACAAACTAGAGAGATGACTGAGCGCAGGCCTGAGGATGTGCGTCATCGAAAAAAGCCAGCAAACATTGCTATGTGTGTGTATCACTGCTCTCTCTCTCTCAACATAAACACACACAGGTTTGAATGACACTTTACAAGATAATTCAGAGTGCGCTAAACACAAATACAGCTTAATCAAATTGAAGTCATCAAGAAAAATTGATGTACGCATAATGTAAAGTATATCACAACACACACACACACACACAAAACACACACACGAACACACACAAACACCTGTTGTCTACTGGTTCTGGCACTATGGCTGGCATGTGTGCACACAGGACAGAGACTCGGTGGCGTTCGTTTCCTGTTGCTCGTGCACGGAAATACCGCTACTGTTGTGGCTTGTTATATAAACACACTTCATTAGAAAGTCCACAGCTGACAGTGTGTTTGAATGCATGTGTGTGTGCATGTGTGTTTGTGTGTGTGTGTGTGTGTGTGTGTGTGTGTGTGTGTGTGTGTGTGTGTGTGTGTGTGTGTGTGTGCGTGTGTGTGTGTGTGTGTGCGTGTGTGTGTGTGTGTGTGTGTGTGTGTGTCATACTGTTACATCAGTTCCAGAGCCTCACCGAGGTTCAGCAATGTCTGTTTAAAGACCTTACTGGAACTGGTATTAGAGTGGCCCTCTTCTCAGGAAGGCAGTGAAGAGTATACTCAACATCACTTCTGGTAGACACAGAAAGTAAGTCCATATACTATCAAATATTTATCCACTAACACATTACTCTGAAAAATATGCTGTCCGTGTTACATTGCTGTGCAGAATGAGCGCGTTTCTGTGTAACCTAATAGTTAGTTCATTTTATACCGTAAAAAGCAGTAAGCTATTTAAAGGGAGCAGAGAAACTGTAACCGAGGGAAACAGTTTAAAAACTAGAAAAGTATAGGAGTTTAATCTGCAGATTCCCTGGTTCAAAATGAAGCCACACATTTCTATGGATGTAACTTTTTAAGCAAACAACAATGGCTTAAATGTGGCCTGTAACACACTAGATGAGGCATATTTTAGTATAGCCTAACCTAGCCTCCTCAGAGCACCTATACAGCTCACTAACTAACAAGCTACAACTTATCTATTTAATCCATGTGTAAGTGAAGTGTAAACACTAGCATGTGCCATTTTACAGGATGTGTTTGACTTTTTCCTAGCCAGGAGCAGTTAACTTTCTTGAATTTCCCCCCATTGCCTGGACATAACCTCATGTAATATGCTAAATTGCTGCTTACATGCTTTTAATTAGGCTATGATTTTTTTTTTTTTAAACGAATAAATAACATGACATGTTCATTAGTAATCTTTTAAGACGCTTTAATGTGAGCCAGGATAACATGTTCTTCATATGCAAACAAGCAAATGGCATATTTACCCAAAATGTCAAACTATTCTCGTACTACTTATTTACTAAACAGTTAGTCGTTTTATTGATGTTGTTCTATAGCCACAGTTTGTATTTACCATTGCCTCAGAGCCCAAGAGTAACTCACACCGTGGCTTATGAATGTGCCCGGGTAGACATAGCTATCACCTTTGATCATCAGTGTGTGTAAATGTCTGTGTGCATGTGTGTACAAGAGATCGAGTGACACTTCAACAAGTGAAGCTCATAAATATTAATAGGGGCCTCATGCATATTCAGAGAGCAGGCTATGAATATTTAAACTATGATAGAGCATGTGGCAGGGTGACTAGACAGCCACGGACAAGAATCAGACAAATAGACCTCCTCCTTTACTTCTTAACCCCAGTGAGACGCAGCAGCACAGCCTTTCTGTTGGGCAACATTAATTCTAATTAAGAATACATAATTTTTATGATTTTGTTTTCATGTGAACTATGGCTCAGGAGAAGAATAATGGTCCTCATGTTATTTTGCAACAGACTTCCAGCGTCTCTATTTAAATGAGGAAAACCTGCTGAGTGGAGGCTTCCTAATTCTAACGCTGCACACTGTCCAAAACAAGAGGATAATATTTAAATACACATAGAAGTTTTAAATTGTAGTCCGAGTAAAAATACTGTGCATTTCAATGTTATCTTTATTTGTACATCCCATTATCTAGGGCCTAGGCCTACATGTTACTGACTGTGTTTAATGACTATATGTTACACAGGTGTTTTCTGTTTTTAACAACCAGACTCATTATACAATATCTAATATTTACTGGTTTAGTAATATAGTTGCTAACTCATCATAGCTGCATTCATTCACATTGTGCATTTTTCATATTCTCTTTTTATTTGCTGCTCTGCTTTTGCATTTTAATTCAGATATATAGTGTACAGATATTCAAATATTTCTATAATTATTTTCCTCTATTATTTATCTTTTTTTCTTGATTTTGAAAACACTGCTTTTATTTTAACTATTTTGTTCTTACTGTATTTATGTTATTCTCCAAGACACCATTTTCTTTTACGTGATTCTGAGTGTATTAAAGCCACATTTCATTTAGCTGAAATGGTACTTACTGTGTGCAATGTCCACAAGATCCATCTACTCTAATCACATTTTTATGTAAAATATCTTTGATCATATATTATGTATGAAAGAAAATTTGAATCCCTATGATAAAGCTTCTTTAATGCTTGTGTCAGAAAACCTATTACTCTCAAATGATTCAAAAGTAATAAAACAATCATAATTTAAATGTAATGGATTTCAGAATGCTATCACTATTGATAATATCCTTACAGAAGCTCATTTTACATTGTAAACAGTAAGCGAAAGATCTTCTGCAAAAGGTTACATCTTAAAATACAGTAAGATCTACCCAGAGTCACAATTCTGCATCACAACAGCGTTTACATTAGTAGCACAGACATCGCAGCTCTCATTGGTAGAAAGCAGGCAGATGTCACTGCTGTTTGTGCTTGCAAATGTATCTTAAGTTGTTGAAATTGTTAATGGAATCACTGTGGAGACTAAAGAAGGAGTAAACTATAGGAGAAGAGATCGTAATGTAGGGTGCAGGATATAGGAGAGAACCATTGAGAAGGTTTCAATTCACTGATTTCATGAGGATTCACTAATTAGAGGTATCATTTGGTGCTTTCATTTCCCAGCCCACATTAGAAAGAAATAACCTCATTTGATGGGACTCATACGGTCTAAACTGTACCTTTGTCTGTGGGTACATGAGGTAAAAAAACACAAAGCCCTGATGTAACCCCCGAGGGAAATGCGATGATGAATGTAGATGCAGTGCGTCAGCAGTCAGAATTACAGAACTATGAGCGCAGTGAGGAATAATACGGGTTCAAACATGGGTTGGGCTGAGAGTGCACACTCACATTGTGTGAGCACAGAGCAGAATCTCAGGATAGCGTTGAAGGGAGCATCAGTGTGAATAATCCTCCTGGCTGGTTTTCTTTTCTGATCAATGCGAGTGACTCACTGTGGATGCATGGAAACAGTCCAAGGAGGGTTTGTGCTCTGTGGACATCTCCATGTGCGTAAATGTGGCCACCTACACACCCGTAGCCTATATGCTTTATGTATAAGGAGATGTGTGTGAAGGTGAGAGAAGTGCACCTGTTAAGAGATAGACCTCGGCTGTGCGATGGCTGTGTGGGTTTGTGGTCTATAACGGATGTTTGACAGGCTGATGAGCCCTGGCTCTCACACACTGCTTCCTCCACACTTTCTCCCCTCCTCTGCCTGTCTTCTCATCTCTTTAGGCGGTGGGCGTAAACTCCCTCCTTTTCTTCCTAAACGCCGTCTTTCCATCTCCACTCTTTTTTCCCTTCGCTCTTCCAATCCTTTCTATGCATGTTGTTTTTGCTGATTGCGAGTTTGACAGGTCTTCAGAGAGAGAAATGCAGAGGGAGAGGAATCAAACAATCTCCTCAATTAGACAGCCCACACAGATGTGCTTCTGAACTCTATACCATCTTCATCAGTTGTCGCAGTTTTTATCTTTCAGTCGCAGACACCTTTGTTCCCCAGTTGAAAACACACTGTTCACAACAAAGGCAGAGGAAACCATTTAGCTTTGAAGAACAGAAAGCCTCGACGAGCTTTCGAGGTTTATTTGCATCGAGAGGAGGGAGTCACTCTGCTTTCTGCCTTAATTGACCAGTTTGCCTGAACATTTTGCAAAAGGCTACTCAGCGGCCACTGATGTGAGGGCATTCAAACTGCAAATGGGTTTCTGACTGATTGTATTCGAAGATTTAATATAATCTCACATTAAAAAGTGCCACATTTTAGCAGTTTAAATGCAATTCACGAGGAAAGTGGAGACGAGGAAGATGCTGTAATGCTCCAGTGTCGTGCAACAATTACGCCTACTTAATAAAAACAAAAAGAAGAGATTTAGGATGTAAGAAATAATAAGATTCCACGTTTGAACAGAAACCAGGAGATCACACGGCCTCATTGGTCTTATGTAACACTTTCAGCTGTCAATTAGAGCTGATGCCTAAATGTCAAACAAAACACACACAATGTAAGGGTGTTGCCTCACTCTCTCCCACACACATACTTTAAAGTGTGCTACACTAGAAGAGAAAGAGAAAGTAAAAAAACAGGAAGTGTGAGACAGATGAAGCCCATATTGGACCTCCGGATGGACACAATGGGATGAGTCAATACTGTGGTAATAGTAATACAGTGGTGTAATACTGTGGTGCACTGCAGCATACCTGGAGGGGCTCAGACCTGTTGATGCATTCAGCGGTGGATGTGTCGAGTTTTTCATTTTGCTTCCATCTGTCTCCCCTCCACTTGGCTGTCAACCTCTCTCGCAGCCCCCACTCCCATCTTTCCTCCCACAACTCCTGCCGTCCTCTCCTCTTTCCTCTCCTCGCTCATTATGTCTGTCGCTGGGAGAAAAAAAAACGCAGGTTCTGCAAAAGTCAGTTCTTGGAATATTACAAAAAAGTATAATTCAGCGTTATTTCCACAAGTCATTCACACCATCTCATTATGTTATTTTAGTCATGCTTTCTTTTGGGAACCCATCTTCATCTTGATTCTGTCTCTTCATTGTAAAGCACACTGCCACTGCATGATTTTTTATTTCAACATTTATTGCTAAGAACTTGGCGTCATGAAGCTCCCTTATCCAATTTTAGTTCAAGTATGAAAACAAACAGGTTGACATTTGGGAGATTTTCATCAGACAACAGTGAATCCTTCCCTCATCTGTCTTGCTTTCCCACAAACACATCCTCCTCCTGTTTCTCCCTTCCTCAGGAACTCAATCTTCCCTTCCTTCCTTTCAAACCTTCTTCACTTCTTATTTCCTTCTAATTCTCTTACTGTAAATCATTTCCTCCATTTATCACCCCCCTCTTTCTCCGCATCCTTACTCTCATCCTGTATCGTTGACCTGGAAGCCTCTCAGTCTTTTCTCTCAGCCGTGGGCATCATGACCATAAGCTGAGTCGCAGGGCTATTTATATTTGTTCCTAATGAGGTGAGATTTCTCTCCGCCATAGCAACGGTCTCTATGGATACCCTGCACTTGGATACCAGATCCTGTTTTAAATGTCTTATTATGGGCTGCACCTTCCCCCGTGTATGGTAGCCTAATTAATTCTGAATTATCACCCTTCTCTGTGTGAACATTGCAGAAAGGCCCTCAAATTACCACCAAAGCTGACGGCATCAGCACGTTTACATCAACAGTAGAGATTAGAGTTGCACTGGTCAATTTGCAGCATCAAGAAGATCAATATTAAAGCACTTCGGCATGCAACCTGATGCACAGTATTTTCAGATGTTCAACTTCGCCAACACTTATAAGAGTAGAGATCACCACAGGTGCCCTCATTATTTGATCTGAAACACACACACAGGAGGAGTATCGGTCCTCTCTGTGATGCCACAGTCTGATATGTGTGCTATTGATGAGGTCTCAAAACAAGTGAGGAGCCAGTTGGAGCTCAAGACCCGAGCAGCCGAGCTCAGACCATTAGAGGAGCTCTTGGCGGCTGGGGTCACATATCTCTTTATACAACCACGGGTCACACAAGTGTTGAGACTCGCCATCTCATTTCCTGCCACAAAGCGAGACAACCAATCAATAGAGCAACTTGTGGAGAAAGCCACAGCGGTGAGACTCAGCGCACACACACACACACACACACACACACACACACACACACACACACACACACACACACACACACACAACACACACACACACACACACACACACACACACACACACACACACACACACACACACACACACACACACACACGCACGCACACACACACACACACACGGTCTTGGTGCCTTTGTATTTACAGTAAGACTAGGAAATATTCCCTCCTTTCTCCTAATGACAGACACTCTAAGACATGCAGCTGCATGGCATGTACTCACACAGGTACACACATAGACACACACACACGCCATGACAGGTGCTGCATTGTTATGGCATGTCCAACTCTGGCAGCTTGTTTTCCCTCAGACCTCTCACCCTGTGTGATGATTCACAGACGGAAAGATGAAAGGAGAGGCAGGGACATGGGGGAGGAGAGGAGTGGTGCACTTTGGCGGCAGGGGATGGCAGCCTGAGATAGTTTGAGCGTAAGAAGGTTAAGTAAATCATATCATTAATGCTATGTTAAGAGATTGCTTTGACCTGCCGCTTGGCTGTCTGCATATGAATGTGTGTGTGTATGTGTCTGGCCTTTGTCCCACCAAAGCAGGTGGCAGCAATGACGTCCGTCTTCTTCCGAGCAGCAACACACACGCTCAAACTCACACACTTTCTCTCTTGCGCTGTGTGCTCTCCGGTGTCACTCCCACTAGATTCTATCGTGCTTGAAATTCACTCATCATATCGGGTGGCCTCACTGTGTCGCTTGCTGACACAAGTGTGTGCACGCATGCAAAAGACACCCACACACACAAAACACATGCCTGCAGGAACACAGTGCAGTGGACTGAATTGATTATACAAGCGGAGCAGCTCAACCTGACAGAGGAACAAGCACCAAAGAGGAAACACGAAAATAATATAAAAGGCTTATTTACCCGCATTGTATAAGCATGTTTCATCTTCCCACTCTCGCCTATACCCTCACCCACACAGGTTAGATCCAATAGCTAGTGCCAGGACTCTCTATCTAGCAACACCAACATCTCCCTGTGAAGCAATATTGCAGTCGATTTCTTTTTCATAATCCCTTCCCTCTACACCCACACATGCCCATAGTGAGGGGGTGAGAGGGAGATGGGGGTAAAAAGTAGAGCTGGTGAAGGAAAATGAAAAGAGAAGAGGTGAGAGGGGGCGAAGAGGAAGGGAGATATAGAGAGATAGAGAGAGGGAGAGCTCATGAGAGCCAGAAGGTAGTTGTTATAGTAACTGAGTCTCTATACCTGTCAATCAGAGCTATTTCAGGCATCTCGCTTCTATGGAAAAAAGCGAAAAAAACAACATACCAGGGCCAGAGAGCTGTTTCGTTCAGGCAAAATTATCTGCCAACGCACATGCACTGATACTGGCAACTTCAGTTTCTAGACTGATCAAATTAACACCACGAAGATATTTCAGCACCATGGCATTCTTACTTTCTCTCCCCCTTCTTTTCACAGATTACATTTGTACTTCATCCTGTGCTTTGTGAAAGGAGAAGAGTGAAAAATAAGTGCTAAAGCCAGAGCATCTGCACACTCCTGCTGCACCACAGACAGGTTATCAGAATCATTGCTTTAAATTAAACCCCAAGTCATTACAAACATATTACAGCAGTGCTTCCCAACCCTTTTTTCTGCCCAATCAACTCTGCTAATTGAACACCTAATTTGTTCATTTCAATTTATTTGAATATCTATTTAAAAAAAATGCAATTAATGGAAGTGGATTAAACATTATTTTATACAAATGATTTTTCAATATTGTGTTTGATTTGATCTGCGTTTGTTGTAAAGCCATTTGTTCCTACAGTTGAGCCGTTATCTTTAGCTAACTATTTAAACCGTTTATTTGTTACCTTTAATTATTGAAACTGCTTGTCCTTTCTTTTCGCTGTTACTTTTGGCTAACCATTCCCATTGTTTATCTTTTCCTTTAGCTAACCTTCCCAACTGTAAATCTTTTATTGTATCTAATTATCTGAACAGTTTATCCTTAGATTTTAGCTAAATATTCCAACTAATTGTCTGTTACTTTAAGTAGATTATTCCAGCCATTTATTCATTACTTTAAGCAAATGAAATCAACCGTTTATCAGTTAATTTAAAGTGGACCTATCATGCTATAGTTGAAAAATATATTGTAGGGCCATACCTATATAAAACATGTCTGTGAAGTTTTTTTTTTCAAAATACCAAACAGATCACCTATTGTAGCCATGCCTCTTACTGCTCAAACCCCTCTTTTGCAGCCCTTATTAAGCCACTGCTAGAAACGAACACCCTCGATACACTGACAATCAGTAATTACAGGCCAATTTACAATTTTTAAGCAAAATAATTGAAACAGTTTTTTGACCTCCAATAACATTTTAGACACCTTCTAATCTGGTTTTAGGTCTCGTCATAGCGGCGTTTGACACCGTAGATCACAATATTTTAATAGAAGGCAAGGCAAGACAAGTTTATTTATATAGCACCTTTCAACACAAGGCAATTCAAGGTGCTTTACAAAAATGAAAGACATTCAGACAAAGGCATTTAAAACCAGTAAAAGATAATAAAATAAACATTAAAATAAAAAAATACATGAATAAAAATTACATGAATAAAAGGTTACAGTACAGTTTAAGATATGAATAGTTCACACAGAAGTTCCACTTTGCTGATGAATACAACGGCTCAGTTTCAATTAAAAGCAGCGACAAAAAGATAAGTCTTCAGCCTGGATTTAAAAGTAGTAAGAGTTGCAGCGGACTTGCAGGTTTCTGGGAGTTTGTTCCAGATATTTGGAGCATAATAACTAAATGCTGCTTTTCCATGTTTAGTTCTGACTCTGGGGACAGAAAGCTGACCAGTCCCTGAAGACCTGAGAGATCTGGATGGTTCATCATTTAGCAGAAGAAGATCAGAAATGTATTTTGGGCCTAAACCATTCAGTGCTTTATAAACCAGCAGCAGTATTTTGAAATCTATTCTTTGACACACAGGAAGCCAGTGTAAAGACTTCAGAACAGGAGTGATGTGATCCACTTTCTTAGTGTTAGTGAGGACTCGAGCAGCAGCGTTCTGAATCAGCTGCAGCTTTCTAATAGATTTTTTAGTGAGACCTGTGAAGACACCATTACAGTAGTCGAGTCTACTGAAGATAAAAGCATGGACAAGTTTTTCCAAATCCTGCTGTGACATTAGTCTTTTAATCCTAGATATGTTCTTTAGGTGATAGTAGGCTGATTTAGTAATTGTTTTAATGTGACTGTTGAAACTCAGGTCAGAGTCCATGACTACACCTAGATTTCTGGCTTTATCTGTTGTTTTGAACATTGCACACTGAAGCTCAGTGCTAACTTTTATACGTTCTGCCTTGGCTCCAAAAACCATTACCTCAGTTTTATCTTTGTTTAATTGGAGAAAGTTCTGACACATCCAGTCATTGATTTGTTCAATGCACTTACTCAGTGTTTTAACTGGAGAATAGTCTCCTGGTGAAATGGTTATGTACATTTGTGTGTCATCCGCATAGCTATGGTAACTTATTTAGTTGTTTTTCATTATCTGAGCCAGTGGTAGCATGTACGTAGATGTTAAAGAGAAGAGGCCCCAAGATGGAGCCTTGAGGAACCCCACATGTCATATTTGTCAACTCAGATGTGTATTTACCTATAGAAACAAAGTTGTTTCTGTCCTTTAAGTAGGATTCAAACCAATTTAGAACTGTTTTCGAAAGTCCCACACAGTTTTCTAGTCAGTCTAGTAATATGTTGTGGTCAACAGTGTCAAACGCAGCACTGAGATCTAATAATACTAACACTGAAGTTCTGCCACTGTCTGTGTTTAAGTGGATGTCATTGAAGACCTTTACAAGAGCAGTCTCAGTGCTGTGGTTTGGACGAAATCCTGACTGGAACACATCCAAACAGCTATTTAAATGCAAGAAATTACTCAACTGTTGAAAGACTACTTTTTCAATGATTTTACCTAGAAATGGGAGGTTTGATATGGGCCTGTAATTGTTCATTACTGAAGCGTCTAGATTATGCTTTTTTAAGAGCGGTTTAATGACTGCAGTTTTCAGGGCCTGTGGAAAAGCACCTGAGTGAAGAGATTTGTTTACTATATGAAGTAGATCTGAGGCCATGCAAGGAATTTTTTTTTTTAAAAACCCTGTTGGAATAATATCAAGGCAGCAAGAGGAGGATTTCAGAAGTTGTATAATGTCCTCTAGGTTTTTATCATTAATCTGATGGAATTGTGTCATGGTGTTTGAATTGATATTAAGTGGACACAGAGACAAAACATTTGCTGTTCCTGATGCAGAGGCACTGACTGCTTGTCTGATTTTCTGAATTCTGTCAGTGAAGAAGGCAAAATCATTGCACGCCCTGGTGGATAGAAATTCAGAGGCTACTGACACTGGGGGGTTAGTTAGTCTGTCAACCGTAGCGAACAAGGCACGTGCGTTGTTTTTGGCAATGATATCAGAGAAGAAAGACTGTCGGGCAAATTTCAATTCCATGTTATAAAGGCCAAGTCTCTCTTTATAGACTTCAAAGTGCACCTGGAGAATTGTTTTTCGCCACCTGCGTTCAGCTTTTCGACACTCTTTTTTCTCTGTTCTCACGGTCATGGCCTTTCTCCATGGAGATATTTTCTTCCCAGTCACTTCCTTTCCTTTACCCTAGTTGGAGCAGTGACATTTTTAATTTTTTAATTAAAATTATCTACTAGCTCATTTACTGAGATGTTAGCAATAGAAAGACTAGAAAAAATGGGTGGGTCTGTCTGGCACTGTCCTAAAATGGTTTACATCCTATGTTGAAAACCGAGAGTATTTTTGTTTAAATTGGTAGCTGTACATCGGACAGAACCAAAATGACAGAGGGGTCGATCCTCGGGCCCCTTCTATTCAATTTGTACATGCTGCCACTTGCTCAAATAATTAGAAATAACAACATTTCTTATCATAATTACGCGGACGACACCCAAATCTACATATCACTTTCCATAGATGAATACGGTCCTACTGATTTATTGATCACATGTCTAAAACAAATACATGACTGGATATGCCGTAATTTCTTACAGCTCAACACACACAAAAAAAAAGCAATTGTTTTTGGAACCAAAGAAGAGAGAATTAAAGTCTCTGCACACCTGGAATCACTATTACTCTAACCGAAAAGTCGAGCAAGAAATGTAGGTATAATTTTAGACTGACCTCAATTTTAACAGCCACATCAGGGCAATCAACAGATCAGCCTACTACCATCTAAAAAATATCTTGCGTATTAAAGACCTTATGTCCAAGCAAGACCTTGAAAAACTTGTCCATGCATTTGTCTTTAGCAAGCTTGACTACTGCAAGAGCATCTTCACAGGCCTCACAAAAAAATCACTCCGTAAACTCCAACTAATTCAAAATGCTGCTGCCAGAATCTTAACCCGGACAAAGAAAACAGATCACATCACTCCAGTGCTGAGATCGCATTGGCTTCCAGTAAGTGAGAGAATTGATTTTAAGATTTGTATTGCACATATAAAGCACTTAATGGGCTAGGACCCAAATATATCAAGGACCTCCTTCAGTGGTACGAACCCAGCAGACCCCTTAGGTCTTCAGGCCAGCTCACTGTTCCATTTGTGAGATCAAAGCGTGGGAAAGCAGCCTTCTACATATATGCTCCTAATGCATGGAACAAACTCGGATGGAATCTGTATCTGCTCGTTGTACACCCGTTTTAAAAAAGATTTGGGTACGGAGGAAAAGAGAGAGGGTTTTATTTTCTGACGCTGCGTGAGTTCCCCGACGCACCGGGGACACATATGCAGGGGCGGACTGGGGGGAAAAAGTGGCCCGGGGATTAATTGACAGACAGGCCCACTTAATGAGCGGCATGTATCGGCCGGCCGGCGACGAAAGTATGTTACTTAACAAAAAACCCTATGCATTTTATGTTATTTTGGACAATTATTCATATAGTAATCACATTACCTGATCCCTTGAGTTGCCTAGAGCAAAATAGTTACGGCATATATTTAGTGATTTTAATGTTAACAGATCATTGATGCAATAACATTTTGACCCAATTTGCCTGACTTGACACATGGAATAAAACATGGGCGTAGGAAGCATCCTCAATGTGGGTGAGACAATTTAACAGGGGGTGTGGGCAGGTGGTGGACCTCACCTCCTCTAGGGGGGTCCGGGGGCAAGCTACCCCGGGAAGATTTTTTTTTAAATGTTGAAGTTAAATGCATCAATCTGGTCCATTTTGAGAGCAAAATTAGGGACTAAATCTATGGCGGTCAGTCGGGGCTTGGACTGTGAGCCGTAGGGTCTCCGGTTCAAGTCCCCGACCAGACCTATTTGGAGTGTGGACTTCTACTTGGAGAGGTCCCAGTTCACCTCCTGCCGTGGTGCCCTTGAGCAAGGCACCGGACATCCCCCTTCCCCCCTCACTCCCATTGCTCCCCGGGCGCTGTACAATAGCTGCCCACTGCTCCTAGTACTAGGATGGGTTAAAAGCAGAGAACACATTTCACTGTGTGTGCTGTGTGCTCTGCATGTGTGACCATTAAAGAGGGTTTCATCCCTCCCAATAATTCTTCTTCTTCTTCTTCTTCTTCATAAAACAGAACTGTAAACAGATTAACTTTTTCTTTCAACATTTATTTGAACAGCAAGTGGAGGCAAAAGTGACTGCACCCAAAACAATAAACCTGCTAGCTAACTAGCCTAAACTCAGTAACAGAATGTGGGCAACACGTTCTTCTCCACAGCCGCGCGACCTCTGAGTCAGACGTCACTTCCCCCTTTTCTATCCTACGGGTACAGCCGTACAGCCACTCCCCCTGAACCCTGTTGTAACAACATAATACACTTTTTGGGGATGCAGCTTGGGATGTGAGGACATGGCTTAGAACGGGCGTGTCGCCTTCTGTCCTGCCAGTGTTGGCAGGACATTAATTAAAATGTCAAACTCTGACTTCATTTTAAGGACATTTCGGCCAGGGGTGTAGAGCTATATTTGTTTAAGCACCGGATTGGCAAAACAGGAGAGTGTGTGCACCAGTCTGCCTTGATCTTAGTATTCATGTCTGTGACACTCACAGTATCTGCTGCCCACAGCTGTTTTATAGAAGGAAAACCTCCTTCACTTCATGAAAGCACCGCTTTCACTGTGTTTACCTTCAGAATCATTAGAAAGGCTAAAGAGCGGTGTGGCTGATGTGTTTTAACTGTACACACCCACACCTGTACACACACCGGTACACACACACACACACACACACACACACACACACACACACACACACACACACACACACACACACACACACACACACACACACACACACACACACACACACACACACACACACACACACACACACACACACACACACCACACACACACACACACACACACACACACACACACACACACACACACACACACACACACACACACACACACACACACACACACACACACACACACACACACACACACACACACACACACACACACACACACACACACACACACACACACCACCCACGATTTAAACGCAGACTTTTGTTCCTCCATGTTACGTTGTTATTGTTTCACTGAGCGGACCCGCACATTTTTTTCAAACGCTCCCCTTTTTGGTCCATCTGCTCGGTTTTGTGCGCTGTGATGATTCGGCTGTACCTTTAGTAATGAATATTAAATGTTGTGAGGAAATCTTTCCACCAATAATTCCAATAAGTAATCCAAAAATGTATTCACTTCAGGTTTATGAAAGTAACTGTAATCAGATTACTCGTTTTTCAAATGTAACGCGAGCTGAATACAGTTACTTGATTTTTGTATTCTGATTACGTAACACCGTTACATGTATTCCGTTACAACACAACCCTGGCCACACCCCACTGGGCTGGGCTGGGCCGGAACACTTACAAATGTGGGCCGGTAGGATTTAGGCAGAAAAAAAAGAAATCTTTTTTTTTTTTTGGCCCTCCGGCCCACACACAGCACCGGCCCACCGGGGAAACTCCCGGTATTCCCAATGGCCAGTCCGCCACTGCACATATGTATGTATAAAATAAATCACAAAGTGCATTTTGCATGATAGGTCCCCTTTAAGCTAAATATTTCAAACATTTATCTGTTACGTTGAGCTATTCATTCCAATCTTTTACTTTAAGCCAACTATTCCAACATCCATCCATTTTATTTTTTTTAGCCTGTCTGTCAACCATGCATCTGTTACTTTTAGCTTAACTATTCCAACTGCTTGTTATTTCTTCCTAATTATTTGAACGGTTTACCTTATTTTTAGCTAACTGTTTAGACCCTACAGCATGCTTGATAACGAGTTTCATTCTCATTTTAGCACCTTGTGTTTAGGTGTTACAGCTTCCTATCATTTTTTTTTTAAATTATTGAGCTTCTTCACAACTTTAACAGATACCCCTTGGCATAGGCTGAAGTAGCTCCTAATTTGGAATAATTATTAATATATTAGAGAATTCACAACTTTAATTGGGTATTTTTGTGATAATCAACATCACAGCAAATGAAACACAGGATTCAGCCCTATTGCGGTCGAACACATGGTAAGGAGGAGAGAAAAGCGATGAGAGGAAAGAGTGGGGGTGTAAGAATAGTGTGAGCACCAATATGGCTGAGTGCGTATAGTTTGGGAGCCATTAGGCAGAAGGTAATTAATACCTGTCACCGCAGTGCTCTGTTCACTGCCTTTATTCTGTTTCAGACCAATTAAAATATGACACTCCTCTGGTGGAGAACGTCTTGTTAAAATTAAGCGCTTGAGACGCAGACACCTTTGATAAACACACCCAGAGCTACAATTGGCTTTGGCAGCAACGGCATGCTGTATAGATAGAGAGAGAGAGAGAGAGAGAGGGACATGACTGTGTGCAAGTGTTGTGTCACTTCCAGTAGGAGATGTGAGCTGTTAGATCTGATTAAAAGTGTGTATCCTTCCTTATGAGTTTCACTCTCTCAAACACACATACACTCTGGAGACTGACGTGATGTTATGAGACGTTCATGAGCCAAGAGATACTGACCACTGACCAGTGAAGACAACTCACTGCCAACGATTTGCAGTTTGAACAGACAAATGGTAAGCAAAAACAGATGAGCCAGGGGAGAGGGAAAATAAATGGAGGAGAGAGCAGCTCTCTCAGCTGAGGATATAAAAAGCCAGGTGGTTTTTAAAAGAAGCTTAGAAGCAAAGGAACATATGATGAAGAGAGTGTGAGGAAGGGAAACAAAGGATGGGAGAGCGCTGGGGGAAAGTGAAATATGGTGTTTTTTTTTTAAGCAGATAGGAACTCTAGAAGATAGATTAGACGAAGAGAAGAGAGGGGAAAATGGAGAGAGAAGTCGAGTGATGGATGCAGGCAGGGAACCAGCAGCTCTCTGCCAACATCTCCATGCATCCTTCCAGACACCAAACTGCGCTGCCATCTGCCTCCCTGCCACACACACACACTCATAAGGAGGAGATATGTGAAATCATTAGCGTCTCCTGACACTGAATAAATATCTGGGGATGAAATCTGTCTGTGGAGAAATCACCTGCGGGGAAATATGATTGGATGAGATCATAACCTCACCGGAACGTAATTTGCATGTCATCTAAATGGGATCTGCCCCCAATGTTCGGAGGTCAAAAGGGGTACGATTAGTAGGATGGCACAACTCACTCTCCGATTGGCTAAGAGGAGAGATAACTGGTGAACTTCTTGTCAGCTGCTGCTCTCTCAGTGAGCTGCAGGACTGCCCTCTTCTGGCTGCTTTACAAATGTCCACAGCTTGATACAAAAAAACAAAACACAGTTAAAGATATTCTGGCTGGCAGTTGGTGTTTTTAATCACATTAGAGCTGAGGAATAAAAATAAACACAAAGAGCATGAGAGTGCAGCACAAAGAGTGTCTTGGTTAACCACATAGTCTTATTTATACATATATTTATATAATAGAGCTATTTCTCCCACTTGTATAGCGTCTGATTGTAACACAGAAATATACCAACATTCCCTGGGTGAAAGCGAAAAGAGCAAAAGTCTCAACAGTCATCTTCTACATTAGAAAACCTACAGGCCATTCGTTTTTATAGGTTTATACATCAGCGAGGCATTGGTATTCATTACAAAAATAGGAATATAGTTGATATAGAAGCACTGGGGGTTGATTGAGTGGGTGGGGGTTGCGGGTGACGCTGTGCCCTCCTATCAGATGACCACCCACCCGCCCACCCAACACATAAACCCTAACCAGAAAACAAAGGATTCTGTGCGCCTCCACGAGTGTTTTACAGCAGTCCAGCCCAGGCAAAGAGTCAGTTATCAATGGACACCAGTTAGGGTTTAATTTAAACAATTAACAAAACCATTAGAAAATGAGTACTTCAAAAATAACCATACAGGCAAAACAGGGGGTTAGTGCATTGTTAAAAGGCTGAAAATAATTTAGAAAAAAGAACCCAAAATCATGAGCTAGGGTAGAAAACAGAGGGCAGGAGGGAAAAGAGAATGAGATGTAGAAAAGGAAGTGCAGAGCAGCTCTGAGATCGCACCTAACTTGAGTTTCTATAGCTGCTGTTAGTGAGAGAAAACAAAAGATGAGAGGGGAGCTAATGGAGATAACTTGTTATTGCTGGGGTTATTTTTTATTTGGTGTTAACTGGTGATAAGAGGGATGAGGGGGTGAGGGGAGTGTGGAGTTATTGCTGAGGGTAGTAGGGCTGCTGTTGAGGGGGTTGCTGGGGTTGCTGGGGGTAGCCAGGGTAGGGCTGTCCGCCAGGAGGGGCTGCTGGGTAGCCTCCCTGTCCTGGAGTCTGCTGGTACGGCATGTACGGCATGTTGGGCATGTTGGGCATGTTGTACTGGCCATAAGCGTATGGATTGTAGCCCATAGGCATCTGATAGTACCTGCATGGGCAGAGCAACAGAGAAAACAGACGTCAACGTTTGAGTTATACTTGGGAAATATGGGAAGATGATATGGGAAATCCTTTATGACAACATGATAAGAAGATCAATATATTTGTTTTAAAACATGCCTGGACACATTCTTGATGTATGGTTTTTTAACATTTCAATGTTCTAAATAAACTTTTTTTTATAAACATAAAGATCGGACGCCTGTTCTAAGTGTCATATTCAGGTTATATCGAAAGGCTTAGACAAGCTGGTACATGTCTAACTGTTGCCACATAGCCAGTGAAACATTTTAGAACCATATGTAGCAAACATGGGATGGGTCATGACCGAAAGAACGAGATCGCGGATACAAGCGGCCGAGATGGGTTTTCTCCGCAGGGTGGCTGGTGTCTCCCTTAGGGATAAGGTGAGAAGTTCGGTCATCAGGGAGGGACTCGGAGTTGAGCCGCTCCTCCTTCGCGTCGAAAGGAGCCAGTTGAGGTGGTTCGGGCACCTAGTTAGGATGCCACCTGGGCGCCTCCCTAGGGAGGTGTTCCAGGCACGTCCAGCTGGGAAGAGACCAAGGGGTAGACCTAGGACCAGGTGGAGGGATTATATCTCTTCGCTGGCCTGGGAGCGCCTTGGGATCCCCCAGTCAGAGCTGGTTGATGTCGCCAGGGAAAAGAAAGTTTGGGGCTCTCTGCTGGAACTGCTACCCCCGCGACCCGACCACGGATAAGCGGGAGAAGATGGATGGATGGATGGATGTAGCAAACATTGGCTGGAATAATTCAATAAATCTGCATTTCTGTCTTTGTTACTTTGGAAATAGTTATCTGAGGTTGTTACCAGGCAGTCACTGACTAGGGGATACACCCGTGTTATCTTGTTTGGTTCAATTTGAAAAGAGAGACTGCATACGGGTCAGATAACCCTGGCCCAACCCTGGTCATTCTTGTTAAAGAGGAATGACTTCTGTGTGTACTTTAGTACTCAGAAGAATCTGTATGTTGTGATGTGACTCACCCTGGGTAGCTGGGGTAAGGGGGTCCCTGGGCCTGGGATGGGGGGGCCAAAGGTTGTGGGTTGCTGTTGGGAGGGCCAGTGGGGGTTGTGGCGGGATTGGGGGAGGCTGCCTGAGGGTTGAAGCTCGGTGGAGGAGGCCTGGCTGGGGGATTGGGCTTCATCTGGGGGGGCTGCTGCTGGGCCTGCTGAGGCTGTCCGGTCTACAAGGGAATGGAAAAGAAGACAGACGGATCAATATCCAACCATCAGCCTCACATCTGCTGCAAAGGTATTGAACGTTTGACTTTGTTTGAGTGGCTGCTTACAAAGACGGTTCTCGGTGCAGGGGTCGGGCCTCCAGCGGGGGCTGCTGGGGCGCTCTGATAGGCCGGGACGTTGAAGGATGGAGCGCTGGGCTCTCGGGCGATGCTCTGCTGCAGGTCCCTGAAACAAGAACTCTAGCATCACAAACAGGGACTGTGCTGCTGTGTTCCTTTATCTACATGCATCAGCTCTCACTCTTACGGTGTGTCCACACAGCAGCTTTGACCAAATCTTGAAAATCCTGGAGCTGGGCGTGTCTGACAGCTTGGGGATTTCGCGACCAACAACCAATCACATGAATATCACATGAATATCCCGCCCCCGACATACAAAGCAAAAAAACCCGGTTCTTCTACACTATTGTCAAATAGGAAGGGCTATGATGAACATTTATTTTTTTAACATTTTGAACATTTATGAGATTAATGTTTATGGTGCTATTTTATGCTACATTCCATGCTGGCTAATGATACTGTCTATGCTTGCTAGCAACGAAGTAAACTAGCAACGAAGTAAACTGGATATAAAATCCCCAAACAAGCGAAAACCTACCAGTTTCACCCACTGTCTCTGCCACCTCCCTCCATGCCTGGTTCCTCCGGTTTGTATCCCGGTAAGTAAATAGGGACTGGTCATAAAGAACCGGGTGATTTGCTACCGCAATAACTAAGTTCTCCTCCATTTTTGTGGAATATAGAAATGAACTGCGGGTCTGGTTCTCCCAGCTTGCACGCGGTTTGATTGGCTAGCGCTTGAACTGTCAGATTTGCATAAACGGATCTGATTGGCTGTCGCTTCCAGCTCAGCCTCAAAAGTTGAACATTGTTCAACTTTGGAATCCTGAACATCCTGGAAATCCTGGAAATCTTCGCCTCGCCCCCCCACAATTAAAGTGACGTCATCCCCATTCAAAGTCAATGGGCGGAGACGCGCTGGAAGCGGTGGACAAATCGCCAAAAGCTGCTGTGTGTACGGGCCGTTATACTGCATTCAACTTAGAGCTAGTTGGCTTATTTTATTCCCTGGCCAACCCATAAGACTTTAATAACACAAGCCTATCTGGTAGCCAAAAAGCAGGAAAGTACATACTTAAGTAGTTCATCCCGCTCTGTCTTGCGAGCGAAAACGATGTCACTGCATTTATTCTGGAACTTAAGCAGGATTTCTGTCAAGTCGTTGTAGAACTAAAAAGGGAAGAACAAAAAA
Organism: Gymnodraco acuticeps; assembly: GCF_902827175.1. NCBI lineage: Eukaryota > Metazoa > Chordata > Actinopteri > Perciformes > Bathydraconidae > Gymnodraco > Gymnodraco acuticeps. The sequence continues at coordinate 4,273,633 of NW_022991375.1, forward strand.
GGGACATATATAAATCACCGGCCCTGCAAAAACACCGTGACTCACAAAAAACAAACAAAGAAAACAAGTTTGCCACAAGAGAGAGAGGAGGAGATATATATATATATATATATATATATATATATATATATATATCTCCTTTATTCAACCAGGTAAAAAGTGCATCAATGCAGTATAGTGGTGCGGCGCGTTGTGCTGAGTGAGTACCTTGGTGCCTTCGCGCAGGTTGTTGCTGATCTCAACGTAGCTGTCATGGGCTGAAGCCAGCTTCTTCAGGACCTCCTCCCTCTGGTTGGCCTCTGTGTTGGACTGCTTCAGACTGCTGAACTCCTGGTGGGACGTCTGGAAGAAGATCACAGGTCAAAAAAAGATTAACCGCCTCAGAGCGCAAGTTTATTTATGCACAGTAAACTATAAATTACTTCTTCACACATAGCTTTGCAACTGAGAGGGTTTTATTCACTCTTTGGATGTTATCTGAACTCTTGTGATACTTGCATGTGTTTTTTGTTTGATATAGGTAATGCTTCACTGATTTTAGTAAGAAAAGTTTGGTGTAATACAGAAGAAGGTCAACTATTAGCTCACTCTTTAAGTTGGTGGAAAGCTTCTGACACGTGACCAAGTTAAGAAACATTCTCCATTATTTAGGCCACTTTCTGCTCACTATTTTTCTTCTGACAAATGATATTCCTCACGAACGGTGTGTTAGAGTTTACCTGAACTTGTCCCAGCAGCTCTTCCTGTGTGCGGAGCGTGGCCTGCACCCTCTGGTTGTAGGCGCCGTACAACTGGTCGAGCTTGGAGAGTGACATCTGCTCCTCGCTGATGGCCCCGTCCTGGGCGAGCGAAGTTAGGAAGACGGTGGACATGTCAAAGGTAACAGCCTTGATCTCTCCCTCCAGGGTCTCCCTCTCCCGCTTCATCTCGTCCAGCTGGGCGAGCTGGGAGCGCAGCACGTTCACAACCTGCGCGTAAAGGAGGAAGATGGAGATAATGAACAAAAGGAGCAGTTCAGTTTTACACATCTTGACCTTTAGTGCTCTAATCAGGCCTCTCGCACTTATGATGCCTCCACTATACAATTGTTTGTCCTCTTAAGTACGAATAAAGTGTAGCTGTGGAGAGACTTCTTTCATGCGCTTTCCCAGTTCTGCTTGCTTAGTTATTTAAGTTCCCAAGAGACACACAATGCCAAGTCAGCAAATAAAATGAAAAATGGAGCTACTGTAGGAAGTAGGGACAGGGCCATAAAGCAAAAAATGTCCACTGGGTATTTCTGTACAGCAGGAGTCTATGTTTAAGTGACACACTAAATACCTTGGTAGGTGACACCGCTCAAGCTAAAAAACAACCTTTAAGAATAAAAAGGTTTTACATTTTCTGGCTGTTCAAACAAACATAAAACAGACCTCGCTGCCCTGCAGTGTCTTGGTGGGGTTGGCGGACGGGATGGCAGCGTTGAGCTCGTTCTCTGGTTTACACAGCAGGGTGATCATGTCACAGTGGGCGTTGTAGCGGTCCCTCACCACCTGGTCCGCCTGGACAGCCTTGTCCAAGATGTTGCTGAAGTTAGATCCCTCTGGGGGAGAAAAGGGAGGGAAGGTTAGAGGTGACATGAGAAGGAAGTGGAGAGAGGAAGAACTGGGAAGCTTTGACTGCAGTGGATGACATGTAGATAAACTTCAATGAAGCACGGCAAAAAAAAGACGTGTAAACTGTGTCTGTCTCTGTCTATCTGTGTGTGTGTCTGTCTCTGTCTGTCTCTGTCTCTGTCTGTCTATGTGTCTGTGTGTGTGTCTGTCTCTGTCTGTCTCTGTCTCTGTCTGTCTATGTGTCTGTGTGTGTGTCTGTCTCTGTCTGTCTCTGTCTCTGTCTGTCTATGTGTCTGTGTGTGTGTCTGTCTGTGTGTCTGTCTCTGTCTGTCTATGTGTCTGTGTGTGTGTCTGTCTGTCTGTGTGTGTGTCTGTGTGTGTGTGTGTCTGTCTGTCTGTCTGTGTGTCTGTCTGTCTGTCTGTGTGTCTGTCTGTCTGTCTGTGTGTCTGTCTGTCTGTCTGTCTGTCTGTCTGTCTGTCTGTCTGTCTGTCTGTCTGTCTGTCTGTCTGTCTGTCTGTCTGTCTGTCTGTCTGTCTGTGTGTGTGTCTGTCTGTCTGTCTGTCTGTCTGTCTATGTGTCTATCTGTCTGTTTCTATGCGTCTCTGTGTCTGTGTGTCTGTCTGTGTGTCTGTCTGTCTGTCTGTGTCTGTCTGTCTGTCTGTCTGTCTGTCTGTCTGTCTGTCTGTCTGTCTGTCTGTCTGTCTGTCTGTCTGTCTGTCTGTCTGTCTGTCTGTCTGTCTGTCTGTCTGTGTGTCTGTGTGTCTGTGTGTCTGTCTGTGTGTCTGTCTGTGTGTCTGTCTGTGTGTCTGTCTGTGTGTCTGTCTGTGTGTCTGTCTGTGTGTCTGTCTGTGTGTCTGTCTGTGTGTCTGTCTGTGTGTCTGTCTGTGTGTCTGTCTGTGTGTCTGTCTGTGTGTGTCTGTCTGTGTGTCTGTCTGTGTGTCTGTCTGTGTGGTCTGTCTGTGTGTCTGTCTGTGTGTCTGTCTGTGTGTCTGTCTGTGTGTCTGTCTGTGTTGTTCTGTCTGTGTGTCTGTCTGTGTGTCTGTCTGTGTGTCTGTCTGTGTGTCTGTCTGTGTGTGTGTCTGTCTGTGTCTGTCTGTGTGTCTGTCTGTGTGTCTGTCTGTGTGTCTGTCTGTGTGTCTGTCTGTGTGTCTGTCTGTGTGTCTGTCTGTGTGTCTGTCTGTCTGTCTGTGTGTCTGTCTGTGTGTCTGTCTGTGTGTCTGTCTGTGTGTCTGTCTATGTGTCTGTCTATGTGCCTGTCTATGTGTCTGTCTATGTGTCTGTCTATGTGTCTGTCTATGTGTCTGTCTGTGTGTCTGTGTGTCTGTCTGTCTGTCTATGTGTCTGTCTGTGTGTCTATGTGTCTGTCTGTGTGTCTATGTGTCTGTCTGTGTGTCTATGTGTCTGTCTGTGTGTCTGTCTGTGTGTCTATGTGTCTGTCTGTGTGTCTATGTGTCTGTCTGTGTGTCTATGTGTCTGTCTGTCTGTGTGTCTGTCTGTGTGTCTATGTGTCTGTCTGTGTGTCTGTCTGTGTGTCTATGTGTCTGTCTGTCTATGTGTCTGTCTGTGTGTCTGTCTGTGTGACTATGTGTCTGTCTGTCTCTGTGTCTGTCTCTGTCTGTCTGTCTGTCTGTGTGTCTGTGTGTCTGTCTGTGTGTCTGTCTGTCTGTCTGTGTGTCTGTCTGTCTGTGTGTCTGTCTGTCTATCTGTCTGTCTGTCTATGTGTCTGTCTGTCTGTCTATGTGTCTGTCTGTCTGTCTATGTGTCTGTCTGTCTGTCTATGTGTCTGTCTGTCTGTCTATGTGTCTGTCTGTCTGTCTATGTGTCTGTCTGTCTGTCTATGTGTCTGTCTGTCTGTCTATGTGTCTGTCTGTCTGTCTATGTGTCTGTCTGTGTGTCTATGTGTCTGTCTGTGTGTCTATGTGTCTATGTGTCTGTCTGTCTGTCTATGTGTATGTCTGTCTGTCTATGTGTCTGTCTGTGTGTCCATGTGTCTGTCTGTGTGTCTGTCTATGTGTCTGTGTGTCTATGTGTGTCCGTCTATGTGTGTCCGTCTATGTGTGTCCGTCTATGTGTGTCCGTCTATGTGTGTCCGTCTCTGTGTCCGTCTCTGTGTCCGTCTCTGTGTCCGTCTCTGTGTCCGTCTCTGTGTCTGCTTCTGTGTCTGTTTCTGTGAGTCTATGTTTCTATGCGTCTATGTGTCTGTTTCTGTGTGTCTGTCTATTGCCCCTTTCACACCAGCGCTTTTTCAGCTCCGGCTCGGAGCTGGAGCCTGAAAAGCGCCGGTTTTTCCTGTTCACACCGCAGCGGCGCCGGCTCTTAGCTCCGGAATCGGGTTCACTTCCAGCTCCAAAAAATTGTCGGTCTAGAGGCAAGAGCTTCGGAGCTAAGAGGTGGCGTCGCTTACGTCTCTCTTACGTCGAGGCGTGCAGGAAACTAAACCCTCCTCCCCTGAACATGGGTCGACTGTCATGCCTGCCTACAAGCAGTAGTGCTTATAAACACACTTTATAAAGTCAGGCAACACTAACCAGGCTTCGTGTGATTCTGTTTATTTGTACCTTACTTTGACCATCCGTTCATTGTTATTGATCATTGTGGAGAGAGGCAGACGTTTTGTTTTGTATTATAGCAGCTATCGGATGGAATCAATACATGGGCTGCACAGGTTGTCGTGTCCGACTATCACAAGTAGAATCATAATAAAAATACGCCGGTAAAATGTGCCTGTAGAAAACGGTTTATGCCACAATAGGATAGCAATAGCAAGTAGTCAGTTTAGCTTCGGTTGCTATGCTAACATCACCCATTTTATACCAGAGAAACTTTCATAACAGCGTTGTGATACCAAACAGCTTCAATTCAGACTGACACACATTCACTTAGGCTAACGGCCCGTACACACAGCAGCTTTTGGCGATTTGTCCACCGCTTCCAGTGCGTCTCCGCCCATTGACTTTGAATGGGGATGACGTCACTTTCCCTCGCTTGTCGCCGAACTGCATTGTGGGGGGGCGAGGCGAAGATTTCCAGGATTTCCAGGATGTTCAGGATTCCAAAGTTGAACAATGTTCAACTTTTGAGGCTGAGCTGGAAGCGACAGCCAATCAGATCCGTTTATGCAAATCTGACAGTTCAAGCGCTAGCCAATCAAACCGCGTGCAAGCTGGGAGAACCAGACCCGCAGTTCATTTCTATATTCCACAAAAATGGAGGAGAACTTAGTTATTGCGGTAGCAAATCACCCGGTTCTTTATGACCAGTCCCTATTTACTTACCGGGATACAAACCGGAGAAACCAGGCATGGAGGGAGGTGGCAGAGACAGTGGGTGAAACTGGTAGGTTTTCGCTTGTTTGGGGATTTTATATCCAGTTTACTTCGTTGCTAGTTTACTTCGTTGCTAGCAAGCATAGACAGTATCATTAGCCAGCATGGAATGTAGCATAAAATAGCACCATAAACATTAATCTCATAAATGTTCAAAATGTTAAAAAAATAGATGTTCATCATAGCCCTTCCTATTTGACAATAGTGTAGAAGAACCGGGTTTTTTTGCTTTGTATGTCGGGGGCGGGATATTCATGTGATTGGTTGTTGGTCGCGAAATCCCCAAGCTGTCAGACACGCCCAGCTCCAGGATTTTCAAGATTTGGTCAAAGCTGCTGTGTGGACACACCGTAAGGGGAACTGAGGATATGTATCAGCTGCTTGTGTGAGTCGGACAGTGAATACTTTAGAGCGGCCGCAGCAGTGTGAGCTAACCGGGAGCTAACGGAGGAGAATAAACTCCCGTGGAAGAGCAGCCAACACTGCAGCGGTCGGTAAATGCTGCAGAAACACATTAATAAACAATGAACCACGGCACTCTGGAGCAAAGTATAAGGTTGGAGAAGTCGTTATTCAATTTAATCTGGCTTCGTGTGATTAAAAGCAACACGATCATCGACCCGACGCAGTTCCCCGTTGTTGTTGTGAGCGCCGTAATGCCGTTGGGGAACAAATCAGCGATGTAAACGGTGACGTCATGACGCAGCAGCGGCAGCACCAGTCGGGTGCTGGGCGGTGTGAACAGAGCGGGAGCAGAAAAGGGAAACCGGAGCTGAACCAGAAAAGCTCTAGCTCGGAGCTAGAAAGGGAAAAGCGCTGGTGTGAAAGCCGCATCTGTGTCTGGCTATCTTTATATGTGTCTGTGTGTGTGTGTGTGTGTGTGTGTGTGTGTGTGTGTGTGTGTGTGTGTGTGTGTGTGTGTGTGTGTGTGTGTGTGTGTGTGTGTCTCTGTCTGTGTGTCTGTCTGTGACTATGTTTCTATGCATCTGTGTGTTTGTTTGTTTGTGTGTCTGTCTGTCTAGGTATCTGTGTGTGTCTGTCTATTTGTCAGTGTTTCTGTCTATGTGTCTGTGTGTCTGACTATGTGTATGTATGTGCCTGTCTATGTGTGTTTACCTGCACGCAGGGGCTTGTAGAGGTCTCCAGAGGGGGTTCTGTTCCAGCGCTGGTTGAACTTGCTCCTCAGCTCGTTGTCTGTTGTTTCTTCATCGTTCAGCATCTTCAGAGCCTATAGACGAACAAACAAGAAACAAACACCCTCAGTGTCTTCCTAACACACACAGTAGATCCTCAGATGGTTACACCTTTATTGTTAATGTACTGTTTCTGGGCCATGTGTGAGAGTTATCTAACTTTGGAGAACAGTTTTTTCTTAAAGAATATAATTTCATATAGGGCAGAAACCAACATTAATTATTCATTTACCAATTCATCATTTTGTCTATAAAATGAATTTCAATTGAAAAAAAAAGGTTCAGAGAGCTCAAAGAAATCTTCAAAATGCTAATCTACCTAACCAACAAGCCTAATCTATTTAGAAATTGATTTGATTATCACCATTTCCTGTGTCTTTTCAATTTTCTTTCAATTAACTTGAATACATCTATTTTCTTGAAACTCTTGTTTTAACATGGTCTCAGTGCATACCCCAACCTTGCTAGATATAGTTTATAGTGTGAACCTTGTACATAATTTACTTTTTGGCCAGCGGAAATGTTCTTTCTCTTTGTCTCTACTACTTTTTGGGGGAAAATCAGGACATTTTGGCATGGACTTTTCCATTCTGCCAACAGATTTGGAAGCAGTTTGTGTTTTATGTCTTTACTTCCGTCTGTCTGTTTATTTGTTTGTCATAAAGATGTGTAAAAAACAAACAATGGGTTGGCTTGAGCTGGTGGACAGACAGTTCTTGGCCCAGAGATCAGTGGATTAGATTTCAGAGATGATCCTGATCTGGGATTCCCGCCATTAGGAACGATTAGGAGTTATTAGCATTCATGTGTTCTTCTTCTGGTAGCAGAAAAGCTGCTATACGGCATTACATAAATACACTTCTTTGTCAATAAAAAGCAAAGCCATACGACAAACAAGCTGTTCTAAAGGCTGTACTTCTGAAAGTGCCTGCTTTACTTTTTAAATACATTTGTGTTAACGGTCAGATCACTGGTTATGGGATCTACAAAGCATTAGCATATGATTAACTGAGTGTGTTTCTGTGTGTCTGACCTCGTCCAGGATCTCTCTGTTGCGGGTCAGGAGCTCAGGTAGATCTCGGATCAGCTGCTCGATGCTCTGCAGTCCTCCCAGCTGCACCACGGCTCGGGCCTTCTCAGCAATGGATTGTGGGATGGAGTCTCCTGAAAGGTCCTCCAGAGCAGCGGGCAGGTTTAAGGACGCCAACACACTGATGGACAGTTACAAAACATCCGTCAGTTACTATGGTTTCAAAACATTGAGTGCGCACCTTCTTTAGGAAAAATACTCTAACTAGTAAAGCTTGGATAGGACAGGTTGCATCAATTGCAATATTTCATAATAACATGTAAACATATTGTAACTCAAGTGGACAGAGAGAAAACTAAACTTTCCCCTCTGGGTTCTGATCTCAGGCTTTAGAGAATCTACCCAGAAGACTTTGTCATATAGAGGTCATATCAGAGAGAGGATGATCCTGTAAGCTGTTCTACAGATGTAGATGAGCTAACATGTCTCTTCAAAAAGGCGAAACACAGATTAAATATCCTGCAGGAAAAATGCTATTCCAGCACTGTCAACAACTGTTTACACTTCAAAGCAACCAATTACAGACAGATTGAAAAACACAAAAACCCTGGAAATATCACATTTAAAAGATTAAGAGAATTGTGACATCCTTTAACCAATAGCTTACAACTGCGGTAAGTAAAAGGCTAAGGTTAGACATTTGCTCTGAAGCTCAGCTTTGCATTATCACAGCTCTCTAAAGCCTCAAACCACAATTACCTTACATGGCTTTCCAGGCCAACAAGTTTGCAAAGAAAAAAGGTCAGTAATTATCATAGAATAGCAGTGGGGTTACAATCATTGATCAGGGTGATGTTGACTCCAAATTTAAATACGCTGAAAGGTATGAATTTATTTGCCCATTGATGCCAAAAATAAACTGCCTTCCCCAGCTTTAAGGACTTAATAGTGTCTTCAGATATAATGATACCTGCTACTAGGAACACTACACTAAGACACTTTATCAAAATGTTAAATGGTACTTTGTACATATTTACATTAGGAGTTTCTAATAAAATAACCATTCATTGAGTCACAAGAACCCATGGATATGTTGCTCAGGGCAGCGTACCCGTTGCAGAGGTTGGTGGCCTCCCTCATCGTGCCCACCAGTCTGTTCACAGTCTCAGCCTTCCTCTGGCCGTAAATGCTCATAGACTGCTGCACCGCCATGGGAACCATCTTCTCAAACAGGTCTGAAGAGATGGGAAACACACAAACAAATAATTAAAAAACAAGCCAAACAGGGGTTAAGATCCCATTTGGAGTCATCCATTCCCTTTACAATAAGTTTGTGGTCATCATTTTAGAGAGTTTAGATAAGATTGTCATGCCGCCTTTTATATTTAATGTGATTTGGCTTCAGAACGTCTCGTCCCACACTTCAGTTTTACAACAAACTGCATTAATGAGCTGTATAAATCCTAATGTTTACAGACAAGACATTAAAGCAATAGTTTTTTTCTTTCTTGCCAAGAGTAAGATGAGAATAAGAATTAAACGTCCTGTTTTATAAGGTAGAGTTACCTGTCACTATCTTAGTTTAGCTTCAAAACTGGTAAAGAGAGAACAGCTAGCCTGACTGAGCTGGACTTTTTCTTGACAATATACAAAAACTAAATTGACACACACTAAAAACTTTTTGTAACTTTTTTACCTTATTTACAAGTATGAGTGGATTAAGTGTCAAAGCAATATATTTAGCAATCTTTTAGATTTAAACCCTGTAGAGTAAATGTAACTGGTGGTTCAAAGACAGAAAATGACACAGGGTTTTATCTGTTAAATTCAGATTTAAAAGTATCTCCAAGTGTGTCAAACTCTCTCCCCTATAAAAGGAGCTGTGTTGAGTGTCTGGTTATCTTACCTGCGAATTTCTGGCTGAGTGGCGGTGTGATGGCGGTGGGTTTGACCAGCGCTGCCTTGCCGATGTGTTCCAGATCCTTGACCTCAGGCACGCGGTCGTGGTAAATAAAATCATTGTCTTTCTTTGCTGCGGTGAGCGCTCTATTGATTTTTTCTGTCAGGTCCTTAACGCTGACGTATTCATCGTGACTTGTTGCCACCGTCTTCACCAGCTCTGCTGCGTGCTGGAGAACCGAGCAGGAGAGAGGATGGAGGTGCTTTATGAATATTTGTTCTAGTTTTTTTATATGAAACTTCAAGGCACCCAGTTTTTTTTTCTAAGAATGTATGTGAGGCCGTGTACCTGCAGGCGGGCGATCTCCTCTCCAAAGCGTTTCTTCTGCTTGGCCAGGATGCTCTGGTGCAGCTCAGCGTTTGCCTGCATGATGCAGTGCTTGGCCGCCAGCACCGGCAGCACTTCCTGAAAATAAAAATACTGACCAGGGAGAGGCAACCACAGAGCAACACGCAGGCACGCAAACAGGTATACACGCACGATGGCAAGGCAAAAAACAAAAATGGCAGACGCACACCAGCGAGGTCAAATCACAAATGGCATGACGAAAGCCAATCACAAACAGGCACAAGCAGTCAGAGGTGTGCAAACACAACATAAGCGTGCGCACACACATACAATCAATGCCAACACCACCACCATGCAGGAAGAAAGGAAGACAACGAGAGAGAGAAACAGAACAGGCCATGAGTGTTTGATCTTTTAGCAAGAGCTGCTAAACCTTCATCCAACGTCACTGCACTCAGGAAGAACCCAGAAACAGTCATTTTCAGATCAATTCACTTGGCCTTGTTTCATGTGTCCAAACTAAGCGATAACTTCATGAAAACATTGCTGATCACAGTTTCCCAGAAAACCAAAGGAAATATCTGAAGGTCCAAACAATCCAGAACCCACAAAGATCTTGGACACAGTGAGATCATGAAGAGAGAAAGACTGATGAATTTTCTTTTAGCTGATCATTTTATAATCATTTCAGGGATATTATGGAAACTTGGTAAAATATATGTATTTCAATCCAAGTAGTGTGTAGTTAAACAGTAAACCGATATTTAATCATTTAGTCTGGAGTTCCTGACAGAGCATTTGTAATTTATGGTATAAAATGTTGTTGAATTTGTTCCCCAGTTTGTATCATTATGCTATATTTGTATCAAGTGTATCTTTTAACTAGACGGAATCTGAACTTACGAACAGCCTGTGCAAGATACATATTGCTGTTTTTATTAACCTCATAATGTGTATCAGTCATAATATCAAGACAGACAGTAAGTAATTATGCCCGTGATCAGATCAAAACAGCTTAGTAGTAAAGTAATTAGAGTGAAAATAGACCAATGAGAAGAGAGAAGTTTAGACAGTCCCATAACCTGAGTACCGCTCTTCAAGCATATTTTCCAGGAATACACACATACAAAACACACATTCAGACAGAAAACACACACCATACAGAATCCAAACTCTGTGTGCGTCTTCCCAACACTGTTGAGGTCAGTGTGTGTGTGTGTGTCCTTCACATACCTTGGGAAGGTTGTCTTTGTACTGGCACTGCTTGAAGGCGTCGCCGTAGTAATCTGCAGCCTGATTGGCCAACTTTGCGATGACAGCATCTTTCATCTTATCTATTTGGGAAACAAGCCATTTTTAAGTGTACATATCAAACAAACACTTAAGAAAAACCCAAATCACAAGCTGGCCAGAAGATTTGCTAACTAAATAATGATGAGTGGTTTTCAGAGTGGTCTCTTCAGCTGATGTCTGTTTTGATGAGATTAAAAACGAATTAACAACAAAAACTCACTACTTTAGCAAGAAAAATAGGCTTTCTTTTTAGAGCTGATGTCATGATGTAACCTTTAAATCTATTCTCTAATGAGCAACTCTAGACAGAACTGGGACATGAGGCTGTGTGTAAATTGAGTAAAGACATGCAACTGATAACGCAATACATTCATCTCAAGGCAAACATGTGCATGACTAAAGGTTGTGTTTTTATTTTTGGTTTGTTTTCTTTCAGCAGGATTACAGAAAAAATAACTACATTAAAGTTATTTGAAGAGCGTACCACAGGGCCAAGAAAGAACCTCTTAAATGTTAGAGCGTATCCGAATCACTAAGCTTAAACACACATTATTTTTCACTTTCGTATAAGTGCCATATAGGGCTTTTGGTGTTGGCGGATATATGCGCTCTCAAAGTGCCTTTCTAGTTGGCGCATCCTTAACATGTCGCCCTGTATAAATGCAGGATATTCTATTTCTATGTCCTACTGAATCTCCTTCAGAGCTCTCCTTAACCCCATGTCGTTTTCACTGAGGTTAAGGAAAAGTGTTCGGGAAAAGACAAAGGACCAGATATTTCTCACTATTCGACAGTAACCTCTGTGTGGGTTTGGAGCCCTTGATGTGTCCTTTGGTACCTGAAGCTGCTTTGAGGAAGAAGACCTCCTGGGCCTGGGCCAGCATGATGTTGCTCAGGGTGCCCACGGTCTCGGGGGAGATGTCCATGGTGGGCTCCCTGTTGAGAGCGGACAGCACCGTGTCCCTGATGTGACCGAACGCTCCGCTGGCCAGCTGTGAGACACATAAACAGACTGTCAATGGTTGTTGCTCGTAAATCTCTTGTTATTTTCATACCTGCTTCACAAATGTGTAGTTCATTTTAATAAGTAAAACATTTTTTTAAGGGGAAACAATCCCATGATGTACATTTTATAAAAAGCTGCCCCATTTTTACCAGAGGAGCTTTTTTGTGCATGAATGAATTGCATGAATGTATATGAATGGCAAGGTTAAAATATTGAGAGCTTTATTGGAGCGTTATGGTTCAAAATCATAAAAGTTCCCTATTCTAGACAGAGGAGGCACAAACTCAAAATTGAAAAGTATTTGGGGATAAAATGATTAAAACTGACTGAGAATATTGACTCCCCGGAGGCTATAATAATTAGATACTTAATTTGGGGCAAAAACTATTTCAATACAAATAATACATTTGGAAGGATATTGTACATAGAGGGAGACTAGTTATACCTCGCTTGTTTATGACATATTACATGGTTTCATACAAATTAAAAGATTAGATGGTGTGTTTTGTGCACTAATTCAAATGCGTAAAACACAGTAGTATCAGTTAACATACTAATGTAATGCACCATTGTCTTTAATATTCTTATAAAACACAGAACAATGTTGCCAATATAAAAGGTGAACAGACTCCTAAAATATGATTCAGGTGAAAATCTAAACCATGACAGAGTTCCTCTGCATAGATCTGACAAAACGTATAACTGTCGTAATTCATGCAGTAATCTTCCTCAGGTTTTCTATAATAAAGCAGTGTATGTTAATGTTAGGGCTAGGGCTGCTCGATTATGGCAAAAATCATAATCTCGATTATTTGGGTCAATAATTGTAATTGCGATTATTAAATGCGATTATTCATTGACTTTGAAAACATCCATTTATTGGAGAAAAAAAATGTGAACAGAATGTTTTTAACAGTTGATTACCCTGAACTTTAAGTATAATTCAACTGAAAAACCCAAAAAGATTATATAAAAAAAAAAAAAAAGAAGTACTAATACTAATAAAGAAATAATCGTTTTATTTCGATTACGTTGTTTTCGCAATCGTTGTAAGCCATAATCGTAATCGCGATTAAAATACGATTAATTGAGCAGCCCTAATTAATGTGTGGTAGTTTTCTCACCTGATAGAATTTGGCGGCAGTCTTCAGCCCCTCGTCGTTGTCCAGGTTCTGCTCTGAGGCGATCTGACTGGCCAGCGCTGCGGCGTTGAACAACACACACGTCTTCTCATAGCCAATACTGGCCAACGCTGCAACACACAAAAACACCAGAGTAAGAAAGGATTTGTGAGAGCACTTTTTTGTTGTCGCCATCTGAATCTTAAAAGGCATTATTATGTTTTTGTTTTAAGGAACAACTTGAACTAGAAAATCCTTCACTTTCATGACATACTGGTTAATTTCTGCTGATTCTGTGACATAAAGACTGATTCTTTCCCTCAGCTAGAAAGTGATGAATAGGACTAGCCATGAGAGTGAAGTGACATCTATCTTTGATCGCTTCAAATCCTAAGATATTGACAGCTTTCGTTTTTATGTGGGGGTCAGCATTTTGTCCAACCAACACTTTCTACTGCTTTATTCTCAATCTGTCTCGGTCAGAAAAAAATCCCTCAGTCATGAGTTCCAACAATTGAGCAAAGAGGAAAAAACATTTAAGCGTGAACAACAGTATAACATTTTAATTGTAAAGGCTGAACACAACAAAAAGCCCTCTTAAGAATATTTATTTATTTTTCATTATATTTTATTTATTATTTGTATGTATTGCCGTCTGTATCTGTTAACACCATACAAGTCATGTTTTCTCTTTATTACACAAATACTTCAGTGGGAATTCTTTCCTCAGACAAAGCTCCAACTTGTCAGGCCTGTTTCTTGATAAAAAAAATCCATTGAGTTCACCTTTTAAGTATCAGAACCCTTTGTTTGTCATTGGGTGTGTGTGTGAGAGATAAACACACAAAGTGATAGGGAGTTAAACACACCATGACAGATCTTTTATCCTGAGAGCAAAGTCCAGCGACGGCTTAAACTCATTTTAACACGCAGCTAACTCCATCTGTGTACACACTAAAGGTGTAGCGATTCTCTAGAGATTCCAAAGTTGTGTTTGTTCCTCCTGGGTTTCTTTCAATGGCAGTTACACAGTGACATGCACAGGTATCCTTCCTTGGACACTCACCGAGCTTGACTGAGCCACTGAACAGCGATCCTTTATCAAAGGCATCCTTCCATGTGAAGGTTAAGCAGAGCTGAGGAAACAGAGAGACACTTTGTTTTAAGTTGTTTTTGTTTGGGAGCTAGTCCAGGCTAGTGTGTGCTGCTGTGTGATCAGTTACCTGGTTTTCAGAGAAGGGAAACTTGGGCTCGACAGAACACAGTTGGTCATAGTATCTGGAGAGAGAAGGAAATGGTAGGATTAAAGCATGTTTTTGTATGCATCTAAACCCAAACATACTTGCTCGTATTGCTTTTTAAAGTCATTTGAAATTCATGTTTACTGCTAGTTAAGTTTGAAAAAAGGGAGATAAAAGACATTGCAACAGAAACTCAGTGAGAGGGTAGCGGATGCAATGACATAACAGCAGATCTGAGTAAACTCTGCCATCTCAGAAACACTCAACAATGAGTCAGGAAAAAATATCTGGCACGTTACTCGTCTAATGTCTACTATTTGTCGGTATCTTTCCCTGTGATGTGAACTGTCTATTATTAGAAATGACAACATGCAGTTAGGGAATCCCCTTTTACCAGTTCAACCACCCTACTCTCCACTACCAGTAGAAATGGGAGTGCAAACATCAAACATAAACAAACAAACGTTATATATAGAACTACAAACACTTAAAGTTTGTTATCCTTCTCTTTCAGATACAGAAGAGCAAACACATGAACAGAGGAAACATGAGAGGAGATGAGTCTACCGGTTAACTAAAGACTAAAGAAACCTGCCTGGTCAAAACAATGGTTACCATGGTGACATAATGGATGTGTGTCAACGCAGCTTTGAAAAGGATAGGGCCGGTCGCCCTGGCTACCTGAAACATGGCTGACAAGACGACATGTGTGCAGAAAGCCAAAGAGAGGCGATATCAGCAGACAGAAATGGACACGGCAAAATGGAGGTAGAGCTTGCATTCATCTTTCAGATCCTGTGATTTTCAAGCAGCACTAATCACATCATTTTAGAGCTTCTGATTCTATTTCTCGTGGTACGACATGACAATTGTATTTCAGGATGAGTGTGATTCAAAATCTTATCAGAGAAATCATCAAAATATGCATAAAACTCTTAAAATAGCAGTAAAACATATTTGAATAACTTCGGCTTACATTTAGTTAAGATAATAATAGTTGCATTGCTTCACAGATAGGACAAATCGCTTTAGGGAACATACTTTTTCAGTGACAAACAATCTTAAATAAAGGTAATCCAGCTAATGGAAATTCTCCACAAACATATGTTGTGTTTTTATCACAGTCCCATCATCCCATGACAACAATTTGTCTCCAAATACAAATGTTGATACCTCAAATCAGGTTGATAGGTTCTCCCTTTTCCCCCTAAATTTAGATTTGGTATTAGGATCATTTCTATGTATGGGTAACATGAGTTCAGAGATGGTAATGACGATTCAAACTGGGGCAAATATCTTGTTTGGCATTGTGGATCAGTGCAGCCCCTAACATCAACATGAACTGGCTGAAATGTAAGATTAGATTAGAAGCATTTATTAGAATCTGAAGCTGATCACGAGACATTGACCACTAATCCATGACGTCACAAGTAGAGCATCTCAGGAAAGCTATACAAAGTCACATGAGTAAAAAACAACCTCTTTGTGTTAAAGGTAAGTGGATGTCCTGCTTTCGTCCAGTTAGCTGCACTATTGGCCTTTTTGACACTCAGCACCTCGTGAGTATCATTTTAATGTCTAAAGAGCCTCAATCTTGGCACTTGCTTGACAGTTCCACTTTGCACTGCGGCTGGAAACGGCTCACAGGGGAGAAAAAAATTGAAGACCATCAACCTTCAAATGCATAGCTGACGTAATCTGGCCAAACCCTGTGCATTAAATAACTCATGAGTCATATAGAAGAAAGACTGACATGGGAGAGAGTAAAGTCTGCATTTATACGTTACCTAGGAAATCAGTATGTTGGTTACTTTAGCAATAGTGCCGAGTCATAACTTTTGTATATGTCCTAATAATTGCATTAGAGAAATGTGGCAGTCAACAACAGCCAGGCAGGGTTAACGGCGCTTGGACAGAGGCACTTTGTTTATTTAACATGACCAGGTTCCTCTATGCAAAGTGGTTGTCACTGTGACATTTTACAGCCAGGGTAGGCCTTCTCTATGGATCACTTCTCCATGAGTTTCCTTACTTCTACACATCTGTTAGGCTTTATCTTATTCATGTATGTTTGCTAATATGAAAAGCTATTCTTCTATTTTTTTTAACACTATTAAATGTCTGATCATGTGGCTACCAGTAAACTGAAGGCCTTGACCAAACGTGGCCCGATTGTGACTGACGTCTGACAGAGGAGCCAGTGGTGAACGTCTCCCTGGTGCTGTGTGTATACATACTACAACAAAGATCACAATGGAAATGAGTCCTGTGACTTTCTTGTGTTATCCTTGATGGGCAATTAACAAAACTAAAATCGTAAAGGTTCTCAAAGGTTTGTATTAATGGTTTGTTGGCTGGCAGTGGGGATACATTGTTAGTAGCTGTGACATTTGGTAAAGCCCTAACAGCACACTCAGGAACAGGAGCAGCCAGATGATGAATAAAGATTGGCAGGTGAAATAGCTGATGATGAATGAAATACTATGCCGTCACCTTGTGTCGTAAGTTTTAGCTATGTTCTTATATTACATAATTGCACACTATGCTAACAATATCTTGTTTATATTATATTAATTGTACTGTCAGTCCTGCACAACTACTTCACATCTTTTATTTTATTATTCTCAGTATTTTTGACTTAATATACTGCATATAGTTTTTTGGTATATCTATATTTCATGTAAATATGTATCAGTATTTAAATGTTATACTCGTTGTTTTAAAAAAAATAATTGTTATAATTGTTTTTTTGATAGTTTTTCTTACAGTTTCTTGTCTTTAACTGTGTTTATGTATGTCCATAATACCTATGCCTACTTGGCAATAAACCTGTTTCTAATTCTGTTGCTCTTAGTGTCTGTTTTTGTAAAGCTTCTTGAATTGCCTTGTGTTGAAATGTTCTATATAAATACACTTTCCTTGCTATTGAAGTTTCTGTGAGTTCTTTGTTTCACAATGAGTTTAAATAAAGTTGTACTTTGAAGCTAATTCTAATGCTAAGGTGAACCAGGTACACTTTACTTGGAGTCACCTCAGTAAATAAGACCAAGCTTAACTAGCTCGGCTAACATGGCTTATTATTATTTCAAAAGTAACTGGCAGTTCAGTTTAAGACGTAAAAAACAGTCTCGGTAAGCCTCCTAAGGAAACTTGGCATGAATATCACATGAGTCAGTCATTATGGTGAGAAATGCTTCCTAGCATTTAGCTTGACTAAGTTTAGCTCCCAGCTTAGCAACTAAATGCTAACACATCTGGGTGCGGCAATGACTTGGCTTTCTCACCGCGACAGGTGAGCCGGTTGCTATGGGTGAATATAATAATGGTATCTATGTCAGTTTTGATATGAACCATGTCTTTACCTGAGCAGGATCTCCAGGGAGCTCTCATGTTTGTCCAGCGGCCTTCCCAGGGCGCTCTTGCGGAGCTTGTTCAACTCCTCCACGGAGCGCAGATACTCCGCCTGCTCCTCGCCAGCTGGATATGTGGCTGTGACAAACTTCGACAGAGGTTTCACCAGCTCCACCTCAGAGGACTTTTTTAACGGGACTGAAATAAAAGTCGCCATTTCGCCCCCGTGAAAGCACTGTATTAAATCAGAAAAACAGAGACGACCAACGAACACAAACAACAGCGAACGACCCACTTCCTGGTTTCTGACAGGGAACGTCAGATTACGTCATGGGAAACGGAGAGGTGCCCCGCGCAGAATCAGTATAGCTTTAATGAGAAATGGACTACAATGAAGGACAATTATCTCTTCACAGACACAATCTTTGTATTCCCACGGAATTGGCCCGATTCACCAATTAAGGGGTCCATGTGCAGAAAAAGATTGTAGGGCTCTATAAACTCCCTGTTCCTTTCAATGTTCATAATCAGAATCCGAATGCTTTCATTAGTCCCACAGAGGGGACATTTACATTGTTACAGCAAAGTAAAGAGGCAAAATAAGAGGCATGCATAAAATATAGATATATATATATAGCGATAGAAATTACACAAATTACAATTTACAAAAGTACCCATCCAGGTGGACAACAATAACAAGTAACCTACAGTAACAGCAACCTGTCACTGAAGGAGCTGCACAGTGTTTGTGTAATTTGTACAGCATACCATGCCAGAATATGACATGACCCCTGGTTTGCAGCGAAGATATCTGATTGAACACACATCATTTAGCAATATATCGGCACCACCACACAGTATAGGCAGATGTAACGTGAACCTTGGGTCTCGGGCAGTAGCCTACTTTGCCAAGTTAGGGACCAAACAGTATGCACCATATAAGCACAGCATTTGTTCAATGAATATTAAACCAGATGTACAATTAAAAAGGCTATTAACTGGATGAGCTGTGAAACAGCATACTGTATACACTCAATGGTAAGCCCTTTGAGAAATTCAGGTAACACTAACTGCTGTACAGATAATTTTCAATTTTTCTGTCATGTCTATTAATTGATTTCTTTCACAACTGTTTACAATTCTCACCCCAGATGTGATTTACCCTCTGGGGCAAATGCTGAAGTGAAAATGTGCATGATTCAGGGTCTTTAACATCTGTTTTGGGAGACATTTGGCAGGTTATTATGGTGCTCTCAATCTGTTCGACACACTATGCGAATCATTTTGCTGCCAAATAATTGTCCTGCAATAAAAGAAAACTGTCAGCAATACCAAAACAGCCATTGTTAAGACCAAATATGAGTTTCCTAAATAGCAAACAAATGCCTTTATGGCTCATTAAGAACAAAGATATAGGTCTTTTAGAATCACAAAGGCCATAAAGTGTACTTGGATTATATTTTAAGATGTTCTTGTCAAATGAGCACTCACATCTCCCAGGGTGCTACTTCGCCTGTGAACACAGTAGTATAATGTCCCTCGTGGCTTTTAAGGACCTCTCCAAATCTGAGAAATTATGAACAGGGTTTTTTTGCACTTGTAGTGGGGATGTAGCCAAGTCCATTTACTCATGTACTGTACTTTAGTACAACAGTAAGGTAATTGTACTTTACTACTTTTACATAATGCTACTTGATGCTTTTACTCCACTACATTTTGTAGGCACAATTCATCTTTACTTCACTCCATTTATTTTACAGATTTAATTACTAACCCTACCATCTTGAATCAAAAACAACTATGCTAAAGTTTAAAATATTCAAACCGAGGAATAGAATACACTAGGACACCAGAGAAAGTTATGAAATCATTTATTCCCAGCACATGTGGTTGTGTACATCTCCAGCATACGATACTGTGCACATGAGAAGCATCATCATTGACATTAGGCTGTACATGAACAGTGGTCACCTCTCCTGCTCACTCTCACACTCAGTCACACAGACAGAAAGGGGACCAAAACTGCTCACCAGAGGTTTTCCTAACTTGGCATCACATCTGCTCTGTTTCTGAACACAGTTTACTGTGCTGTGGTACTTGTGTCCTTGTAAACACCACAAGAGCTACAGTCCTGGCTCTGGCGCACGGTTAGACTAAAACACAGATGCTTGACATTCTTTTTTTTGTTCTCCTTCTTATAGGCAGGTAAGAAACGGGTGTGGCTGTTGGACTACTGACTACACATCGAGCTTGAGTTTATTAATTTCTCAGTGCAGACTTGGTCTCTAATATGGAAAAACAAGGTGTTCCACTCAACAAGGACCGAATTAACCCTCCCACCCTCCTTTCCCCGTCTTCAACATGCTCTTTTACTAAACAGCAAGCTAAACACAGTTTCATCATACCAACAGGAAAAAGTTTATGACAACTACCGACAATTCAGTTATCTTTGCAAGAACTTAAAAAAATGATACCATGCACACACGCACATTCTGACACTAAGAGGCGTGCAAACGGTATGAACTTCCAACACGGCCGGCGACTGTGTACCAAAATTAAAATGGGTAAACTAAACCAACGGCGACTAGGAGGACCTGTGTGAAATGTAATGTCACTAAGGGCACGCGTGACTTGTACTTTCTGTGTGCAGCTACATCTGAAAACACTTTCTTAGGATTTGTAAAGGACGTGTAACTGCCATGATTTTCTAGTCTACAAGATAAGACTAATAAACCAGGCTGCGGCTGTGATACATTTCTGCCAGCCTGCTGTGGTGGGTTGTTTCTCGCTAAGCAGACCCTCGAATGGAGGGTTTATTACTATGAATACAAAAGTGCCTCTGATGACCAGGATGTACAGACCCAATGAGGCTTTTCAAAATAACTACACATCTGAAACCTGTTTGGTCCACATTATAGAAGTTGTTGGATTGGTGTTAATGCTCCACATGTCAATCTTCTAGTTCAGCATATTATGGCCAAAATCCCAAAAGGCGTTACCCGCACTCCTCCTAACCAGTGTTTTTAAAGTCAGCACAGAAAGCAGAGACGACGAGGTGCCATATTAAAAAAGTCAATATGGCACCGGATCCATAAATAAAGCATCAACTAAAAACAGTAAAAGCGCAGGCCGAGCTGGACGTACATGAAGAGAGTCGAGTCGAGTGTGACGTCAACACAGAGATATGGCTGGAGGTCTAACATCACAAAAGGATTACTCTATGTGACAAGAGTTTATCCATATGACAAAGTCCAAGAAACATGACAAAAAAATAAGTTTGGTGTCAACGTCCACAGGTGACGCCAATATTTCAGGGGTTTCCAAGCTCAGCTGATCAATAAATTGTTTATTAAGACAACCCCGAACCCCGTGGAGAATGTTAAACAAGCAGATTTTGGGATTCTCATTTAAGCAGGTTAGTACATTGAGATCGCATGCTGTTCAGCAGTACAGGTTATCAAATACTGGCCTAGTGCTGGTTGTGCGCGTTGTGCAAGAGGGGCAACGAGCAATAAGGAAACTCTGCTTTCTTTCCTTCTCCTGCCAGCCAGAACGTCTCTCTCCTCTCTCTGCTGAAGCCCCCCCTCCCTTTAGCCCACAGAAACCATATAAAAAGACTAAAATAAAATAATAAAATCAAACTACATACATCATTATCACCCCCCTCACCCTGTATCCCCCCAGTCTCTCGTCTTAACTAATCTCCTCAGTTAATAGTGTTTTCAATATGAAACAGTGGACACACCCATGTCAGATTCTAACATTTACATGGCTTTAAGCGCAGTCTGACTGCTTCCCAACGAGCGATTGTTTGGAGAGACCGGGAGGAAGTACGAGGAAAGAGTAGAGGCAGGCAGAGAGGGACAGAGGGAGGCTTCTGCTCCAAAACAGAGGGTGGAGTATTAGTGATGCCATCTGTCCTCTCCACTACTTCAGGATTAGATGGAGTCCTTCGCCCAATTCATCTGGAGAGGAAAGAATAAGTGCATTAAATCCTTTTCAAATAAGCAGTCTATTAGGGCTTTTTACATACGGGCCCAATTATAATGAAGAGACAAGGCGAATTATGCATTATGAGCTCACCTTTGACAGTGCTGATCAAAAAACAGCTTTCGTCAGGCAAGTTGTAAACCATCTGGAAAAGACAAAAAAAAGAATTAGTCAAATTAGGCTGATCATCAAATGTCTCCACCACGGTATAAATGAATACATAGTGTTTACTTGTGTGAGTGGTGACTGACAGAGTTAGGAGAGGCTGTCATAAAAGCAGGAGCGATAAAGTAGACTGACAGTGTGTGTGTGTGTGTGTGTGTGTGTGTGTGTGTGTGTGTGTGTGTGTGTATGTAAATGACATGCAAATATCTTGTCTCTGTACAGAACCTCCTATCGTAGTCCTGCCATTTGCTCTTGCTAATCTTTTACGTTGCCCCTTCTCATTTGTATTTATGTTTTTAGTAGATTTAAAAAAATCTATTTGCCTTCATTGGATTTCAGCATGTTGAGGGCCAACCCTGGTTTGTATTGCAAGTTTAAGAAAACATTCACAGGAAGTGTAGTGCAGTTAAATTATATCATATCATTATATTTGCATCATTTGCAGTTTGGCATAGACAGCAGCTGCACAAAATGCATCTCAAAAGCTGAGCTAGCAGGGTGTCGATAAGTATCCATCCATGTTTTGAGTGTATCCCAGAGTTTAGATTTTTTATTAAAACATCCCCCTTGATAAAGAGCTCTGTACAGCTGAGAGTGGTACTCTACGTTTTTTAAAGTGCTAATGGAGAGGAACAGTTTTAGTGTGTGTGTGTGTGTGTGTGTGTGTGTGTGTGTGTGTGTGTGTGTGTGTGTGTGTGTGTGTGTGTGTGTGTGTGTGTGTGTGTGTGTGTGTGTACGTACGTACCTGGTCACTGAGCAGGATGTGTATGCCTGTAGGACCCTGTCTGTACACCTGGTTGATGGTTCCCAGTGGAAGGCTGCACACACACGCCATCTTGCGGATCAGTTCTGCAGCTGTGAGCTCCTCTAGATACAGAGCATGATAAACTGTACAGAAACAGAGCAGATAAAGACAACATGTTAATAATATTCACACACTGCAACACTCCATAGACTAATACTTTCAGCTGCAATGACTAGTTTGATAAACAATAGTTAAAGTAAAAGGTTTTTAAAAAACTGCTGTTTTCATTCTCGAATGTGGACATTTCCTGCTTTTCTGTGTTTGGACTGACAATACATCATTTTAGGCTTGGATGAACATTTTGTACTATTTTCTGAGATTTTTTTTAGACAATTCCTCAAGGAAACCACAAGCCGATTGTAAATATTGAAAAGGATCTATGCCCTACTTAAAGGAGTGTGACACTGTAGTCAAACACAGGGCTTGTTTACCGTGTAAACTAGAGGAAATGCTGTGATCTCCATTTTCATCGGTTGCATGTCTCTCCAGCAGGGGGCTCTCCTGGGGGGACTCCTGACAGACGTACACTGTCAACCTGGGACGTACTGACCTACACACACACACACACATCATAATTTATGCATTGAAACACAGTGACAACTTCATAATGGTCATAGAAGTGTACACAAGAACAACAACCGACACACACACTTAATTACACACCTGGATTTAAGTGCATTGAAGAGTCTGATCCCATCTGCTGGCCCACAAATCTGGACCAGGTCGTCCCGGGTTAGCTTCAACAAATCAGAACCTGAGCAACAAGTAAGAGGAGCGGTCACTTCCCTGCAGCTGATACAACATCACACACATGCTTTGGTGTTTTTTGACAGTGTGTGTACCTGAGAAGTGTGAGAAGAGCCGTGTGTAGGAGTTGAAGCGATTTTTCAGCAGCCACTTCTGTGCGTCCTGTATGGAGGCGGTGGGGCTCAACTGCTGCAGGACAACACACACACACACACAGTGTCAACACACTTTAACACCAGGACCTGAAGTTATATTATTTACCACACTAATTCAGACCCACTAAGAAATAATACGGTACTGTACAGTTTATAATGTTTAACTTAGAGTTTAGAGATACTACATTCTACAGTGAATGTATTTTTATTTACCTTTTCCACCAATTCAAACAGTTGAGTAGGGTGGAGAATAACCTCCGAGTTGCCATGGCTACCAGGGTCTGCCTGGTGATTGGGTGAGGACGATTCACTAGAACACAAGAAACTACAATTAATGGCACCAACCCACTACACGGCTTCCAAAGTCTTCAGATTGCTGTATTGATCACACTAGCTTACTGACTTTAGTTTGTCGGATATTTTCACGACATGGGCATTTGGTGTAGAGAGAGAGAGAGAGAGAGAGAGAGAGAGAGAGAGAGAGAGAGAGAGAGAGAGAGAGAGAGAGAGAGAGAGAGAGAGAGAGAGAGAGAGAGAGAGAGAGAGAGGTTGTTTGTTAAAGCGCCAGAGAATGAGCCCCATTAACTGAGTTTTAAACATCACTTTAAATGGAAGATCCCCATAACAATTACTGATTATAAAATATTTTAATGTCTAAGCGAAAGCAGCCTTGTTGCGCTTGAGACTATTGCAAATTCAATTTGCCCTCTTTTCCTCACATCTTGACCAGCTTTAGTGTTATTATTCTTGAAGAAAGTGACAGTAAAATGCAAAAAATGTTTGTTGTTTCAATGTGTTTTGAAAATAGAAGAGCTGTGGAGTTGATGCCTTATCACTGCTTGCATCTGTTTTAGTATCCTTTAAATTGTAGAGCAGCAGGTGTTCATTGCACCATCTGATATATCTGGTGTTCATATATGCTGGGTACTTCCAAAGTCTTCAGATTGCTGTACTGATCACACTAGCTTACTGACCTTAGTTTGTCGGATATTTTCACAACATGGGCATTTGGTAAGTGTGGGGGGAGAGAGAGAGAGGGGGGGGAGAGAGAGAGAGAGAGAGAGAGAGAGAGAGAGAGAGAGAGAGAGAGAGAAACAGATCATCAGAAGAAATAAAATAACACATGATGGGTAGGGTCAGCCAGCTTAACGAGTTAATTGATGTTGGTTTGGTGTGTCAGGGACTTTATAACGAGGTATCTTGGAGTCTTGTGGTTTGACAAGAAAAATAGTGGGATTCAAAAGAACGCATCATTGGAGATTTCTTACTTTATCAGATCCTTTAAAAAAGAGATCATAACAAGTGAGCGCCAATTTGCCAATCTGGAGCTTTTGACAGCAAATGAAATATCTGGGCTCAACTGTGTGGTGTGAACTCATTAAAAGGCTACGCACAAACATACACTTACCTGTCTGGTACTGAGGACATTGTGTAGGTGGACAGTGGGGTGGAGGTGAAGGAGGGAGTAGCTGCCTGGTTGGGGCTGACGTAGGCATTATCTGGCCACGGGGAGCACTGAGAGGAGACAGATGTATTTAAATACACAATTAATCTCACTTACTGGGTTCATTAACACTGCAAGCCAACTCTAAATATCCCAAAAGAAAAGGCATAAAGGTTGAGGAAAAGTCAAGGGTGGATAGGGAATTTAGCTTTGCACCATCTCCACCCCGCCTACTAATGTCAAATACATGGCATTAAAACATCTCCTTCCCTGCAGCTGGTCTACACGCTCCAGACTACAGCCATGTGTCTACAGGGGGGCCGACTGATGGAGTGATGGGGAGGAGGAGAGGGGAGCAGGGTGCTTACACTGCCTCTCTTGGCCAAGGAGTCGCCACAGTCAGCGGGAAGTGTCCGCTTGCTGGACTTTTTCAGCTCGTGGTCACCCGCATCCTCTATGATGGGCTCAAGCCTCGTCTACGTACAGACACACAGCAGAGGTTAGCCAGCCGGCGACCAACACACAAACACAACCAATAACCTGAGGGAAGTCTTAGTGTGACAAACAAGTGTAGAAAAAGTTAAATGACTGCTTTCTACCACCCAATAAAAGCTGTGATAACACATCTGAGACACAGAAAACCTTATGTTTAAAGTAAAAATCTAGTGTTTTGATGTGGGGCTGAATGAGGCAATTATACATGGACAGGAGTATGGGCACTAAACCACTTTCAAATAATCAGTTCTAGGTAGTGTTCATTTCGTCAGCTATTTTTTAAATGTAGTTTTAGTCTTAGTCCTGTGTTAAATTTCCTTTTTAGTTTTAGTCATATTTAGTCACCTTCATCCTGTTTTTATTTAGTCAAGTTTTAGTCGACTAAAAGTCTGAGCATTTTAGTCTTATTTTAGTCAAAGAAAACTAATTATTTTAGTCTACTTTTTGTCAATGAAAACTGTTGAGTCTTTTTTAGTCATCAGATTATATAAAACATTTCAGTCAAACTAGTCTAGACAAAACCAATAATGTGTCATTTTAGTATATAAATAAGATTATATCTTGTCCTTATTTGATGAAAAACACAGGTTGAATGATTAAGAAAGCAGCTTTGCAGAGAGTATCTGCTCAGGTTTGTGGTGTTTTTACCAGCTGTGTTATGGCCACATTGCTTCCCTTCTGATGAAACAATGCATTCGCTTTTTTTCTCCGCCTCATTGTAGCGAAAATGGGCCCAAATATCACGTTGTTTCTTTCTCCCAAGCAGTGGTGGCTTTAGACTTTTTCGTTGTCAGTCATTTCGACGGACAGGATTGTAACATTTCCGTCATAATCCATTATTATCCGTCGAGTGCACAATTTATCACTCACTCGCGCTGACGGGGGGGTATTCGGTTAACGCGAGTGCGACCACTGCTCCCAAGCCCTGTTGTTGCCATTTCATTTTCTGTTAAATAAGGTTAGTTAGACCATGAGTTAGACCCGAGTCTTCCTGACAGTTCACATTGTGCCGCTGCCCGGTGTAATTCAAATGTACCGCCGCGCGCAGCACAGACACACAGCTGCTGCCCAGCCGCAGCACGGACACACAGCTGCTGCCCAGCCGCAGCACCGGAAATGGAACTGCTGGGAGAAAAACGGACTATCAGAAATGTAACGTTATCTTTGATAATATTTCGTCTCCTCATTTTTCGTCAACGAAAGTAAAGAGAGATTTTGGCATCGTTTTTATTTAGTAAACTACATTTTCGTCTCGTCACTTGTCGTCAACGATATTGCATGATGATTTTGTTGCAGTTATTGTTTACTGCCGTCGGTGCCGTCTCGTCATCGTCTCGTTTTCGTCATGGAAAAAAAGGTCGTTGACGAACATATTTCGTCATAGTTTTAGTCAACGAAATGAACACTAGTTCTAGGGTATACTTGCTGTCAGACGGAGACATGTCTTTCCTTTGCTCTTTCTTAAGCCACCAGACTTCATTGAGAAAAACTGTGATTTTACTTTACAGAACACAGAGGTTGCTGGTTGACCGCTGTCCTTCGCTTACTTCTGATTCACCAAAGTCACACAAACTAAGAAACCGGTTGAGGCGGCGGTGTGTTCTGCAAATAAAAAAAATCACCCTTTTTCTCAATGGAGTCTGGTGGCTTTGAAAAGAGGAAACATAACAGCTTTCTCGTCTGAAAATGATGTTTTGTGGCAAGGCAGTTAAAATATTCTGAATAGAACATACACTTAAAATGTAATACTTTTAAGGTGGCTAAAGTATGTTTAACTGCTGTCCCCGTTCAGTACATTTCTCAGCTTCCATTTCCATACTCCCGTCTGCTTCTTTAAACTGGGCTATGACCTTCATCTATAAGTACCTCATACAACCCAATCAAACGGAACCTTGTTTTGTATATTTTAAGCCATTTCTACAAACTATGCAGAGTTTTTATTTATTCTGAGTGTGTCACACCTCATCTGACAAAAGACCAACTTTTAACATGATATGAAGGTGTGTGTGTTTAAACGGTCTTCTACAAACTAAATTAGATCATGAGACGAGATGCGTCAGGATCCAGGTGGCTGAACACCTCAGCTAAACAGTACTTGGGGAAACCCTGTTGTGCATTTTAACATAACTGCCAAAACCACTTTCTAAAGCATACCAGATGCAGTGATGTCATCCAAGCGACCATTAACAGATTTATCCTCAAGTATTCAAATACGTGAGGAGACTTGGAACCTCCTGAGAGAGGTAATCCATCACACCTGTCACTTTGACTGTTTTGTCAAGATGCATCATCATCATCACATTGTGGTGCATTGCCGGTCAAGAGCAGGTTGCTGTGGTGGTTTATTAATGTTTATCACAAGCACAATTTTAATTCAGGAGATACAAGGGGTACATTTAGGCTGGGTCTTATGGATTTAGTATTCGTTTTTTGCATAAAATAACTGTGTTTGGTTGTTCATAAATCTCAAGCATCCAGAACATGATTGAGAAAATGGTTGGCAGTGATGTAGAGCACCCTTTACCTCGAATTTAGCCACACAGTAGGCCACTCTGCAGAAACACATTTCTACATGGATAACCCCCCCCAAATAAAAGCTGAAACTGGGCACTTGCTAGTACTTAATTTGCACTAAAGCCAGATATTTGTTTTAGGCCTGACTGTCCATAGCACTGACCTCTGACAGGATAGTGGTATCATAAGAAGACTGGTACTTCTCCTTCTCATGGGGTGAGCGTTTCTCCATCTTCTCTCTGTCCGTCTTTTGCTTACGGTCCGCCCCCTTTGGCTAAAGAGGAAGCAGAAAAGATCAGAAAAAGGGAGCGATATTTGATTTTCTGTAAGTTCCCAGGTGATGTATAAATGTCCCCCCCCCCATAAGATAATGAGTGTGTACCTTAAAGACTTTGATTTGGCAGGAGGCAGAGTGGAGGTGCTCTATGTACTCTCCCCCCTCTCCCTGGGCGAACGTGTCAAACTGGATCCTGAAGGGGACGCCTTTCTCTCCCCCGTGCTTCCTGGGAGTGAACTCTGTGCTGATGCAGTGCACCTGCAGCACAAACATGTGATTGATGTGGAAATGTAGAGGCAACAGATGGCACAAAAGACAGCTGAAAGTGTGAGTGTTTGTGTGGTTTGTATGAGACACGACGCGAGGGTGTTACCTGCACAAAAACAGAAGCTCTCTTGTTCAAGTCCCACAGGAACTCTGCTGCGTTGAGCTGGGAGGGGTGAGTCTTCGGCTCCACAATGCCCACTGACATGGGGATATCTGTCTCACACACACAGACACACAGATATTTGACCTCTGAATCACACACACACAGATTGGACGGTTTGAGTAAACATTTCACGCCAGGCTTCATTACCGATGTCAAGGAGACGGTCGCCTGGACGATTCCACTTCCAGCCCTCCAGCTGCTGGTGCTCGGTGTACTGCAGCCGGCGGTCATGAAACACCACCCGCACTATGCTCTGCACGCACACACACACAGCAAGTTAGATATGAAGAGAATCTAACATGAGAATTACATATTTGTCCCCCTCCAGCTGCAATGACCCTCTCACCTTCACCATCTTGTTGTTGATCTCAGGTAACTCGTCCTGCTTCCTGTTGTCCAACATACGCACCTCGTAAGACTGGCCTGAGAGAGAGAGAGAGAGAGAGAGAGAGAGAGAGAGAGAGAGAGAGAGAGAGAGGAACAGATCATCAGAAGAAATAAAATAACACATGATGGGTAGGGTCAGAAACATTGGATCTTCTTCAACTATTTAATGTCCTTATTGTCTCCGTAACGTGTTATGCTCATGTTATGTTGCGTTGCTCATTATTTGTTATGACAATTACTGATTATAAAATATTTTAATGTCTAAGCGAAAGCAGCCTTGTTGCGCTTGAGACTATTGCAAATTCAATTTGCCCTCTTTTCCTCACATCTTGACCAGCTTTAGTGTTGTTATTCTTGAAGAAAGTGACAGTAAAATGCAAAAAATGTTTGTTGTTTTAATGTGTTGAAAATAGAAGAGCTGTGGAGTTGATGCCTTATCACTGATTGCATCTGTTTTAGTATCCTTTAAAAATTGTAGAGCAGCAGGTGTTCATTGCACCATCTGATATATCTGGTGTTCATATATGCTGGGTACTTGACACAGTTCAAAGTTTGCACTAAAAAGGTAAGAAAAATATAAATACCCATGTTGTTAAGCTTTCATTGTTGAAATACCATCAAGGTTTTGAAGAGAAAACATGTCATCAGAAGCATTTTATATGTTCACACCATCTCAATGCCAAATGCTGGAACCACAGAATTACTCCCCTTTCCCTTAGATCTTGACTACACGATAAATTGTCATAGTGGGCACTTAGCCCACAACATGCTTATTGATTATTTCCCAGTGAAGCACATCATGACCTAAAGCCATGGATGACCAGAGCATCTTTAAACAGCCTATTCTGCAGTTAATACATTTTTTTACATCAGCACACAATAGACCTAGAGTTGCAATTTAGCTACCCTAGCAATTCGGTGTCATTCCATATATGGAAAATCAATTTGTATATGAATTCTGAAAAATCCATGAAAGCTGGGCACAATAATTGCCAGCTTTTGTCTTGCAGTAAAGCAGAGAGAAACTCTTTAGGGAACTTTGGGATGTTAACTTTTGCAGAACATTTACATGCACAAAAACCTTTATAACACACTCGGAAGGAAAGCCAAAATGGGGTGATTTAAAAAGGCTTGACTAGTTGTATTGTGTGTCTCACCTTGGTTCAGGTACGTGAGCGTCTCGTCATGCAGCTTGATGGCAGGCGAGGTGGCGGCGCACAGCACATACTGGAATGGGGTGTTTTTGGTTTCGCTTTCGGGAGGAAGGCTGGAGTCCTCCTGCTTGAAGATGGGCAGAGCCAGCACATCGCTGAGAAAGAGAGAAAAAACAAGAGAAACAAACAGGAAGTCAGCACAGATAATATGCGCGAGAAAACCATCAAGAAAGAAAGCAGCTTTAAAGTTTCCATGAGCTGTTTTATTTGGCCTTCAGAAGTTGTTAATTGGCTTCAAACATTCATTTAAAGTTCTACGCTGTTTTAAACTTCAATGGTATCTTGATGAAAACACACACAATAACTGTGACCAACAAAGCAAAGCATGCCTTTATTCCTCAGGTTTCCCCACTTTTGAAATGATCTCTAAAACACATAAGCTAAGTTTCTAAACGGTTGCATGCTCCACTTTTGGCAAGACAATACTTCCTCATAGTGTGGAATTATTAACTGGTTTGGCTTACTTTAGAAGGGGTGACGAAGGCTCTCCATCGATCAAATGGTTCTTATTATATATGCATGAGACCGCGGGAGCATGATAAATGAACAAAAACACCCAGAGATAGCCTGAGCCGCTGACACACACTATCTCTCACACTTGGCAGACACTCCAGACAACCAACCCGTCCTCGGCTCACCCTGACAAATGCTGCAACCGTGTCAACCGGTGCACAGCGAACTGTCTGCGGCCGTGCACTGGTCCTATCCAAGCTAAGAGATTCAGACCATGGCATCTCATTACCTTGAAAACCTTTTTGGCAAGTCACTGTGCCGCCCTAGACCGAGGCACAACAACATGACATTCCTGCAGCACCTTCCTCCCAAAAACAACACCTTAAAAAAAAACAGCCACCTGCTAGATTATGAAGTCACAAATCACTTCTCTCTAGGGCTGCACGATTTTAAAAAGAATTAACAATTTTTTTGCACCAATATTGCATGTTAAGATTAAGGAGGAGATTATCTTTACTGCATGATCAATCTCATCATCATTGTAAAAAAAAGATCATGGTGTAAATTAGGGATGCACCGAATATTCGGCCACCGAAAATTATCGGCCGAAAATGGTTAAAAAGGCCCTTTCGGCCGTAAGGGTTTTAGCACCGAAAAAATATCACCGAATGTCAGAACAGGCTTACGTTGGTAACCTAACGTGTTGTTGTGATGACGTAATAAAGACGCGGCGAGCATGCTCGCGGCTGGCTCACAGGGGGGGGGAACATTGACCTTTGTCATCGAGATTGCCCTGAGCCTTTAACAAATCGTATTAAATAATCTGATGACAGACTGTAAACAGAATAGCTGAAATGTTAACAAACTAAATAACTCAGTTTCCTCTAATCATTAACCCATGTTTGTATAATGTAGTTAACTCCGTGTGTTGCTGCTAGCATACATAACACCTGACGTGGAAACGTTACTCGTGATGGAGCTACAGAGCTGCTAGAAAGACGGTCGAACCCGGTACATTCCTCCGTCTGCATGCGGTGCACTTTTGCTAAATGTTTAGACAAATTGCTCGTGCTTACATGCTAAACTCTTATTGCACTTATGGTAACAAGTATTCTCCACATCGAGACGGGTAAAGTTCAGTAGCGTGGCGTGGGGAAAAATGTAGGGGAAGCCCATTTTTTGGGTCGGGGGGTGGTCAATAACGTAACCAGATGAATGATTACAGCGCCCGGTATCATTTTACACACATTTGTATCACACAGATGCAGGACTTGCACACGCCTGTTATCTAACCGACAGGTCCGCACGCACTCTCCAGCTGAAACTCTCTTCTTATTAATTTAAGCATTTTACTTATTAATGTAGGCAGACAATCACACAATCTATGTGATTTTTGGATTTACCGTGCCTCTCAATTGCCCGTGACAGGTTGGCAAGGTCGATGAATCCTGAAGTTGCCCAAGGATTGTTCAGGGAGCACGAATCCTTGTCAAAAAGAAGACATGGCCAGCCAAATAGACGCTGAAGTTTAGCGCTTCCAGTTAGCCACTCTGTGCGGACATAATTGTCCTCATTGAACGTCCGATTCTCTCCCCTTTTTCCTCTGTGTACACACAGCTCGAGTGCGGGCATTGGCCTGTCATCTGATTTAATTTTCAGTTGCTGCTGTAGCGGAAGTTTAGTAAAGTTATGTTTGATTAAGTACGCCAAATCTCCACCCTCCATAATGCTTCATTTGCTTGATAATTTCTAACGGCGGTGATGACAGTTACAGTATTAAAACTGATGTTGATGTGATTTGATGGCAGTGTCCAATCAAATCGCCAGCCGCCAGCCGCCCCTGAAGGGAAGCTAGAGGCGGCTGGCTTCCCTTGGCATGGCCCTGACCAATCACAGGTTGGCAGGGGCATCACGTGGGCCTCATCTGATTGGTCAATCCCTCCATTTTTTTTCACCAAAGGAAGCCAGATTCGGCTGGCCTCCTCTCGCAACAGAGAGTGCAATCTACTGTTTCACCATAACATCTAGAGGGGCGCTGTTTCACTCTTTGTAAAGTACTCAATGAGAATGGGGGAGAGCCGGCCGGCAGCAACACACAGCAAAGGAGAATTATCGAAACAAAACAAAGTGTTTTTATTTATTTATTTAAATTATAACTACAATCCGAAAAAACAGGGGAAGCCTGGCTTCCCTTGGCCTCCGGGAGAAAACGCCACTGGTAAAGTTTAACCACACCTCGGAGCGCGTTCTCTCCGCCATCTCCGCAGTGTGCTCCGCTGCATGTAGCAGCTGCGTGTGTGTAAACTGCCCCGCCCCCTCGCACACAGACGGGGGAGAGAGATCTCGTCTGATCGAAAATACATCATAGACGCATTTGTTGTCTTTGCATATTAGAAACGAGTTGGCGACACTAAGACTGCGATATAATGTTTTTTAGCAATAATACATGACATATATAAATGTACTGTATGCATTCAAAAGTGCTGAATAAATGTTTTATGGACCCATAATAGTGATTATTATTTAAGTTAAGTTATGCCATAATCATGTCTATTTCCATAATCAGGTAGCTGAACAATATTGGTAAAAAATGTATACATTATATATATATATATATTTCTATTTATCATTTTCGGCCTTTCGGCATTCGGCCAACTGTTTCCTATTTTCGTTATCGGTTTCGGCCAAGAATTTCCCATTCGGTGCACCCCTAGTGTAAATCCGTTGAACATTATTTGTAGTCAGGGATATCGCTGCAGCTCCATGATACTTAAATGTGGGGTAGGTAAGTTTGAGAAACCGGCTCGAGATACACTTTTTGTAATATTCCATGGAATGCTCTTAACATCCCGATAGCAATGAATATCTTAAGTGCTTTGACAAAAAATCCATAAAAAATTGTCATCTGTGGAAGCTGTAGTACTGTAAAAAGCACGACCAATCATTTTAGCCGGCCCAGCTAAAATAACTGGATGGCCGACCTGCCTGTCAGCCTTCCATCTGTGCACAAACTTATCTCGTGCCCTCATTTAGTGTTGCACGGCAAGGGCCCCGGAAGCGGGGGGGCCATTGGCCCCCCCACTTCACGGCCCTGCCCCACATTTTCGCAGCAGCGGATGCCATGGTACACTGTACACATCCCGTTTCAATAATTCCCCTCTACTCTAAAGTCGCATCTAAAAAGAACGCCATCTGATCTGTGTATATTTTGTTATTTTTGATTGTTATATTCAATCTCATTAGCTACAGGCATTTTTGAAGCTTGTAAAGGGAAGAACACAGCTCGCCTCTCAGCTCTTCCACAGCGCCGCTTCCCCTCCCTCCGCCGACATTATGAATGTAAGGCATATAGTAATCATAGATAACACCGCAGGGTTCGTTTGTTTTCATCTGATTTCAAATAAACAAAGTCTTGGCTTTCAGAATATTAAACTTGTTTCGGCAAATTCAGATGATAAATACAGCTTTGAAGCTTTTAACGGCATAATTACAAGCGGAGAACGGAGTAACTTGACATCACAGCAGGCATAACAACAGCCGGTGTTTCTCCTGAAAGTTTTCCCCGGGAAACAAACGCAAAAATACACCAACACACACACGTATACACACACACACACACACTCGCGAGCTCCCCCCAGACCAGTAATCCAAACGAAAATATCTTCCCTCCGTACTACTTTGATCATTTGCTCCGCTAATAATCAATCAGATCGATCCAGAGAAGAGGAAACTTTAAGGCCTTTTTCTCAAAATGATGACTCGGTGACAGTCATTATATAATGTGACATATTTTGCTTAATATAGTACAAAAACAATCCTGATATCATTAGAAAGCTAGGAATCTCCTCTTTCCAACAGTGTATACAACTCAAAATGTGTCTTCGGATCAATGCGACTGATTTTGATGGAGCAGGTCACTTTGCATTAGGTAAAATACAGCAGGCAGACATAACAGGAAGAATATGTACATTTTAATCCAATCAAATAGGACATTGTCACACCATTCAAATGTATCCATGTACATTACAACCAATAACAAAGCTTAGATGTGTTTATTTGTTACGTTGTTTACGTTATGTGTTACGTTGTTCAGTGTGTGTCAGCCGTTAACCTATAAACTTGCAAACATGTCAGAAGAACCGGCGCATAAGAAAACTAAATACAGTCAAACTAAGCTAAAATTCAACAACTTGAATGTCACATCCACACTCTGGAGCCTGGTCCTTCAACCATAGAACCAGCGCAGCCAGATGAACCCCAGCAGCAGCTCTGCGGCCGCAGAGGCTGTCAAAACCGCCGCCGCCGGCATCGTTGAACCGAAACAGGCTGGTTCCGACTGCATGGAGGTTTGTTGTCGGGACATTGTGACGGGCAAATAAAAGCTTATTTGGGCAAAGAGAAGGTACTTCAATGCAGAATGGTACAAAAACAGAGAGTGGTTAATTATTTGCAAAACCACTAAACGAGCCTTCTGTGAAATATGCAGATGTGCTGCTGTCAACCGGCTTGTAACTTTCTCCAAATGTGGAGATGACAGCTTTGTAAATACCGAGTTAATAACTGGATCTTTTCACAGAGCTTACTTCAGTCAAACACCAGTCAACATTCAGCTTGTCAAACAAGAGCGTAGCAGGAAAAAAGAAGAGATGGAATGAGCAACTGCGCTGTCATATGTGGGCTGGTCTGTATAGTTTAATGTACAGGAAAGGAGTGAGCAGAGGGTTGAGTTGTCCATTCTTGTTCTGTTTTCTCTGACTATCTTCCTCCTGAAGACCCTCTCAGACTTTCATTTGCTCGCGCTACTAAAGAGACACGTTACCATGGAACCCACCATGGTGTAGCTGTATTGAAGTCCGAGTGGAAACAGTAACATTTGGTGCGTTATGTTAGAATGAAACAAATCAGATTTAGTCAGAAATCGGGAGAAATGCGGGATAAATATGACCCCGGGAGGAAAACGGGAGTCTCCCGCGAAAATCGGGAGGGTTGGCAAGTAGGCTATGTCACATACACACGCACTTTTTGCCCCCCCCACTTCTGAAATGAATCCGGCGCCGCTGTTGCACGGTGTACCGATACTTGAAAGGTACCGCGATACCCTGCCGTTAAAAACGGTACGATTCCTCCGTTTCATTAGTATCGGGACTTTAAGAATGACGGGGAAAAGTACTCCTTTGAGAAACCGCCATTTTAATAAGA
Source organism: Gymnodraco acuticeps (assembly GCF_902827175.1). Classification (NCBI taxonomy): domain Eukaryota; kingdom Metazoa; phylum Chordata; class Actinopteri; order Perciformes; family Bathydraconidae; genus Gymnodraco; species Gymnodraco acuticeps. The sequence continues at coordinate 4,309,313 of NW_022991375.1, forward strand.
GCCGTGTGTGTTCAGCGCTCTGCTTCCACTCCCTGCACTGCAGCCGTGCCTGCCCTGCAGTCCCGCCCCTCTCAAGCACGTTCTAAGTCCCTCCCCTCTCTCGTGCACGCGGCCACGCGCTAGCTGCCAGAGCATGTGAGAAAACGAGAAGCATGTCTGCAAGTGGGAGTGCAACTGCCGCTGCGCCTCGGCTTGTTGACAAAAAAGACACCATAAGCGAAATTTGGAAGTATTTTAGCTATATCTCTGACAGTGAGTGCAAGCCTACGGACACCACGAGGCCTGTCTGTGAGAAATGTTTTAGATCCCTGCAAACCAAGGGAGCCAACACATCAAACTTGGCTAAGCACCCGCCGACCGGAATCCAGAGCTGTTTAAAGAATTTAAAGACAGACAGGTTAGCGAATGTGATAGATAACATGCACGATAACATGCACATGCCCTCAAATCTAAGTCAACCCAGTGTAATTTATTTTGTGACAAACGAGGCAATTAATGGCAATGATAACTGTCTAATATGGCTATCTTTTTAGCTAACTTACCAATGTGGCTAACATCTGCAATATACATTTGGTCAATAATTATTTATATTACTGTACATTTTTTAAATTATATTTTATAAAACAAAAAAGTTGTTTGAGATGATGCTTAATTGTATTTAATACGAATTATTGTCATTTATTTTGTTTATTGTTCTCATTGTTTAAAAGTTTGTGTTATGGTGTGAAATAAAGCACAATAATTACATTTAAGACTGTTTCCCTTTTTTAAAGAAAAGTATCGAAAAAGAATCGGAATCGCAATTCTTGACTTGGTATCAGTATCGAAACCAAAATGTTGGTATAGTGACAACACTACCCTCATTGGTCATGTGTGCGTTCGTGTGTGTTGGAGGAGGGGCTCTGTAAGGAAGTGGCAGATTTTTTCCAGCTGTGTATTTTCAAATTCTAGCACATTCGAGCTGGTTTCTCCAAAATTACCTACCCCACCTTTAATTCAAATGATATTATGTTGTAATACATATATAGCCTTTAACAATTAACGTGCATCCTGAAATTTGCACATTACACTACTCCATTTTGCAATTTGGATCGAAGTTCTTATATCTCTTAATCTCTTGCAGCTATCTGTGTTTTCTCTGCAGTGAGTGCCCTGTCAGAGCCACCCTGGGTGCCACGGCCCTGCTGCCCAGGAAAACTACATCTGCTTCCTGAAATGTGAGGAGCTGGTCACATCGAGACATTCTGTTCCTACCAGCTGCTGACTCCAAACATGCAACCCAGCCCAATAACACAGATAGCACTACTGCTGGACCTGCTGACACCACACACACACTATGTTTTCACTAACTCGCTTACATGCAACACATCACCCAAATTGGTAAACCTGCTTACACTCATAAGAGACTGACCCTCACTTAAGTCACTCAGATAAATGCAGGCTAAAAACGCAGATGGCCGAGGAAGTAGCTGATAAGAAACATGAGGGTCCTGGGAGTTTCTTGCTGTAGTCACATGTGTCATCACCTCCCGTAAACTATATAAGTCAGTACAGATGTAGAGATACTAATCAAATGTGTGACACAAGTCATAAAGAGGAACTTAAGAGGGCTGCATGTATTTAATTTGGGCATAGTGACAAATACTGTGTGGCTAATAGAGCTGGGAATAAAGTTAAAAATGTTCATTAGACTTTGTACCAATACAATATTTTCACCGTCAATGGTAATACCATAACAACCTTTTTCCAGTAAGATAGTTACGGTAATATAAACAAGGATTTTAAATAGAAATTTGAGCATCTAAAAATCAACTGACAGTTCGTTTCTGAGGAAGATTGTGGAAACAAGTTAAAAGCTTTAAAGCAGCAAAACAACGTAACCATGAATCTTTTGATGAGTTTGTTTTGTTCAATGTTAAAGAATCTAGTCAAGCATTCAAAACCAACTCTTGCGCTAAAGTTGGTATTTAATGCCTGGGCAGATTGTCTTTGATCAGACATTTCCACATATAAAATCAGGAAGCTGTTGTTATTATAGACGTATCCTAAAGACAACAAATCGTATTTAACCTATTGCATTATGCAGTTTGGTATATTGTGTTAGCAGTTAGAAAAGCCAACAGAGCTTAAGCAGCCCAACTGAAATGTGATAACCATAGATCACCTAGTGCGGCTTAAACTATTACTGTAGATGGAAATAAATCAAGAAAAATACTTCCTTTCATTTCCAAAATTGGAGTCAGGTGCTTCTTAAGATATATGAGAAAGGAATAAGTGCTGAAGCTCCTGCCACTTATACCTCCAAGTCAAATAACTCCTGTAGAGCTTTCCTTAATAACAACAATATTTAAATGACTCCCATCTGCTTGTGCATAATCCACAACCCTTTGTTTCCACGTCACTAGAAACGAAGCTATAGACATTTTCTGATAACTATACCACTAGTCTGAGGGGCCACAACAAGCCCTTCCTGCAGACTTCCTCTGTTATCTTACACGCAGTTTATGTCTCTTTTGACAATAGCATTAACTTATATAATGTCCCTCAAAGTATACCACATGTCCTTCCTTTGCTTTGCTTAGAGAAATTAATATTTGGCCCTGATCCTGGCACCCTGCAATGACTGCCCTACTCTAAATCCCAAAACAAAGAGAAGCCACAGTACAAAGGGGAGAACACACACTGGTATGGGGGGTGTAAATGTTAACACTTCCGAAAGGCAGGTTGTATTTTGTCGACCCAATACTGTGTTAGGTAGCCGGGGAAAGGCACGTTGTCTCCGGTGTCTAACCTCATGCTGTAGGCTCCAGCCCCCAGCTCCTGCCCGATGCCGGACAGGCTGGCATCGAAGTCGTGCACCAGCCCCGACTCGATGGATGCGTCGTCCATCTTCAGCACCCAGGCCATCGGCCCCAGCTCCTTGTCCTCGGCTTCTACTCGGAGGGACGCCAGCTTGCTTCAGGTACGAGAGGTCGGCTAGCGAAGAAGCTGGCTGTGCAGCTACAGGGACACCGTGAGAGGAAAGTTATGCTGCTAGCCCGTTAGCCGCTCCTTGGCAGGCTGGGCAGGCGGTAGCTTTCCACAGAGACTGGGTGTATCGCCATATCTCCACTCGGGTTATTTTTTCTCTCTCTTTTGTCACAAAACACGGTGCTCCACGACCGTCTGAAAGTAACAATAAGTTAGAGTTCACTCAGCTAGCGAATGTTAGTCGTGACTGAAGATGCGAGCTGGTTGTCAGCATGCTAACGTTAGCTAACAGCTAGCGAGCTCTACAATGGTAACTAAAGCAAGCTAGCATGAATCCAGCAGCCCCGTTGTTACGCTAAAGTCTTAAAGCAGGCTAATTATGGTTTGCCCAACACAATACAACAGGCAGAGGATACTTTTGTGTTTAGTCCACACGCCGCATCCCAAGCAGCGTCCGCACAGCTGTTGCTACCAGGCTAACTAGCATCAACTTCACTTGCTTTGAATCGACCGTTGATGTCCGGTGATCCTAAGAAGAGCAGCTCTCCTCTGGCGCTCCCTGTACCATCCCAACCCGCTCTCCTCTTCTCATCGCGGTGCAGGAACAACCGCTAAGGCTCCCGCTTCTTGAGACGCAGTCCTTTAACCATCCAAAGTGCAGCGTTTGACACAAAACCAGGCATCAACATGTGCATACGGACCGTCGCTCTGTGAAGCCTGCAGCGCTGCCACCGACAGCTTCAGGAAGGATGCCAACAGCCAATCAGAGGCCGCAGTCTGTGCCCAGCGCATGGGGGTTAGCCAATCAGCGGCCTCCAAACTTCCGTCATTGTGTCCAACTGTACTTGCGCTCTGCCGCCTCCCACAAATTAAATGAAAGCGTCTATAAAGTCATAACTGTCAACAAAGATACACACTTTAATAGTGTGAACATTTGCCACCCTGCATGACACAGAGAAATATATAGAATGCACACACACAGTAACATAACTAATTTGTTCGCAAGTGAAAAGAAGCAAAAACCACATAGTTATTCTTTAACTTTTCTATAAAGTTAACTCTTCCGCCAGTGTGAAGTAAATACAACATCCGGTGAGTCATTATAATGACACACCGTGCCAACAATAATAACTTGATATCCCTATTTCACTCATAATTTCGTGAAATATTCTTGTTATTTTGAATTACTAAGTAGTTTTATTTGGTTATACTTTTTTAAATATTATTGCAATACTTTAATTTAGTATTTAAGTATATTTTGAGATAAAATGTCTTTCTCTTGAGATATCATCATTGTATTGACACAATATAAGTCATTATTTTTGAGATACTAAATAATTATTTTGAAATACTTGTTTTGATATAAGGGTTTGTCATTATAATAAAGGACATTTGCATTTTTTATTATGTAAAGGCTAAGTTTTCACCTTGTTTTTGATTTGACTGGTGGAAATTACTTCAGTAACAGAGATCTCAGACATGTCTGGGACCATAAACAAAATAAACACTGTTGTCCGTACCTTGTATAGCTGCTGCCATCAAGTCTCTGCACTGGGGCTCGGAAGTTTTCAGTGTAGTGCTGCCAGAACAACATCGTGTCTGTCCCACAAACAGCTGTCGTTTCACTCTAAATAAACACTCAGCCCGGTGCCGAGGAGGTCCAGACAGCAGCTCATGTCTGTCTCATGTCCTCGTTGAATAATCTGCTCCTCAGAAGTCTGTTGCATGCATCAGGTATTGTCTAGTCAATAATTATCCTCCGGTCGGACCCTGACCGTCGGTTAAGTCTCTGGGTGGCAACGTTTTTTTTCCGGGCAGGGTACAAGCGCTATTTTGGCCCATGTGAGGGAAGACCCGCCTTAAGATTTCAGAGTGACTAATTTCAGTAACGCATTATAACATAGATCATATTATTGGATTGTTATTACTGTTAATTTAATAACTAACATGTTTTGTTGTTGAAGCTGGTCTAAGTGGAGGTAATATACCTTAAATATTGGGTAGTGCATTTTTATTTTGCAATGCAGCCTCTTTCTGAAGCTTGCTTGCCCTTCGCACACATCATCAAATATGTATTTATTTATCTATTTATTCTTGATAAAGCCAAAACCTTACATTGTTCTCTAGTTACTAAGGCTACTAGCTGCATTCTGGTTTTTACGTTAATATGTTTGAATGTCTCATGTTTGCATGTTGTATGTGTTTACACTTTGTAATAGCAAATAATGCACAAGCAAGCCAGACACATTTCTGCCTTTTGCATTCAACCGGGTAAATATTTTCCATTATATTGTTTTATTTCTCCCTGTAATATACTGAAGTAAAGATATAAAGTCAAATAAAAAGCACATTTTCAAAGTAGAAATATCGTTAAACTGTATTTAGTGAACATTTTTAGCACATTAACTGCAGGCTGTTTCTGTATCAGAGATCCTCATTAGCTGCTCCTAAATGTACAGCCCAGAGCACACATGAAATTCAGCACTTCTCAAATAGCTATGTTGCATAAGTCATGTGTGTTGAGTTTTAAACCATGTCTGGGTTTGTCTACTTTATTACCCATTTGCACATCCTGCAGAATTTGAAAAGATGATGGGCATTTTCACCTATTTTTGGAATTGTATAGACCAAATGATTCAGAATTAATTAAAATGAACCACTTGTGATCCCTCATCACATATTACAGTTTCATTTGAAGGATTTTTAGATGCCCTAAGAGGAATAGTATTTAGAAGACCTCTAAAATAATGCACAATTCCATCCAAGATATTTATTTTCTTTCAAAGATATCCCTTTTATCATCAGCTTTGATGTTACAGAACACTTATTCCAAAAAGGGCAGAGGCCTTGTTGCAGTTTTGAGCGTTTCTGGAGTAACTAATGATATATGTTTTACATTTTAGGATCTCTTAATTTAAAAGGTACAATTTGGGGATGGTTTACCACTGATGCTGGGTCAGTAAGACAAAGAAGAATAGTTTATATAATAATAGTTTTCAGTCTTTAGTGTTGCGAACAGTCAGTGGTTGGTAAATCCCTTCCGCTGTAAACATTTCTATCCACCTGTTATCCCGGGACTTTTTTCCACTGCAAAAAAACACAAAAAAAGAGACAAGCTTATCATGATCTGTACAAGTTCTTTATTGTAATGTAAGCACAGCTTTGTAAATGTACAGAGGAAACACAACAGTGAAAACTAGAATGTTACAAGAAGAGGAGGGAAAGAAAGACACGGTGAAGAGGAGGAGAGAAAAGGGTGACATGACAATTCTTTTTTCAGAGCTGTAAATAATACATTTCTACAGATTTCTCAGCAGAGAAAAAATAAGTGTGAGTTCGAAAGAGAGATAGAGACTACGGGTAGAGCAACAAAGAGATAAAAAAAAAACTGGTGGGCACAGGTGTGCACCCCCGGGTACATTTCTAAATGACAGTTAATGGATATTTAATTTGAATATCATATATAGATACATATCCACTATGTGATAATAAGCCATGTCCTGTCATACTTCATGTAGTAAGCACCCGTTTCCCCCCCCCCCCATGTCGCCCAGAAGTGGACCGATCCAAGATGAGCTGGGAGAAATGGAGACCATGAATTTTTCTGAAAGGGGTGGACATTGTTCACATTCATTTAAAACATCAGCCACGCTTTTCTGACTGTCGACAGACCTTCAAAAAAACCTTTTTAAATGTAGTCTCATGCATAGCCAAGCACATTACACCTTCTACAATTTGGAATCTGTTCTGTAGTCGCTGTGAGCAGGCCATCCCGCTGTGACTCGTGTTAGTGCTGTGTGCGGTTGTTTGGTCGTACCTTTTAGGCTAAGCAGCACCTTTTTGAAAAAAGAGAAAGTGTGTGTTTATGTGAAAACTCCGGACATTAAAAACCGCTGCAGTAAAACCTCATTGCGTAAAATAAATCAAAAGATATGACAATGTCAATTTACATTCCTGTCTACCTGGCCCCGCTGTTCAAGAAAGACACAAGAAGGCGCCTTCGTCTCAGGCCTGCTCTATGAACCACACCCCCCCCCCCTTTAAAAATGAGACGCACCACTTCCTGTTGACATTGACGTGTTATTCAGAGGGGATGCTGTGGTGCTCAGGATAGAGGACGGACATTTAGTATCTTCATCCTTTGAGAGATTAGTGACAAACTTGGGTGTGACTGAATGTGTATTATCTGTTTGTGTGAGGGTTCAGTTCAGTCTGAGATCAGGGAGCGTCCTCAGCGATGGTTGGGAGAACAACAACACTCCTCTTCTGCACCACAACTCCCATCTGGTAGAGGGAGAGGAAATGTACGTGGACTGTGTGTACGTGTGTGTGTGTGTCACTTTGCAAGCGTACGTGTGGATGTATGCGGTTGGCTCCTGTGAAATCTGTTAGGATGTGTGTTCGTTCTCGGCCTGTGTGGGTGTGAGCTCGTGAACTGATGTTTGTGTTTGGTGGGCAGAGCTGCAGTTCTGTGGTTGCCCTGTGGGAGGGCGGTGGGTCTCCTATAGGCAGTCAGACGGGGGCTCACCACCACTGGAGCCGGACTGGGCGCGCTTGATGTACAGATTCAACAGCTTCAGCTGCAGACAGAAGAACAGAGGGGGACAAATATGTAAATGTGGTCAACCTCTAGGGTCAAACAACGTGCATTACTGATGGGAAAAACAAGCCATTTTTATTCCATTTATAAACACTAGAGACATGTTTGCAATGGGATAACAATAGCAATGAATTGGACCACACCCATGTTCGAACACAAGCCTTCATTTTTACATTAACTACAAATGTGTAAAGACGTCAAATTGAGCCAGGGGCGAATCATTTGGCCAGCCCCATCTGTACTCACACAGCCTTTTTGTCTAGGATGTCAACTACACATCTGTCAAGTGTCCTGTTTATGTTCTGCACTGTTGAGACGCTATGCCTTTGCACCCACATACCAAAAGAAAAATAAACTCTGGGGTGTTTCGTTTGTCTTGATTTGAATTGTAATGCTCTACTGCAGTTTCATTTCTTTCAGTAAGTAAGAAACATAAAAAAGAAAGAGATTGGGAAGACTGAAAGAAAATATGCTACATCATTCTGTGTTATTTCTATGTAAATATTTCAACAATAAAATAATAATAAAAGAAAATATATTAAATACGACAAAAAGACCACAGTTGTACCCCTCTGGATCATGGAAAAGGATCATTCTCAATAAGCCAGATTTCAACCAAAGACAGAAAGAGCTTGGTAGCACAGATGACAACATACATTTTGTCAGTTTACAAGTTGTGCTTATTAGTCCATGTCTAATATGCTTCGAGGTCAGGTTACCTTGCTGCTGGAGAGCTGGTTGAGGTGCGGTTTGAGGTCCTCTCCGATCACTGCGTAAATGGCAACCAAGCAGAACACACAGGCTTTCCTTACACTGCTCTCAGAGTTGTCGTAACCCTGTAAAACCAGATAAAAATAGATAAAAAACCTGCAGAAAATGTGGTTCAAAATAAAGGATGCAGAGAAAGAATTCATGAATGAATGTGTGTGAGAAAAAGAGGTACATTAGTCAATCAAACGATTGAAATAAATAAGAGAATAGCCCCAAGCTTAACAAGTATCTACTAGAGTTGTTTAAATAGTAACACTCTACAGTAAAAGATGGAAATAACAACACTTCCTCTTACTTTTAATAATAATAAACCCAACAAACTTCGAATAGTGCTTGATTGTGATTTTCAGCATTATATCTATTAGCGTGTTTAAAACAAATCATCTCTGTAGGCATGTTACCTGTATGAGTCCTGGCACTATCTCCGGCAGCAGGCTCATCAGGCCCTCGCGGGGAACCCTCTCCACCACCTTGGTCTGCATCTTGATGGCAGCCAGGTTGATGGGGTAGTCAGCTGACTGGATGATGGGACACAACACTTTGACACACTGGTCTGGACTTATGGACAACGCCAACATGGCAGCCGTCTCCTCTGCTGCTCGCACCACCTGCAGGAAGATACACAAACTTTATCAGATGCTGTGAAACAAGAAATATTGTAGCAGATGTTTGCACGTTTTTAATCCTTCTCATCACTTTCATCATCCATATATTAACTAAAACACAACCTATACCATCTCTTCAAGCTCACAAAAATCTTCAAAATACATTTGTTTTCAAGTGAACTAATTCAAATGGTTCCTATACCTTCTCAAGCATCAAATGTAAGGACTTTGAAGCACAAGTTGTTTAAATTCAAGATAGCATACTTTGAGACATGATCATGGTTAATTACCAGCAGAATAAAAAAATTACAACTAGTAGGCTTTCATGCTGCTCTCTTGCAATGAGACGCACATCTGAACGTAGAATATTATATATATATTATATTAAGGGAAAAGGATATCAAAAGGACTTCTATTCTTTCAAAAAACATAAATTCAAGAACTTTCAATGGCCCATGACTATTTTTACTACTTTCACGGCCTTAGCTTTTCCCTCATATTTACAAACTTCCAAGGGCTTCAAGGACCGTATGAACTATCATGTGTGTGTTATCTCGTACCTCCTTGTGGGGGTCTTTGTGAGCCTCCAGGGCCTTCATGATGGTGAGCTCTGCATAGTTTTTAAACCTCCAGGGCTGCTTCCCCAGAATCTCTCTCAGCACCCGCAGAGCCAGCGTTCGGATCACATGCTGGGGGGAGAATCAGAAGGATTATAGAAGTTTGAAGGAAAGGAGTTTAGCTTGACATATTTGCACAGTGTCATCCCAGAAGTGTGTTTCCAGTGTGTGTGTACCTCTCTGTCTCCCATGGTTTCCAGCAGGAGCAGCAGGATGGTCTTGAAGTGCTCGTCCCACACCAGCAGCGCGTTCTCGCGGATCAGCTTCAGCAGCTCGCACAGCGCTGTCTTCCTCTCCTCTATGCGCTCGTTGTGATTGGACAACTCTTTCAGCAGCTCGGCCACCAGCTCTGATTGGTCCAGGCTGCTTTCTGTTAAGGAACAATAGATAAGAAACAGTAGAATTTGAATCGCATTCTTACAATTATACTACAGTCTAATATCTCCATACCTTACTTTATCAGATAGATTTTATTTATACACAATTGGGCATTTATTTCGTCATGTTGAAACACGGCATTGCACATAATGTGAAAATAAAAAGAGTACAAAATAAACAAACATAAAATATAAACATCTCAAATATAAGGCCAGTAAAAAAATGGATATTTTATTTTGAATAGTTGTTTTAATGTAGTTACTCTCTTTTTAGGTGAGTTTTTCTTATATAAGCCATGATTAGTTTCTTTCTCACCTGCACATGTTACCTCTATTTACTTTTCTCTGTCCAACCTTTATTTCAAAAAGAGGTGCAAATAAAACAAGAAAAAGCCATGCACAATTATAAAAAAACTTGTTTCCTGTGTCTGTGTTTTCTGTCAGAATGTGTTTGTGTACCATCTGTGAGCTGCTCCGAGTCGTCCATGCTGGTGTCTTTGCGGCCGTGTTTGAAGGGAGAGTCTAAGAAGTCTCGGGCCCCTCGGGGGCTGGAGGACAGCAGGGGGGTGTTGAGGAGGGACGTCTTGTTGTCCAGAGCCATGCGGCCTCCGTCCACAAAGTCCATCCCGCTGTCTCCCTGGAGAAATGCAATAAAAGAAAAACATGGCAGGTCATTGCAGCTGAATTTTAGTTGATTGTTTTCTTTTAAAAAACATCCCTAAATGCTGAGCAGTATGTTGTGTCAGCAGGTATAGATACTGGTGTAAACAAAGGAAACAAAAACCCATAGTTTTACTTTCCAGATTCACTCATCTGGATTAATTGAAGGAACTCGACCAGGACTACCTGGATGACATTTCCTTTGTTGACAGCATGTGGTTCTCTAGTTGTAATAAAAACAACGCGATGTTGGGACTGGAGAAGGCTGGCAGAAGGAGAACCAGCAGGTGAGAAATGCAGCGGGGTTAAGCTGCTCGCGTTTCTGTGTATTTTGCACGCAAACTACTAAAGGGGAGGTGGTTTAATGAGTCAGCTGCGCTATGATTGGCAGGCTGCCGACATGTGGGCTGATCATATTTCAGATGCTTGACATGGGTAAAATGTCAAGAGGTCACACTCTGTACTCGAGTACATCATGTCCTTAAAAAGGGTTGTCGAGCATCCAGATAAAAGGGGAGTTTCTTGTTGAGAAAATGTTCTTGGTGTCATTTACACCCATTGGGGATCATAACAAACAATACACGTGATTTTATCAGAGGCTGAGGAGGATTAAGTTCACAGTCGAGCGTTCATCAACAGCTAATGTATGCCTCTGGGTTCCCACGCTGCAGGGGGAGAGGTGGAGGGATCGGATGGCAGGGTCACATACAGTTAATATAGCTAGCTATGTGTGTGCGTGTCTGTCTGTGTGTACTTGTGTATTTAGACCTCTGCAAGACTTTACATTTAAATCTGAACTTTGACCATATTGAACCACTATGGGAAATGCCTTATGGTTGCATGCGTCAAGAAGACAGTACTAATGGGTAACTTAGTTATTTGTTAACCTGTTAGCCTGCAGCCTGGGCTACAATGTAATACTTTCAGGCAATTGCATTAATTTACGTCTAATAAAAAGGGCTTTATTTTTCCACAGATTTTTTTTAAAAGGACCCTACAGAGGAATAAACATGTATTCTTTACCTTTCAAGTGATCTGGGCTACTTGTTAATGAGTCTAACAACGCTCACTGTAGGAAAAGTCTTGCTATTGTTGAGTGCAGAAAGCATGGTTTATTGTTACAAATAAAACTGTTTCCCACAAGAGGGAATTCAAGTTAATTATGTTTCTGAAGAATGCGGGAACTGATTAACATTAAAACCTGATTAAACAATAAATGCATCCTCTCTTTTGCTACCACTATCCCCAAAACCTCAACTATTATTATTTGCAGCAGTAGTTTGCTTCACTTTCATTAAATATTGTCTCTCTGCAACTATTAGCTTCTTTACAACAAGCCAAATAGATGAGTTATGGCACTCATTTTGTGTAAGAATTCCTAAAAGATGGCAGCTTTTTCATTTTTACACCACTCATCTTGGCTGGTCATCTTTCACAATAACGTCTGTAAATGATTCACCTTTGTTCTGATTCAAAGTCATGTCATCATGCCTGAGTAAGAAAATGTCAACAAACCAACCAAAAGTGTTTGCAATTACAGGAAGAAAAATCCGTCACAAGAATATTTTACAGAAGCACCGTTACAACTATAAGTGTTTGATATCAGCCTGGATATGTGGTGAGGTACACACTGTACATTAGCATCAACAAATGAAACTTGTATCCTCCTCCTCCTCCACTGACCTCCTCTCCATGCCGGTGGATGGGTTCGTTCATGTCCTCCTGGCTGCGGACGCTGAAGTTCTGGATGGCCTCAGTGACGCCTTTCAGAGAGCTGTAGATGTCCTCCGAGTTCATGTTCTCTGTGTCGTAGTCAAATGCACTACACACACAACAAGAGAAAGGTTTACAGCTCAATTGAGTCATTAAACTGCCCTGCTAAATATCACTTTGTATGTGATACATACATTTAACATGGAATACAAATGTTTTCTTCTTCTAGAATCAATGTGATTGAGATTCATGTGACCTTAACCCAGAGGGTTTTACTACAAAAATGTTTTTTAAATTGTGAACTAGAGACATAAAGAAGAAGAAGAAGGAAGCAGTGCACTGCACTAAATGTTCACTACGTATTTGGCAACAGCGTTTTCATTTCCCATTAAGCACATGCACTTTTTCAACAGGGCAAAAAACCCACACACTATTTGCACAATTGAGGATGTTTTATCAAATCATGTTTGTTTCATAACGCTTCTCAAATGTACTACTTCGATATGTGCATATCATTTTTTTAAATGGAAAAAAAGCTACTGTCTCTTACTGCTGTGGTTTGATTCATACAGAGATCTGCAGACTTTTTACTCTTTTCGACCGTGTAGATGTTGGTCTGTATAAACACTTATTTGTCAATGATTGTTAGACTTTCCTGTGTGTGAGTGTGTGTGTGTGTGTGTGTGTGTGTGTGTGTGTGTGTGTGTGTGTGTGTGTGTGTGTGTGTGTGTGTGTGTGTGTGTGTGTGTGTGTGTGTGTGTGTGTGTGTGTGTTACCTTGGTGAGGGGGTGTTCTGGGAGGTGTTGGTGGGCGATGTGACCGGGCTGGACCAGTTTGCAGGAGACCGGGGGGTGTGGCGCGTCAGAGGGCTGCCCATTGGTGCCTGAGGAAGTGACACACAACCAACCAAGTTAATTTGAGCTAACAGAAGTAAGCCATTAATGTTATAGTGTAATGATTAACTTCACGTGTCTGTAACCCTCCCTTTGTTACCTGCGCAGCGTTGCCAGTGTTCTTCAGATGGTTCTGAAGCAGCTTGGTGGCTCCGTCCTGAAAGGTTTTGGGCAGAGCTGCCAGCAGCATGGTGAACTCCGGAGTATTGAGCTGGAAGAGCGAGATTAACACCGACTGGGCTGCCTGTTACACACAAAACAAAAAGATCCGTCAGCTAGAAATCTCATGTCTTGAAGATTACAATTCCTATACTTTTACATCTCAGTTATACAAATATAAGAGAGTAAAATCATTTGGTTTTGGATCCTCTACATTGGAGCAATACCGGTTATAAAAACAAACGATATAAAAACATTAAGATGTTAATATACAATACAGTAATAACATAAACAATGGGCATATGCTAACATATTTATATGTGTGTACTCTTGAGCTGGAAAGTGTGGCAATTCTTTCCAATAACATGATAATGAACCGTTGGAATAATATCTTGTTTTGTCTGTGAGTCCGCACCTTTCTGACGTCAGAGCTCTTGGGTTCGGTCGTCCAGGTGATGATGCGGGAGATGGCCAGTCGAGTCTCGCTGGAGTTCACAAAGTCTGGAGCCTCCATCTGTAACGTCAGCGTGTCGATGTACTTCAAAATCGCCACCTTCACCTACAAGACAGAAATGAGCATTCATACATATCATTAGATAGCCGACTGATAACAAGGAAAAAGCATGGCCCTAAGTCACCTGCAAAAACCAAAAATACAGCAATATCAAACACAGGCGTGAAAGACTGAGCACGAATGTTCACAGTCAGCGACAGCTTCTCTTGCGGGTCTGAAAAAATCAAATAATCTGATGAATCAGTGAGAAGGGCAATGTGCATAATGGTCATGCTTTATCACGTGGAAAAACAAATCAATGAAATTAAAGCAATGACAAAACAAAGGATTCAATAAATGCAAAGATTCACTGCACGCTCTGAAACGCATCAACTGACTCCTAAGTTTCCTCCATCTTTCTCCTTATGCACCTCAAGGACCAGAGACTTCGTCCAAATCACTTAGCAGCAAAGTGCGCGCCATATAATGGCTCCCCCCGGAGCGCACTGACCTGGGAGGACTGGCTCCAGGCTGCAGCCTGCTCGTCTAGAGAGCAGGCGTGGCGCCGCGCTCTGGGGGGGAACAATCTAACCTCGGCCCCTCCCCTGCCTCGCCCGCAACACGAGCTCCGCACAGGCTTCAGAGAGAAAGAGGAGAAGCACCGCGTCAATCAACGGAGAGAGAAAGGGAGACGAGGACAAGGGAGGGGGGAGACAAGAGAGGGAGGGAAGTGTAGGGAGGGAGGATGCAGAGAGTTTAAGAGGAGTAATACGATTGGAAAGTAGGCTATATTGAAATGGTATCATCTGAAAATCCGGCAAAACACAATTTCATTGTTTAGGCCACATGATGGCAGTAAAGCGCTGTGATGCCAATTTAAAAAACACAACCAGCGGTCCATGAGACTTCATGCATCAGTTTATGAGATGGATAATGACTGCTGTGCTGCTGAAACATTATATTATATTAACATGATCGCACTGCATGATGCGTGCACATTTATCAGAGTTGCAAGGAAAGACACCTCAGGCAGTATGTTTATGTTTAACGTTCCTTTTCTTATTTATATTGTGCAATAGTCATATATATTTTTCTGGAAATTCTATTGAAGAACTGTCCTGTCCAGTGAATTGCATCACGTAGGAAAAACCCCGGAAAATCCAAGATTGCCACATTGATTTGCAAAACCTTCAAAGCTATTTCTAACGTCTCACTGCATATGTCTTTATATTACCCGCCTAGTCAGATTTTGTTACGTCACGTCATGACCCGTTGGAGAATTTAGGAGTGTCAGAACAATGGTTTTTTTAACTATAGAGTTCATTCAGGCCAAAGAATAGGACCATAACTGTGCTTTAAGTTGTTTTTACTGCATTACATTTGTCAGAAATGAGAAACATCATGCTACCTCTTGAATGACAGGAGTAAAAATATGCTATGTCAAATAAAAGTTTAGTCTATCATATGTTTCAGTGAATTGTGAGGCTTATAATATCTTTCATTGCCCACGTTTAGTTGGATGACAAAGGGAAGAAAAACTTAAAAGGAATAAAAAAGGTTGTGAGAAAGGGGTTTAATATCAGGCAGGAACGGATGGGAGGGGCCACAGCAACAGAGAGATAAAAGGTAATGACAGCGGGGAAAGTAGAAGTAGCACGTCTTGAGGGGTAGGTAAGGAGATGGGGCAAAGGTGAGGGTTAGTGAGGAAACAAGGAGTTAGAGGAGGGAAGCTTGAAGGGAGTGTCCGCAATGAAGCAGAGCACAAGCCAGCCAGGAGAGGCCAGAGAAATCCAATCACAGCCGGGACTCAGGGTTTCAGTCAGGCATAGTGAGGTCATATCAGTACAGCAGTTACCATGGTTACACATAGTCCCTGAGGTATTCTCACCCCTCCCTGACTCAAACCTTCACACACTCATCTCTCTCTCATCATAACGCAGACACACAGAGTAAATGTGATCTACCTTGAGGTTTGGCGTCTGTGTCTGGTCCACAGTGAACCTCATGAGAATAGTGAACTGCAGGTCATTGGGGAACGAATCTCTGAAACAGGGGAAAACAAATTCACATTAAATCAGCACACACACAAACACATCTCAAGAGTAAAGGACCTTTGACTATTTTAGCAACACAGTAAAATATAATAACCTGGAGACACTTTGAGTTAAATAATGTTATCATTCCTCTTTATGTATGTGTAACAACAGCGGACAAAGTGGATCCTCACATTTCCTTTTATATGTGTAACAAATGATCAAGTGCAAGAAGCTTTTTCTGAGCTTTCAACTGCACCTTTGTTTTCAAGAGATGTGATTAAAAAGTAAGTTGGTAAGGCTGCAACTAAAAATGAATCACCAGATATTTTTTTGCGATGAATCTATTGAACACTCGGTCTCTAAATAGTGAAAAATGTCCATCCTAGTCAAGTCCAAGGTGATGTTTATAAATGTCATGATTTGTCAGTTCAAAACCTAACGATCTTAATATTAATGTGATTTAAAACTGAAATCTACATATTTGAGTGACTGAAAGGAGGGGCGGAACCTCCATGTTTAAATACCATTTTATTCTATACATCAACGTATGTTACCCATGGGTCTACCCCTGTTTTCTCATGTCTCAGTTGTCAGTGTTCACCCACCGTGTGATGTCCAGCGCTCTCTGGACTTTGGCCTGAACAGAACCCAGCAGGTCCGCTCCCATCTTCTTCAGAAGCTGTGTGAGCAGGACGAACAGCCAGTCCTGCAGATCCTCCTTATGAACCAGGATGAAATCTACCAGTGTCTCCAGGAACATACTGAAGACCTAAAAAACGGACACACAACAGTTTGGGTCACACAGCGACTCACACACTCATTAATTCACATGTTTCATGCAAGTAATGACAGGACACAGGAGGGTTATGCTTAGAAAGTATCATGTGAGAGTAGCATTAGTTCCCGTAGTGAAGTTAGTGGTTATTCACTCATTATTGCAGCACGACTTGATCCCACAATCACCAATTAGTATTTAAAAAATAAAGGAATACTTCATCCCTAAATAGTTTGTTTATCAATTACCAACCTCCTCCATGGTAAATTAATAATGCGATACATAAAAAAGAAAATACATAAAAACAGCAAAACTATATCAAGCATTCTCAGTCTCACTATAGAAGCATGAGACTGCTTATGGAAAGTGTAAAGGGATGTTTTGATTAGGGCTGCACGATATATCGTGTCGTGACGATAATCGCGATATTCACATCGCAGGACGTGCGATTTAAAAAAAAAAATATATATATATTTTTTTTTAGGACGTGCGATAATAAGTAGGCAAACTAACTCAAACATGTCATGTTACAATTATTTTGCTGCTTACTACAAAAGGAAATCTTGCGCGGCTCTCATGTCAGGGGTACTTGAGTGAGTGACATGCAGGCTCTGCGTGCACAGCAAACCACCATCACAATCAAATCTCCAAAGCAAACGGACGGTGATCAAAGGTAAAACACTGAATAAAGTAGCTTCATGTGTTTCTCCAGGGCAGTTTGGCGCTGCTAACCGAGCTAGCTCAGCTTGTTGCTCTGATAACTTAAGATCCAGACGTCCGTGACTAAAATCCTTCATCCGGTTAAATATAGTTAGAAAAATACCAATTGTATCATTAAAGTTCAAGAAAGGATGGTTTGCGGACAAAAACTGTCTGTTCTTCAATTCCTGTGTTTCTTCATATCGCAATATATATCGCAGGGGGGGGAATCGCAATGTCAGTTTTTTCCAATATCGTGCAGCCCTAGTTTTGATATAATTTTGTAATAACATTGCATCCATTTACTTAAATTCATCAAGAGTTTATTGTTTTGGGATTCTTCATTCACTGCAGAGGCATGTGTTGAAGTAACATTTTGGTAGCACGATGCGAGTAGTTCTTGAAAATAGTCATTTTGGGGTGAAGTATTCCCTTTTAACCCAAATGATTAACAATATTAATAATATTAGAAAATATTAGACTTGACAAGGATTTTCCGATCTGACCATGTTGTCACCATGGCTACATGCCAGTGGTTGATTTCAGACAGTGAGGTAGGTTAGTGAGTGAGCTTTCATCCAAACAAACTAAAAACACAGGAACACTGATTGGACAAACTTACTCTCTACAGAGAGTTCCAGAGGGAGGAGGCATGGGGGAGAGAGAGACACATCTGTTAGCATCAGATACCTGAATAAACTCAGAGTGTGTGTGTGTGTGTGTGTGTGTGTACGCTCAACATCCTGACTTTCTGTTGAACATTTGCTACATGGAAAAAGAGTAAAAAAAAACATGAGCAACATCATTTAAAAAAAAGAAAGTGCTGTTTTGTGCACACTTGAAAAGAATATTGAACAATGTTGAAAAACGATGGATGAGAGAGAAGGAAAGGTGTTGGATGGATAGATGAAGGCATGAGAGGGCTCCATGGTGAGATGCAGTACCTTGAAGGAGGCTGAGCTTATACCGGATTCTGCCGTGCCGTACACTCTGCCGGAGTCTCGCTGAAATTCATCAAATCGTCAAACGTCAAATGAGCGGGTAGCTGAGGGGCTCACACACCTTACGACATGTGTGGCACTCAATAACGCCGGGAGAAACGTGGCAGTGTTAGAGAGGGCGAAACGCAGCTGGTTAGTGAGAGAGGAGAGCCGGCAGCCCACAAATCTGCTCGTCTGAGTGTGTGTGCGGTCAGTGTCGTCACTTCAGATTGCAGCGAGGGGGAACAGAGCGGGGGGGCAGTGAATGCAGTGAGCACAGCCGACGCTGCTGGACAGTGACAGAGCAATCCCACAGGGCGGCGGAGAGTGAGGTCACACGCAAACTCAGGCGTGGCATGCCGTTAGAAAACAGTCCGTCGCACACTCTGCATGCCTTTCATTATGTTTGAGTGTGAAGGTGTGTGTGCAGCTGAGGATACTCTTTAACCTGATTATCCTGTTTTTATCTTGTCCTGAATACTTTGTTTATAATCCATGAGTGCTAAAGCGTGTCTGTTTACAACATGTCTTTGTGTTTGTTTTGGCAGAATCCGGTACAGTGAAGGATGGTGGGGAAAACAAAAGGTTTGGAACCAAAGTAAAATAAAAGTGGGTGAATGATGAATGTGTTTGGCATGTTATGTAAATGAGTGAATGATGTTTGCGTGAATGGTGTGTACGCTGGTTGTACTCATACCTTACTGTGGGGGTCTGCAAACATCCTGGTGAAGATTTCACACAGCCTCTTCAACTCTACCCGACTGCAGATTAGAGAAAACAAACACAGTTGATTTTGATTTACTCTTCCTCTTTAAAAAAAAAGTAGAAATCACTAGTCTTTAACCTGTTAAGCCCTGAGCCTGTTTTTCAGGTCTCGGGCTCAAAAATGACATTCCCAGAACAATTGACTATATCTTCACTTCTAAAAAGGGTAAATTAATAATCTTTTTTCTCAAAGCAATGAGAAAGCTCTTGTGAAGTTAGGTAGCTCTTCAAGCTACCTAACTTCACTCCTTCCACCTTTGAATTCCATGCCGTCACAGTAACCCATCCTATACAGCTAACCATTGTTGTTCTCTACCGTCCACCAGGCGCCTTGGGGGACTTCTTGGAGGAATTAGATAATCTCCTCTCACACATCCCTGAAACTGGCCCTCCCGCTGTACTTCTCGGAGACTTCAACCTCCAGACAGGGAAGATAGACGAACTAACATCTCTGTTAACCGCCTTTGCTTTCTCACTGTCTCCGTCCCCACCGACTCATAAAGCTGGCAATGTCCTTGATCTCATATTCTCAAGGAACTGCGCTACTTCTAACCTCTCTGTAAACCCGCTCCACACATCCGATCACTTCTTCATTTCATTCTCTCTATCCCTTTCCAAACATAACAAACTAATCTCTTCTCATCCTGCACTTGTCCGCCGTAACCTTCGCTCCCTCTCCCCCTCTACCTTTGCCTCGTCGGTGCTCTCAGCCCTGCCTTCCTCTGACTCGTTCCAACTCCTGCCTCCAAACTCTGCTGCAGAAACTCTCCTCTCTACTCTCTCTACTCTCTCATCCTCTCTGGACTCTCTCTGTCCTCTCACATCTCGGCAGGCTCGTCAGTCCCCTCCTGCTCCCTGGCTAAATGATGCACTGCGTGCTAATAGAACCGTCCTTAGGGCAGCAGAGCGGAAATGGTGGAAATCCAAACACCGTGACGACCTCCTAACCTATCAAGCTCTCCTCTCCTCTTTCTCTGCTTCGATCTCTCAGGCAAAAAGCACTTTCTTTCAAGATAAGATCCAATCTTCCTATTCCAATCCTAAAAAACTATTTTCCATCTTCTCCACCCTCTTGGACCCTCCAAAAGCTCCTCCCCCCTCCATACTTCTGTCAAGCGACTTTGTTACCCACTTTGAAAAAAAGGTTGATGATATTCGCTCTTCTTTTTCTGACTCACCTATACTCACCGATGGGTCACCAGACCCTCCTTCCACCAACACACTTACCTCCTTTTCCCCTCTCTCTCCAAGTGAGGTTCTTACCCTCATTACCTCTGCCCGCCCTACCACCTGTCCTCTGGACCCTATCCCTTCAAACCTCCTTCAGACTATCGCTCCTGATATTCTACCGTTTCTCACCCATTTCATCAACACTTCTCTAACTTCTGGTCACTTTCCAAACAGTCTCAAGGAGGCAAGAGTAAACCCTCTCCTAAAGAAACCCACTCTCAACCCGTCTGATGTTATAAACTACAGGCCTGTCTCTCTCCTCCCGTTCCTGTCTAAATCACTTGAACGCGCTGTCTTTAAACAACTCTCCTGTTATCTCAATCAGAACAACCTTCTGGATCCGCACCAGTCTGGTTTCAAGGCAGGTCACTCCACAGAAACTGCTCTCATTGCTGTCACTGAGGAACTGCACACTGCCAAAACTGCATCCCTCTCCTCTGTCATCATCCTGTTGGACCTGTCTGCTGCATTCGACACGGTGAATCATCAGATCCTCCTTCGCACTCTCCAAAAACTTGGAGTTTCAGGCTCTGCACTTTCCCTCCTCACCTCATACCTGAAAGACCGTACCTACAGGGTGACTTGGAGAGGGTCTGAGTCCGACCCTTGTCAATTAACTACAGGGGTCCCTCAGGGCTCTGTTCTTGGTCCCCTCCTATTCTCCCTGTACACAAACTCGCTCGGATCAGTCATTGGCCCGCATGGTTTTTCTTACCACTGCTACGCTGATGACACCCAATTAATTCTGTTCTTTCCCCGCTCAGAGAACCAGGTCGTCGCACGCATCTCTGCTTGTCTAGCTGACATCTCTCAGTGGATGTCTGCTCATCACCTCAAACTCAACCTTGACAAGACTGAGCTGCTCTTCCTTCCGGGAAAAGATTGTCCCACTCTTGACCTAACAATCAACATCGGCACCTCAGTTGTTTCCCCGACTCAGACTGCAAGGAATCTGGGTGTGATCCTAGATAACAACCTGTCCTTCACTGCAAACATCGCTGCTACAACCCGTTGCTGCAGATACACGCTTTACAACATCAGGAAGATACGTCCCCAGCTGACACAGAAAGCGACTCAGGTTCTGGTCCAGGCTCTCGTCATCTCACGCCTAGACTACTGCAACTCCCTCCTGGCTGGTCTACCTGCATGTGCCATCCGACCTCTGCAGTTCATCCAGAATGCAGCAGCTCGTCTGGTCTTCAACCTTCCTAAATTTTCCCACACTACTCCGCTCCTACGCTCCCTCCACTGGCTTCCGGTAACTGCTAGAATCCACTTCAAGACACTGGTACTTGCTTACCATGCTGCGAATGGATCTGGCCCTTCGTACATCCAGGACATGGTTAAACCGTACACCCCAGCGCGTGCACTACGCTCTGCATCAGCCAAACGACTCGCTGCGCCCTCGCTGCGAGGGGGACCCAAGTTCCCAACGGCGAAAACACGTGGGTTTGCTGTCCTGGCTCCAGGATGGTGGAATGAGCTCCCCATTGACATCAGGACGGCAGATAGCTTGCACATCTTCCGGCGCAAACTGAAAACTCATCTCTTTCGACTCCACTTCGAGCGATAGAACTATTAACGAAGCACTTTTATACTAATAAAGGACTGGCTTTTCTAAAGCCAGTTGAGTAGCACTTGAAATGTTTTTGCTCTATGAAACCTGATGTACTTTTATGATTCTGTTTTCTTCAAGTTGTATTTTGTTGGACGAACGCACTTATTGTAAGTCGCTTTGGATAAAAGCGTCAGCTAAATGCAATGTAATAAACCTGTGAGTTGGATGTAGAAAAGTCAGAATCAATATAGATGTTTTTATTTTAAAGTAAATTCAGATTGAACATAGTAAAAAAATGTAAATGATAGTGTCCGTCCAAAAAGAAAAACATTACTTATAGTGAAAACCACCCTTGAATGATGGGATGGTACTAAAAGCTTTAGGAATCCAAACTATAACATATAATAAGTACCCTGTATCAAGATTGATGCAAAACAAGTGAAATTTGACCTTTTTTAGAAAAAAACAAAACACTTCTGGGGTCATTTGGGTGCATTTGCCATATCTCTGGAACCCATCGGTCGATTTTGGTGATTGACACCTGTTTTGAACCGTTAGAGCCAATAGAATCGAGGGGAAGTTCCTAAATCCATCTAAACATTACCAATTGGTGAATGAGAGTGATGCGCAGCCAGCATGCCCAAAACCGGAAGCTCTCATAAACTCTCGTAGCAACTATATATGAAAACTACTCTTATTGATATAAATGTTATGATGGTTATCAGTAATCATTTCAAAGTGACACAGAGAACATTAAGCTTCAGCAGCGTTTATATGCGTTTTAATGCCCTTGAACACAACTTTTGATCAGAAAACAGCAAAGGTAAGACGTATTTGCCGTTTTGGCCACGTAAAGTGAAGTTGTGTGTTGTCTTTGCTGGCTTTCGCCGCCGCAAGTTTTGCTTTCATATGATATCTAGTTTGTGCAGATCCGATGAAGTATAACATATTTATACCGTGAGTTATGTGCTAAGTGCGTTAGCACTCTTTCGCTGAGTGCTATTTCAGAGGCTCGGAGTTAGACTTGTGTTTTGTTTCGGTAATAATTGTTCATATCGTCAGGTAGCTGAGTTTCTTCCCGTTAAGTGGGTATGACACATTCATAGTTTCTTAAATGTTAAGAAGCCCTCAGACGCTGTTTCTTGCAAGATGTTGCGGGAACCCACCCCCAATGCAGTAGGCAGTTCTATTTAACTTCTACTATAATGGACATTAAAGTAAATAAAGTACATACTGTACTTACTGTCTAAACCATTTTCCCATTATCTGTTAAACTCATCTTCTTTAACTCCCAGAGAATAGGTATTTATTTACTTCACAAATATTTCCTGAACTATTAATCCCTTTATTGTTTGAAAACACATCTGCTGTTCTGTGTCTGACCTGAGGGTGCGCTGGTTCTTCAGCAGCGCCTGGAGGCCCAACAGCCCCTCCTTCCTCTCCGACCAGTTAGCACTGGCACAACGGTTCAACACCTGTAAAGAGACACACGCTTTTATACAGGCACAAAGCAAGCGATGATATACAAATATATTGAGCCTGATAACCAACTGACATGGCTTTACATTAGCCGCTTTCACACCAAGTACTTAGTTCCCAGTACTTAGTCCCGCCGAACTCTTTAGTCCCGGAACTGTCCTAGTAAATCGCGTTCACACCGGAATAAGTCCCTGAGGGAGGTGTCACTACCCGATCTGCAGCCCTGCCCTATCTGCAGTGTGCATGTGCGAGATGGTACGCCATATTGGACAACTCCGTACGGCAACCCAAGTAGGACACTTGACACAGTGGCCATACATACATACATAGCCATACATTTTTGCATACATTCACAGTAAATATTTATTCAGTATGATAGCTGTCTAACAGAAGTTAAATCCATTTCTCACTTATTCTGACAATGCACTTAACCCCAACTAAAAGAACCCAATAAAAATTGTTGTTACATAATAGTGAAGTCACGTTGTAATAACAATAACTCATCTCTCTCGAGTTTTCTTTTTGTGTTTTGCCAAAAGCCACTGTGTCAAGTGTCCTACTTGGGTTGCCGTATGTAGTTGTCAAATATGGCGGACCATCTCGCACATGCGCACTGCAGAT
Organism: Gymnodraco acuticeps; assembly: GCF_902827175.1. Classification (NCBI taxonomy): domain Eukaryota; kingdom Metazoa; phylum Chordata; class Actinopteri; order Perciformes; family Bathydraconidae; genus Gymnodraco; species Gymnodraco acuticeps. The sequence goes on from NW_022991375.1 coordinate 4,333,314, forward strand.
AGGGCAGGGCTGCAGATCGGGTAGTGACAGGAGGATTCGGCAAATGAAGCCGCTGACGTCACTTCTTCTGCTTTGGGTTTACTGGCAGGCCGCAAACAACTTCACGGCGTATACTGCCACCCGAAGTCCCGGAGTCCCCTGGAGTCCGGGACTTCGGGTGGCAGTAAATCGCCACCCAAAGCCCCGGGTAAATCGCCAGAAGCGCCGACACCTCCTCATCACTCCAATGATCCCACGTTTTATTTTGCCATAAGTTAGTCTCTCTCCGTTGGTGCGCTGGGCTAATGCTAATAAAGCAAATAAAATGGCGGCTTCATAAAAACTTTTCAGAGTTTTACGGGGCGTGGTTTGCAATTCGCCCAGCCAATCAGAAATTGGACCCCTTTTCTCCCCAGGAAAGTCCCTGCTCTCTAGCAGGGACTAAAAAGGGGTGAAAAGGTTCGCAAAAAAAAGTTCTAGTTCCAGATTGTTTTGGTGTGAACGCAAAATCCAAGGAACTATCGGAACTATTACAGGGAAAAGTACTCCGGTATGAAAGCGCCTAATGTAACTAATGGCACTAATTTGCTTACTGAAACGACAACAATTCAAATGACACTGAACACAGCTAAATTATTGCAAACATGTCTATAGTGAGAACCAGCACATCAGTCAACTTGAATGACTAGAACTACTAAGCAGAGTTGCCTGGATTAAGGACAAGATGGACTATGTATTTAATTTAGAAATGTGTGCACAGCTGTCTGGAAGAGTGTCTTCTTGTTGCATGGCCTACTGACTTCACTCTTTTAAGGATTGTTTTTCTGCTGTCCCGCTGTTGCTACTCACCTCAGCTACGTCTTCTGTCTGCCTCATGTAGGTGGGGATGGCTCCTCCGTTCCTGGAGCTGTAGGAGCGCTCTGAGCAGGCGCTGGACGCGTCGCTGTTAGCGTCGTCATCAGAGTACATGCTGTAGTTCTCATACCGCCGCCGTGCTGGCTTCTTCTGCGGGTGGAGGACAGAAATCCAAAGGAGATGAAATTAAACTGGAAGAGAAAATGCACTAATATCGCTAAGACATGCCTCGCACACCAGCTGAATTGAGTAGAAACAGAACTAAACACACACAACACACAGGTAAGAGGCAGGAGCTGACCTTAGACCGCATGTCTCCCAACAGCTGACAGCATTAAACAAAGGTAGAACCAGGGGTTAGTTAACACACACACAAACACACACACACACACACTGCAAGAGGCTGCACATGGTGACAGTTTACTGGATCGTGTAAGATTTACAAAGGTATTTAGTGTTTATTTTGATGTTTTTATGCGTTTTAATACCAATGCATCTGCAAGAGCCTCTTCGACGTCTGAGCCTGGGTTGAGGACCCTCATGGCGCTGACTGAAGAAGAGAGGCGACTGGACTGACTGATACCTAAACCTGATCCTGGAGAGAGTCAGAGAGAAAGAGTGGAGGATGAAACATTTTAGAATTTATAGACCTTATGTAGATTTCTCTCACTCATCAAACAGTCTCGCACTCGTCCTCTGATGATCAACCACTCTCCGCATCATCATCCATCCTGACATTTACTCATCCCAGCCACACTACATTTCCCATGAGCCAACCCTGTAAGTTGATGTTATGACTTGTTAGGTGACATTGCAGGTGCTGCTGGGGGAGAAAGTATGATGACAGAAAACATGGAAGATTTGTTGGTGTCCTTGTCGAAAAGAGGCAGGGATAAATAAACAAATGTAACAATGGTAAAACCGGCAGAAACATGCATTTCCACTGGAAGGTACGACATCCTGGAGGGGAATAAAAAATGAACAAAAAACATGGAGGCTGATGGAAAAGGAAAGAAAAAAGGTTGACAAAATTGTAGGAGAAGATGCTTGGCACTAAAGAAAACAAAAAGAAGAACGGGTGAGCGAACACAAATCAAGGCGACGTGGGTGGGTGAGGTACGGAGAGGAAGAAGTACTCAGCCTTCACCTGCAGCACCAAAAACGTCAGGTGCGTGGAGCGCTCCGGTGGAGCGAGAGTAGCTCCGTGTTGCTGCAACCAAGATTAAAACACACATACAGAGTTTAACTCACGCACCCACACACACGAGACAAAGAAACACACAACCCTAACACAGGGTGTGAGAGGAGAAAGAAAGGCTGAAAAACATGCAAGTGATTTTGCTCTTTCTTTTCTTTTTTTAATCACCCTCAAAATGTTGAGGTTTTTATAAGTTTGGTCAAATCAGACACCATTAATATAGAAGTTGCTTGATTCTGAGCTTACTTAAAGAAAGCTTTCTCTCCTGCTTTGATTTCCTAGCCATCTGTGATTTCACTAGTAATCCCTCCTGGGTGTCTGTCTGCGGCTGCTACTCACCGAGGGGAGTGAAGGAGCGTACGGGGCTGGTGTCCCGGCTGCTCTCCCTGCTGGCCTCTCTGCTGCAGCCCTGACTCATACTGGGCCGAGGGATACGACTGCCCCGAGCTAACGCCACCGGGTAACAACACCGCGACGCAGCAGAGGGAAAGGTGAGGGGAAACAAGGGAAGGATGAGCAGCAAAGGGAAGAAAAGCAGTAGTAAGAACACAAAGGACAAAGGGAAGGGACATACATAAGACAACCAAAGGACAAAGAAGAAAGACAAACATGAGTTGTGATATAAGACAGAGATAATGATGCATAGATAAAGACGTATCGTATATACGTCTTTATCTATGTACACAGAACATGCAAAAGTGAAAAACTGACGGATACAAGAGAGAATACGAGCTGCTGACTCAAAGGAGCATGTTTAATTTTCAAAACAGCGGCAGATTACGTTTCTGTGGATGGATTGGCAATTTCAGTTTCAGTTAACGATGAAATAATCATGACATTTTAATTTCAGAACCTAGAACCAGCAAATATTGGGACTTAATTGATTTATTGATTCTCAAAGCTGCAAATTATTTTCTTGGTTGACTAATTAGTTCAGCTCTAGATGAGAATCACCCATAGAAGCACAGGACTGCTGGACTCAATTTGAAATGAAACAAAAACGTTTTGATAATCACATGCAATCACCCATCTCACACACAAACACACAAAATAGAAAAGGAAGTAATTATGTAAGAATGAATTAAGCGAACGAGTGATGGGCGAGGGGAGGATGGGCGCTTTCATCCAATAGCTTCGCAATCAACTTGTCCGTTCATTGCTCTGTTCGTCAGCTGCAGCGTCTACAGCCAATCAGGGTTAATCACAGCCTGAAGCCCTGATCAAGCTGCGCTGATCCTGCCAGAGAGGTGGTTCACCAGCCAATGGCAACAGGGTAGTAAAGAGGGGAGGAGGCGTTCATAATGCTGGACATCTGCTGATCATGGGCACCCATCACCATAACAACACAGCCATAATTCAGAGACAGGTTAGAGACTGGGAAGATGGGAGAAATCGCGAGATTTATAGTGATGGATGATAATAAACAATGAGGGATGATTTCAAGATCATGATGACATTATATACAAGGGCTGTACCAAATAGTTTCGAAGCTTCAATCAAAAGCTTGAATTCCTTTTCTTTTTACACATTTATTTATTGAGTTTCAGCATGGTACTTATGCTCTGTTGAAGCTAAAGATTATGCTACACTAATATTATTAGTATAATGCTGATTGATAAATTGATTTCACTCTTGGCTGCTTACAATTGTACTTCCATCCATATATGTTTGCGTTAAGCCTTTCAAAAACATAATGACGGCTGATCGTTTCCCCAAATAGATTTTTACACAAATTATTTTGTCTCGGTTTGTTACAGGCATCCCTAGCTTAATTCAAAAACCTGAATAAAAGCTTTAAAAACATTGGGTACAGCCCTGACAGACAGATGGAGGTTAAGAGATGGATGGTAGGATGGTCTGGTCGAGGGCGGAGCCTTACCTCCTCTGGCCGCTCCGTTGTAGATGGAGCTAATGCTGGAAGGAGCTAGAGGACAGAAGCACCAGGGGCGGGAAGAGAAGATAGGAAGAGGGGAAAAGGTTGAGATCCAAGGACAACTGTGTGTGCTGCTCGTAAAGTAACTAGTATCAAAACCATCATCAAACATTTGTTACAGAAGTCAAATATGAAATAACTAGGGCCGGGACTTTAACGCGTTAATTAAGATTAATTAATTACACAAAAATTAACGCATTTTAATCGCACTTATTTTTGCACCGCGGAACGTTTCTCACTGGATGAGTTTCAGGCGTACCGATTATACTGGAGCACCAACTAACGTTCATGACTTCAGACAACAACAAACCACAGTGAACAACAGTGAGAAATGTTGTTTTAAAAAACGGACGGATGGAAGCGTCGATAAGAGCACGGTTGTGTGCAAATTATGCAAAAAGGAATTCGCATATCACCGCAGCACATCAAGCCTCAAGTATCACCTCAATGCAAAACATATAGCGGCTAGCGTGGAAGCTAGCGTGGACGTTAGCCTCTTTTATCGCGTTCACACCAAAAAGAGCCGGTACTAAAATTAGTTCACCCCACGAAAGTCCCTGCTCTCTAGCAGGGACTTTCGTACGTCTCTCTTGTGAGAAAAGAGCTATATGTCTGATTGGCTGGGCGGATTGCAAACCACGCCCCGTAAAACTCCCAAAAAGTTTTGTGAAGCCGCCATTGTCGCCATATCCTCGCATTAGCATTATTAGCATTAGCCCAGCGCAGAAACGCAGAGAGACTAACTTATGGCAACACAAAATAAAACATGGGAGCGGTGGAGATGAGGAGGTGTCGGCGTTCTGGCGATTTACTCGGAAAGCTTCAGTAGAAGCTGCTGGGAGTCCCAGCAGCTTCTACTGAAGCCAGTCCCCAACTCCGGGGACTTCCGGCCGGGGACTTTGGGCGGCAGTATACGCCGTGAAGTGGTTTGCGGCCTGCCAGTAAACCCAAAGCAGAAGAAGAATAAGTGACGTCAGCGGCTTCATTTGCCTAATCCTCCCCCAAATTCAAAGAGTTCTCATGAACCTTTGTGGGAAAGTACTGCGGTGTGAATGCGCCTAATGGTATACTAAAATCCATGTGAAAAAAATTGCTTCTCACTGTTCTTAGGTCAAATATTTACATGTGATTAAAAATGCGATTAATTTCGATTAATTCATTACAAAGCCTCTAATTAATTAGATTAATTTTTTTAATCGAGTCCCGGCCCTAGAAATAACAGATAACGTGTCCTTACCGACAGACAGGCGTGTGGGGGAGGAGTCTCTGGAGCAGCCCTGGCTGCGGGGGATGCGGCTGCGTCTGTTTTTGTCCCCGCTGGAGCCGGCCAGCACCCTGTGGGCCCCGGAGCTCATGGTGCTCAGGGCCGTGGTCGTCAGCACTCGACCCGGGGAGCCGCTCCGACTGCCAGCTGCAGAGAGAAGCAGAGAGAGGAGGACGAAACACAAAGACAGGGAGGAAGTCAAATAAAAGCCTTACTCGTGCAAACAAGGGGAATTCAACAGTTGAAGCTGCAAATAAACGGAACCGATCCCCCTTTAATGTGAGGATCCTATTTCTAAAAGGGTTCTTAGATATGTACACAAACAACTGCTTTTTTTACTTAGTTTCCAAACCCTTTAGTGTTGAAACATACATTACTTATATTAATACCTTAACTTAATAGCGAACTTAAAAGGGTTTGATGTCATTGGAAAGAGGATAAAAGTTACATTTTAATAACAAGAAGATGTTATCGGACAGCTATTCAGTCTTTTTTCCAGAACTATTACATACATTATAATAACACAGGTCTTAATTTATCCTCCCAATAACATCCTGTCTCCAAATGCAATGCTAACGGTTTGTCTTATTCTACAATGAATAACATGCCTTTCAACCTTAAGACAAACAAAGGACAACTTTCTCTTGAATGGTGAATATGAGGTGTGTAGACAGACTTTTGGGCTCAACACATGAAGCTAGACCTACTAGAAATGAACACACACACACACACACACACACACACACACACACACACACACACACACACACACACACACACACACACACACACACACACACACACACACACACACACACACACACACACACACACACACACACACACACACACACACACACACACACACACACACACACACACACACACACACACACACACACACACACACAATGAAAAGTCTCTTTCTATGTTCTAGCAGCTAGTGACACGGAGCTAAAAACACATCTACATCACAGGGAAGAGGCTAAATAGAGATGCTGCTGTTTTATTCTTAGTTTTTATTTTGGTTTAGCAAGTTATTGTCTTATTGTTTATTTTCCAGTCGCCTCACTAAATTCTATCGGCTCTTTACATTAAAAAATAAACAAAGTAAAAGTGGATTCTATAAATGCACGTTAGCATAACAATATCAACATGTTTTCAACTGTTGATAAGATTGTAAATTATGTAGACGTTTTAATTACACAAAACTAAAAAATGTTGCCTGGCATCTAAAAATACTTATTTTGGACACCTGAATTCCAGTAGGGAAAGGTTTGTCATTTATACAGGGATACAAAAATAAATGTTCAATCCAAGCACACATTAGAGTGCAGAAACACCAGGGTCCCAAAGCAGTGTATTCAGCATGATCATAGGACAGCCATGTTAACAGTCTGTGACTACAAATCCCAGCATGCCAGGGTGGGAGAAGCTTTAAGTGACCTTTCTGGGAGCGTGTGAAGGGGGAGGAAGTCAGGGAAACAGAGGAATGGCAGTAAAGATAAAGAGAGCAGAGAAGAAGTAGCGTTGTAATCTTACCACCGACAGGGGTAGCAGACTGAGATCCTGGGCCAATAAGCCCATTGGTTGGGAGGAGGGGGGGAAGCAGAGGCGAGGGGGAAGGAACAGCAGATTAAACCAGATGCATTATGGGAGTTAACACAAAATAAGCGGCATGGGAGTTGGAACACAGAGTACGATGGGAGCGCATCCTGGTGTTCTATATCAAGGATGGAGGACAAACTGAAGCACTTTGATTAAATAAATCCATTTAATAAAAAGGGAACACATTGACGATGTGTTGCTTAAACAAACACACACACTAACACTGAACCAGCTGCAGATGATAGCCTGGGAAAAGCAGTGCATGTTGGGACAGCTGGATATGTAGCAAAGCCTGTTCACAATGAGGAAAAGAAAAGGCCTCAAAGTAAATATGCCCAAAAATACCCACACACTCTCAGACACACCGAAATGTTTCTTAGCCTCTGTTCGGCTGCCATTTCCCCTGTCAGTCTGAGATCATTCTGTCTCTCACTTTCCAGATCTGATTGTTGCAGTGGGCTGTGGTCCAATCAATCAACTACTAAAACTGGTTTTCAAAACAGAACCACAGCCACGTATAAGAAGCGGAAAGCAGGTACAAACGTTAGCTTTAGGCAGGGTTCGCACAGCTTTTTAAGATTTAAAGCCATTTCACAATTCCTAAACCAAAAATTGCACTTTATCATCACATTTAGATTGTTATGAATGCAATCCCAAAAAATAAGTTCACAGTATTTCTAAATAACCACAGCAATCATTGAATATTTTCATTTTGTAAAGTAAGTCGATCTCGCTTCAAATCTCCCATCTGTGGGACGAATAAAGGTATTCTGATTCTTAAGGTTGGCATTACCGTTCCTTCCAGTGGCTCCTCTCCGAAGACATCTACTTTGTATTTTCATTACTCAGTTGTTATTAAGACGTCAGCCTGGCATGGTGCTTATGCTTAATAAGTTGTTACCTAGTAGCTGATGAGCAGGTACATAAGTTAACTAGCTACCTTCAATGTGCGAACGAACTCAAAACGAACTCATGACACAGGGTTAATTTCAAAAATAATATAAATAAATATTGTTGGTTTAGATGATTATGTAGATGTAACAGATTATGTTTTTTTGAGGGCTATATTTGAGTACAAACCATGAAGACATAACGTTAAAAAAAAAGGCTATTTCAAACTTTCAGGACTTTGTACGAACCCTGTTTGTGTGTAACAATAGTAACTGGATCAGAGGCTTGTGTTCCTTCACGTCTGTTGAAATATTCCTAATAACTAGGGATGCTCCGATCGATCGGTCACCGATCGATATCGGCCGATACTCACTCTCTACCGATCGATCGGTGCTCTCTAAACATGCCGATCGCAAGAGAGCCGATCGCATGACGTAAAATACATGACACTTTTCTCTGTGTGCGGCAAAACAAGCTCGCCAGAATGGCTTCACCGGTCTGGCATTATTTTAAGGTGTCCGAAAAAGACAGTAAAATAGCGGTATGCAACGTGTGTGAAGCAGAAATCCTGCAGCTCCGCCCGCCGGACCGGTAAGCGGGACGAAACACACAAGACCTAACACACTTAGCTATTTTATCTACCTCTGGAACAAGCTAAACTAGTTATTATAAATATATTTATTCTTCACTGTCGGGTCACTTATTACTAGATCAGTGAGCTGCATGAGATACTGACAGGCTGTCAGGAGAGGGAGAGAGGGGGGAGAGAGGAAAAGAGAGCGCTTCCGCTAATTTCTCCCGTGTTATCCAAAGTGAATGTAAACTTGAATAATGTACATCATTTGAATGTAATAATTAAGTTGATTGTTGTTTGTGGAAGCTCCAGTGAATGAGCCCCATTAACTGAGTTTAAACATCACTTTAAATGGAAGATTTAAAGTGATGTTTAAATCTTCCATTTAGGCCCCGCCCACTCGATCGGTATCGGCCGATACTGATTCCGGCGATCGGCCCCGAAATTGGCGATCGGAGCATCCCTACTAATAACCTAAATGACAGCCAAAGCCAGGCTAGAGCTGCAGTAAGAAACCGTCCACCACACCATCCTCAGTGATGAGACACAGCATGCACAGAAGAACGCACATTAAAAACACACAAACTTCTCTGTACACGAAACACCTTGATCAGAATGAGAGCGATAGCAGGTGGTGCCACCATTCCCACTGTGGTGCACAGAGACACACACACGCACACTAACTCTGACACACAAACAGAATACCTGGCGTGCAATCGGATTCTTCGGAACCTGAAGGCACAAAAACATTTACACAGAGCTTATCGTCACCGCGAAGGCAACAAGTAATGACACACTCCACATAAGACTCTGAGAAACACACACTCAGAGAAGCTCACACACACTATTCCTGTTGTGTGTGTGTTTGTGTGTTTATTTGAGGTGGTAAGTCCACTTCATACCCAGAACTTTTCACTCACAGCTGGGTTTAAGTCATGGAGTGTGTGTGGTGGGAGGGGTACATACGTTGTGACTGGGACACCATCTTGGTGCGGCTGCGTCCTCTGGAGTCCACCTGGCTGGACATGCTGCTGGCGGTGGACAGCGGCTGCTTGGTACGTAAACGGCCTGGATGTGTGGTGGAGGGAAAAATACTTAAAAACAAAACACACTGTGCCAAACATCTATCCACGTCTAGTTTGCAGCTGCATAAGCCCAGAACCTTGGAAGCACTACAGCTAACGAAAAGCCACTACTGCCAGAGGATGCTTTACTAATGTCAGATCCTCAACTAAACAGATTCAGTCGCACAGATACACACAGGGATGCTTCAGTGGATTAGGAACAATTGTCACTAAGTACGTACTTCAAAATCTGACAACTTCAACAGCCCATTCACTTCAGCCCCTGCAGTGCATCATCTGTTTACGTAAAGCCATTCTTCTATTTACCCTTATGCATCCCTTTAAAAGTTGCTCTGATGTCTTAAGAGGACAAAAAAAGTCTCAGAAAATGCCATGAAATTATGCTTAAATATTATTTTTCACTTTCACTGATTTAAGTATTTCATTCACCGTTAGTCCAGATCCTCCAAATTACAAACATTATAATATGTTCAGAGTTTAAACCCTTAAAACGCAGGTTGTTTTCATAATAAATAAAATAAATGTATATATATATATAAATATATACACTTCAGGCCATGAGGTTTTTTATTATAGTCTGGGAAATGTAAAATGGCAAAATGTATAAAATATGCAAATAAACAGCCAAAATGATCAACGCATTTAATGTTAAAAAGCCAAAAACAATGCCCTGTCCCTATCGGTGATGCATAAGGCTCAAATACTTGTTTCAAGCACTACTAATGTTCGATCTGTTTTCTTATTTTCAGATTTCGATCACATGTAAGGCTACCAGAGTTCAAATTCTTTATATATCGATTCCTGGTGATTCCTCTACAGGCAACAACTAATAGCAACTAGACAATTCCCTTAAGCATGCCCAGACACACATCAACCTAACCACGATCTTACCATTGTCTGACCTCGTCCCTACAGACAGACAAAGAAGGAGCAGGGTATAAATATTACATTTCACCTGCACAGGTTCAATACTGTTCATACTGTGTGTCTAGCTTTCTCTTTCTGTTTATTCTATATTCCACACAAACAAAGTACTGTTTATTATAAATATAACTACTGCATGACTCTGCATTGTACTAAACTAAACTGCATTTTGTCTTCTCAGTTCCTGTACTATACATAATGACAATAAAGTAAACATCTAATACTGATTTGTGTTTAATAACACCCTAAGTATCCTGATGAAGCCTCAGTTGTTTAATGTTTAATGCAGGTGTTGTTGGATTAGCGCTAAAAGAGATTAAACTGTAGCAAAGCAGAACATGATTTTAGATGTGTTATTCATTGAAATCATGGTGTTATGAGTAGGATGGATGTGGATGTCTGCCAGCAGAGGGCGCTGTGGCCACACACTGCAACAAAAGGAGCTGATATGGACTGGTGGACTGGAATGAAGTGAGGAAAGGGAAATAAAGGAACAGAATAAAATGAGCCGATTGTCGCTGGTGAAGCAGAGTGAGATGATCTTACCATCCGTTTTATCAGAGGCATCATCTTTAGTGGCAAAGAGAGAGAGGGTGAAAGAAACGAGGGACACAAAACGTACAAGGATGGACACAAAACGATTGTTAAAAGTAAGACACAAAAGGAAAAGGAAAACAAGGAAAGTAAAATGAAAATTGAACAGTAAATGTCAATAAAAAAGAAACACAAAAGAATGAGAAAGAATACATAATGACGAACAAAAACGAGGGACAAGAGAGGGGAGAGAAGAGAGGAGCACAGTCTGTTTTAGTTACAGAACATCTGTTTAACAGAACCATGCAGAGGTCACGGAGACACGGAGGAACAACACAGAGGACGATCCACAGCAGTGGTTCCCAACCTTCTGTTAGCAAGGGGCCCCTGGCATTGATTCAACTGAAGAAATCTGACTAAGTGACATCTTTTATGGATATTTCATATTGTATTTGGTAATAGAGCCCAATCTGTGACCACAAAACTGCCTGAAGTATTTGGAGAAAAAAAAGCAACTTGGAAGAGTGGATTATTTCCTGTGAGTATTGCATCAGTTTACTCCTTACCTTTATTAATATAACCCATATTACACATACAGCTCAGTATGTAGTATGTATGTTTTTTAAAACATACATACTTAAAAAGCTTTTTTTGTCTTTTCTTCTACCTGAGACTCGGCTATGGTTCTATTAGCTCTTTAGTTGTTTAACTGTGTACTTTTCTGATGCTAGATGAGGCTGATTATCACAGCGGGAAGTCTATGTGAATATAGCAGCTTATGTTCAGATCTTTGTGTTTTAATCTGTCTTTTCCAAGATCAAAATCTAAACTTAAAAAAATACAAACTTCATTTTTTTCCTTCACAGAAATAAATGAAAACCTGAGATAAAAGCTAACTGTGTTTAAAACATTTGTTTGGGGCCTCGGGTTGGGAACCAGTGATATGAGGAAGCACACAGAAAATATTTATACATAGCACACATAAAGGACACATTAACAGGCAATGAGGAGGCAGGAGAGGAGAGTGGAAAGGCCAGTCCGAGCACTGAGCTGTGTGAGTCCTTATTATGGCGAGCTTTCATAGGATGACTTTGACTCTTTACTTCAGCCTGTCAGAAACTTTAGCAGCATTATTCTGATCTGACTCCTCGGGGGTCTCCATGACTGCCTGACGTCCTGCTAGCTGATGTCTGTCTGGTGAGTCATATAACTGGCCTGACGGGGCCCTTACCCAGAGATGAGTAGGAGCCAGGGGTCAGACGCCCGGCTCCCCTGGCCTGTCCGACCTGCCGGTGCTTAGCGACTGCTGCTGCGTTTACATCCACGTCGCTACGGGAACGCTGCAGGGAGGCCGCCGACAGCCCACCCTTTGAAACCGTAGGGACTGGTGGGAGGTGATGAGGAGGAGGAGGAGGAGGAGGAGGAGCGTGTTGGAGAAGGGATGGGAGGTGATGAGGGGACATATACAAACACATGCAGGCACCACAATACCAAAATACTGAAACAATACAGAAGTACACGAACAGCCAGACACAGACACGCACTTGTGCGTGCGCACATGTGTGTAGTGACATAAAAACAACATAACAGGATGTGGCTGTACGGACACAGGCGGATGTAAATGAGGATGATGGGAAATGGCTCTGTATAGGAGCTGATGTTCGTCGCCGTGTATGTGTGTGTTTTCACAGGAGCGAGTGAGCATGAGGTCATGGGTTCGAGAGAGGTGTAGCCGCCGCTGGCTGTGTGTGTGTGTGTGTGTTTGACTCACCTCGCCCCGGAGCTGCTGACCATTTAGAAGTCAGAGGCCGACTGCAAGGGAGAGAGAAAAGTAATTCTTCTTTAGTGGTGGGCATTTTTTTAAATAAAAGCTTCAATATCTTTCAATGAAGAAGTGGTATTTCACAGCTTTGACCCCAAAAGAGGTTCAGTCCCTTTACCACAAATCTGAACAGATTTACAGTAAAGTGTAATTTTCCTGAGGGACCCAAGTGGAAATAGGCTTTAGGGCTTTATTATGTTATCCTCACTTTTCCTGTTATGTAAGCACTCACTGCCCTGGGATTCTTTAAATCAATGATTCAAAGAATCAATCAGAGAGTGCAGAAAGAGTGCAATGAGTGATCCAATTAGTGTGCCCTATTTCAACCAAAAAACACTATTTTTGTTTTGACATAAAACACATATTTTTTAAGTCAGTAGTTTGAACAATATTTTGATCATTTATGGAAACCCAAACGGTCAGAGGAAAATGTTTACATTTGTTCCACACACAGTTAATTCTTCTGATCAATAATCAAATTATCTTTTTTTAATAATGTTCCCACTAACATTACATCTTATAGTAATGGAGTAAAATACAAATTGAGAGTAGAAGATATCACCTTAAGTATGCTCACAGCATTATATACATTTGTCATTATAACATAGTGTAAGCAGCACTGAAAGGTTGCTTGTTCTCTGAGGCTCAGCCACAGAGTTCAAACTATATTCATCCACACTGACAACAAGTACATAATATAAAGCACTGTAGCAGGAAGGCATGTCTTTCTACTTTGATTACATTTCAGCTTACTCTGGCATTAAGTTTCCCAGTGAAATAGAAAGCAGAGAATCCAGAAAGGCCGGGTTAGACTGTAATGCTCTCAATAACCTTCTTAAAATGTCTTTGTTCCACCTCTGCAAAGCTTTAACAAAAGTGGAAGAAGTTTCTAGAGGCTTTCTAAAGAACAGCAGGAAGTCCACTTTGATTCATCAGAATTATTTTTCTTTTACTGATGCATACAGCAGAAAAGCTGACATTACGAGAGGTGGGAGGAGAAAGTAAACTAAGGAAATTTGATCCATGTGCAGTGGGGGTGTGCAGGTCTACAGATTGGGTCTTTTGAAACATTCAAAAGACTCAAAAGAAGTATATCAAGAGGTCTATGTGTACTAAAGCGTCTAAACTGTGGAAGACAATGGCTGAGTGTTTATTACTTGAGGCTCTCCTGAGAGGAGGACGAGGAGCGGTCGCTCTGGGGAAGTGAGGCCACGCTGCCGGAGCTCTTCAGGCAGGACTGCAGAGTCTTCTGGTACGACGGCTCCAAGGAGTTGTAGAGAGCGTCACACTCTGATGGGAAATGGTTCCTCAGACCCCAATATGCTCTGAGAGAGGCAGCAGGGAAGATGGTAACAGATGGAGGTGGACACAGAAAAGGAGGAAGAATCAAGGGATTTAGAGAGAAAAAGGAGGACAATGAGATATAGATAGAATAGAATAGAATTGGGAGGGATGAAACCCTCTTTAATGGTCACACATGCAGAGCACACAGCACACAGTGACATTTGTTCTCTGCTTTTAACCCATCCTAGTTCCAGGAGTGTAGTACTAGGAGCAGCTATTGTACAGCGCCCGGGGAGCAATGGGAGTGAGGGGGGAAGGGGGGTGTCCGGTGCCTTGCTCAAGGGCACCACGGCAGGGCAGGAGGTGAACTGGGACCTCTCCAAGTAGCAGTCCACACTCCATATTTAGGTCTGGTCGGGGACTTGAACCGGCGACCCTACGGCTCCCAGTCCAAGCCCCTACTGACTGAGCCACTGCCGGACACGAGTAGATATTTCACACTACTCGTGTTTCATATGATTTCATTTTCCTGAATGCTTGCTTCTTACTTGCGAGCCTCCACTCTGGCCTCTGAGTCTGCATCTCGAAGCCCCTTCTTGATGCTCTCAACCAGCACTGCTGTGTGCCTGCAATGAAAAGATGCAGGGTTTTAAATGTATGTCAACCTTGAACGATTAAAAACATGTTTTTTTCCGTTGTCAATCACACTTATGTGAATCTTGCAAAGTAGAATTTTGCATGGTTTGCTCTGAGCCATGTCAGAATAAATCCTCACCTCTCCAAAGAGTGGGTTTGCCATTCCTGTAGCAGAAGGTCCAGGAAGTCATAACAGCGCCTGGAGATGACACAGTTTAGGATTCTCATTATCACAAAACACATTATCTTTACAACATCATCATCAGCACTTTATTCATTTTAGGATCTAATAGTTGTTTAAGGATTGATAGCACAATTAGGCTTTTTATCACTGTGGTGTTAACATCCATGGTAATCTCACCTTCTGACCGACACAGACTTGGATGCGCAGTGACTGGCTATCAGGGGGATGAGTCTGGGGACGTGGGTGTGCTGCAGAGAGAAAGCAGAGCATGAAAAAGATATGAAAGGGATAATAATCCAACAATCAGCCTATAAAGGTAACAACGAAGAACCTCAACGAGACTGTAAGAAGCTCAGTTGCAAGACTTACCCGTATGATGATGCGGATAGCTGCCACGCCGGAGGAGGCCATGACTTTGGCGCAGTTCGGGACGAGGTTGAACAGGACGGGAACGATACCTTCTGCTCCGTGGTCAAATTTATTCCCCAGCAATGTTGAAAGGTGGCTGCAAGAATCCACAACAAACACATGTTGGAAACACAGAGCAAAATCCAAAATGTGAAAAGTGTCATAAAAAGATGTGTTGGGATGGGAGTGCCATCTCATCGACGGGGACTGTGTCCAGAATCCCACAAATATTGACTTTATAATGCAACAGTCAGCTGGTGGGGTTTGGACTGTGAAGAGTTTAGCAGTAAAAGTAGAACATTTGGTGGCCTGGTGTATTCAAATCACTATTTCACAATTGACATTGATCTTAATTAATGCATATTGAAATAAGTTTGCCTCCCTGATTTTATATATGTAGTTGATGACTATTGTAAAGGAGGAATAGGCTTATTTTCTGTTTTGCCCCACACAGTCGGTATAAAGAAAGTATTCTTTAAAGCTACTTCTATTCCTGATAGGCCTGTTACTTCGACAACATTGCCTCTTTAAGTGTGTGTTTGCGATGAATCCTAAAAAACTCTGCTTTAAAAAGATCAATGTAAATAAAGTGTAAATGAGTGTTCTCTTAAGTAGACCCTCTTATGAGGATGTCTCCTGTCTGTGCAATCAATTATGCAGTTCTTAATGTTTTTTTATTATTATCAAGTTTATTGCTTATATTTGTGAGACCTTGAACGGTACTCTCCTCTCTCTACTGGTTCGGACACTGCCTCTGAGCTGAGTGGTATCTATCTAATCATCACTCACGCCACAGTGATGCAGGCCTCTCGGACCACTTGTGAGCGCAGGTCTTTAGCCGACAGTTTGAAGGCTCCATCCAGTAGCCGGAGGTGCTGGAAGAAACAGTCGTAGGTGGTAGCGCCCGCCACCAACAGTGAGCGGATCTTCTTCATCTGTAAAAAAAACAGACATTAAAAACACTGATTATGACCAAAGAAAGCAGCGTCAAAAAAGGTAATTACTTAAATAAACTGAAAATGAAGTTGAAAATACTGACAGCGGCGGCTCTCTGGTCCCATTCGTGTTTGTCGTCGGAGCAGATCTCACGGATCTTGTTCAGGTTGTCTTCGAGATCCCTCGCCGAGTAAATCTGCATAGAGACATTTGAAAGAGAGTTAAAAAAAGACATTTCGACCTTGATAGCCCGTCTCATTTAATGCATAAGATAAGGTGTGAGACTTTCTGTAAGTCTGCCTCTGGGTGTAATGTACCTGGACAGTAGGGACATCTGTGAAGGATCTGATGAAGTCCTCTTCATCCATTCCGCCGCAGGCACTTTCCTTGGATACTAGAAAATTAGAGAAGAGTCTATTAATAAATATGTGTGTGTTCCTTTATACAAAACACACACACACACACACACACACACACACACACACACACACACACACACACACACACACACACACACAAACACACACACACACACACACACACACACACACACACAACACACACACACACACACACACACACACACACAACACACACACACACACACACACACACACACACACACACACACACACACCACACACACACACACACACACACACACACACACACACCACACACACACACACACACACACACACACACACACACACACACACACACACCACACACACACACACACACACACACACACACACACACACACACACACACACACACACACACACACACACACACACACACACACACACACACACACACACACACACACACACACAAGTAGGAGCAGCTTTTGTTTCTAATGGACTTCCTGGCAGTAATGGGCATGTCAATCATATTTCTCTGGGGACTGGAAGCTCGGCGGACCACATGTCTAACATCTCCTAACTCAAGAAGCAGTGAATAGAGAAGGGGAGGAAAAGATGAGACAAAGAAAGCAAGAAAAAAAAGAAAGAAGACGAAAAAGGCGGAGCTGAGAGGAGAGTAATTCACTGGGATGAGAATATAACATTCAGAGGAGAGAGACTTCTAGAGTCACTCTCTTCCTCCAGCTAGTTCAGAGTGCAGCAGCTGGGCTCCCTGCTCCATTTAGAATTGATTTCAGGATTTTACTGATCACTTTTCTGGGTCCGGTCCCAAGCTACTTAGCAGAAACATGTGCCAGTTCACAGCCTTAAATTCTCTATGTGGACCTTCTCTCCGCTCCAAAGTCGAGGCTTAAACCTAAAGACGACTAAAGGCTCGCAGAATCAGTGACCTCCTTTAAATCCCTTCTGACGGCCCGTCCACACGGCGGCGTGCGTTGAAGCTTCAACGCTTCTGCCCATTCACTTTGAATGGGGTGACTTCGCTTTGCTTGGTTCAAAAGTAGAGCAATGTTCAACTTTTGAAGCTTCGACGGAAGCGTCAGCCAATCAAATCATATGCCAGTACAAGCTCTAGCTAATCAAACCATGTGCTTGTGTGTCCGGGGCGGGAGGTTCATGTGATTGGTTGTTGGTCGAGTTTCAGACACGCCCACCGGCAAGCTTCAACGCACGCCGCCGTGTGGACTGAAACTCTTATTTTTAAACATTACATGTCACTTGTTAGACGCTTTTATCCAAAGCGACTTACATACTCAATACTGTGGACAATCACCACAGGAGCAATTTGGGGTGAAGTGTCTTGCCCAGGGACACAACGACACATGACACCAACGCACTAGTCCACTGCGCCACATGCCTTAAAGAGTTGCTTTTGATTTTTTTGTTAATTGGCGTGTTTTTAAAAATAATATTTCTTCCGTCCTATGTTTTTTGTCATTTGACGTTTTTTTTTACCTTAATTCTGTCTCACTTTGGTTATTTTTAACCTTTCCTTGGTTACGTTGCCCTCTGCTTTCACTTTGCTTTGTAAGTCACTTTGTAATATCTGTTTTTAAGATATTACTACATTATAACTAAGTGGAAGATAGAATACATTAATAGCAGCAATAGAAGAGGTTGAAGGGAAGTTGTCAACATGGTGGAGGAGGGTCAGCATAAACAGAGGGAAAGGCAGAAGATATATATATCCCTTCCTCCTTTTCCCCGGGGTTGGCTTTCATATCATGTTTAATATGAAATCTCGACATGTACATAGCCCTCAGAGAGCTGGGGACATTGATGTGGCCAGCTGTAGGCAATATCCTCTGTTATTCTCACTGAGTAATATGGCAGCAGTCTGGGCATAACATTCACCTACCAGCCCTTCATCATCATTTTCAATTATCTTTATTACCAGCTTTATGGAGTGGAAATATGTATGGCATGTTATCAGGGTGAGCTGTTATGGCTGCAATACAAATCATAATTATGTTGAAGGTTTGTGCTGAAAATGTACTTTGATAAGAACAACTATTTAATCAAGGCAAGTGTGTAGGCTGAATAAAATGTACTACTTAAAATTCAAACCAACCAAGTATTTTGCTACTGCTGACTTAAAACAACCATCTTGACCTTTAAGCAAAGTCATGCCCCATTTTCCTTCCTTTTAGATATGGTTTTAGACTTTTTATGAAGGTCTAGACTTATTATTCTTTTTTAAATTGAAATATCTATACTCTGAGTTTTGCTGTCAGGTATTGCCACAGTGTGTAGGCGTACGGTCATCTAAATGCAAATGCAGACAAAAAAGCTTCCCACTATCACAAACATGGAAGCTAATCTGAAATAACCGAGTAAAAGCCAGACGAATTAATTCCCTAAAATAAAAAAGTCAGACAGCCGCTTCCATTTAGAAACAATAGATTGAATATCCCAAATCTGTGAAAGGGGTCAACTCAGGTATTTTCCTTTCTGATCACATTAAACTTAACAAGATCAAAGCTTCCTGTGTGTAAAATACCCAGCATGCCCTTGACTTAACAGCAGCTCCTCGATCAATAAGACTGTAAAGATCTAAGTGACAAAAGACCACAGTCTTGTGTTTCCAACAGAGTCACGTAAAAGACAGAATGCCTGCTTGTAAAACACACACACCCAAGAGTATATGTGTGCGTGTATATGTGAGATTGGTGACACAGATACATCAGCATGCAGCAGGAAATTCACTGCATGGTCGTGGGAACATAGATTTCTTCCGATAGAGAGATAGAGGAGGACGGGGAAAATCAATACAGGCAAATACGAAGCAAACACAACACTCCAGCCATGAAGAGACGGAGGAAGAGTGAAGAGAGAAAGCTTTCTCAACGGAAAATGTATATACGATGTAACAAAAAATGTATATTTCTGCAGGCCTGAGTCGACCACACGTAAGAACATAAGGTTCAGATTTCTAAGGACATACAAAGGGGGTGTCTTTGTACCCCTAATAGTATCTACTTTTATGTGCGCAGCAGTAACCTCTGCCAGAGAACCTTCACCCACCTCCAGGAAAAACCTATACTGAAATGTCTGAGGGGCTTTAAGATTAGCTAGGGATATTTTGTTAATCTTTCCAGTTAAATAATATTTACCTAACGTGTTGCACTTGCCTTTAGGCCAAAAGGGAGAGCTAAGGATTCTGGTAAAAAATGAATGATGCTTTATGGCCTTGAGATCTTTGTCAAGTATTTATGCATTCAAAAAGCTCTGATTTATCCAATTGTGACAGAGACATGTGACACACACTGGAAAACAAGTATTGGTGACACATAAGTAAAGCTTGCAAGGTCGGTATTTTTTAGCCGCTAGCCTAGAAGAGGCACAAGTCTACTGTTATTACATACGCTGTCTCATTATAGGGATGTTTCTTGCAGACAATCTTAGCTGTGTGTTAAATACTGTGTGAGTAAGTTAAATACCGAGCTTGCCACCGGTTGCGCTGGGCCTGCGCGTGGCGGAGGGCTCCGGCTTCTTGGGAACTTTTGGGACCTTGAAGGCCTGGGCTGAAGAACGATTCCCATCCACACTGTCATCATCTTCAAAACTACGATCTGGAAGGAGAGAGAAGAGAGAGGAGTGTTACAATCTGCACTGTGGGCAAGGAGAAGTCTCAGTAAACAATGGTATTGAGTAAAGTCCAGAGTGAACATGGGAAAGATTATTATGGATCTAATACGATATTGCAAATCATAATTCTCAAATACAGATCATCATTAGACCAAAAAGAAGAACAATTATTATATTTGTTCACAATCTGCATGATTGTCAATACAATCAACAAATACAGAAACACAACTGACGATTGTCCAGGACAGAAAGGAGATATATCATGTGGAAATTGACCTATGTAATACATATGTGTGTCATTTGCTAAATACAAACATGTGCAAAAGTGTGACAAACTGAATGCTAAAATAATAATAAGTAAAGATGATAAGGAAAGGATTTGCCATCTTCTTATCGTCTTTTTTTTTCAGTCTAGAGTTGTTTTCTAAAAAGAGAGCTTTGTCAGGACTCTCAAAATCAATACTCATTACACCAATGGTTTAAGAGAAAAAGCAAACACACACACATCTACAGTAAGAGCACAAAACACAGCCAGCGATCAAGATGTCTACCCAAGCAACCAGTGACTGGCAGAACTCTCTTTGGCCCGAACACTCAATCTGCATGCTAGCAGAACTCAAGCTAGCCAGGAAGCTAGCTATAGAACTTGAGAAACCCTTGCAACAACAGTGCAGTATTTTGAATGTGCATCTAGCAGCGAAACACACCAGGAAGATAATTATCTGAGCAACACACGCACACACAAACACACAAGAGTGGACTGTGGAGATGAAACTGTTGGCAGAGGAATGCCGTTGCGCTCCAGTCGCTCTGACAACCAGCCATTCATGAAATGCGCCATAGCCACCACCCCACACCTTGAATCATACATCAAACTTACCTACACACACAGCCCATGTGCAAAATCAATTGACAGGCCTGCGTGTGTGTATATACAAGCGACAGGTTCACAGTGAATGCACAGCCTATCATGTCATACTCAGTAAATGTTTGAAAAAATACATATACATCTTTTGCAATGAAATAGCATTTAGCACACATGCAGTCATCGACACACTCACAGTCACAGATCTTCTGGCAGATAAGTCTCCTCATGCTCCTGGGAGGGCGTGGTATCGCGATCCCCCCTCTTCTCTAAACCGAACCCAAAGACGCATACACGCACCTTACACACATTTCATAGCCGGGCTAAAGCTGCACAAACACTCCTCACACCGCTGTCCGTATACTCCTCAACACATACAAGTGCCGGCATTTTCTTTCACTCTCTCTCCTTCCATCTTCTATCCCTCCCTTCCTCTCCCAGCATCTCTCCTCCTTCCCTCAGCAGCCTCACAGCCAATCGGGAGAGAGGTGACATCATATTGTTGCAACCAGTGTGGAGGCAGGACTAAGTGTGTGTGGGATGGGAGAGAAAGGGAGCGACACACACACACACACATACCATGTATACATCACTTCAGGGGACATTACATTGACTTACATGCATTTCCTGGAGACATATCCTAACCTTAACCATAACCAACACATGCCTAACCCTAACCTTTACCCTAAACCTAACCAAGTCTTCACCCTAAAATTAATGATTCCCCTCATGGGGACCTCCAATTTGTCCCCATAAGGGAGGCGAGTCCCCACACGTGACTGTGTAAACAGATTTAGGTCCCCACAAGTATAGTAATGCTAGGCTACACACACACACACACACACACACACACACACACACACACACACACACACACACACACACACACACACACACACACACACACGACACCCCAGGAATATTAACAGGGCTTCTTGGTGTCCCTGCCAGACCAGCTAACCTAAGCTCATTACTATTGACAACACACACTCTCCAGCTTCTTACACTCTTACACTCTCTTACACTCTCGTTCTCTCTCTCTCTCTCTCTCTCGCTCACTCTCTCACACAAAATATCAACAACCTTTTAACACAGATTTGATGATACTGCATCAACCTGAGAAACATATTTATCCATATAATCTCTCCCCCTTCCCGTTCAAAAGAACAAAAGAGTGATGGCAATGATCAAAGGAGGTCGAAGGGGAGGGTGGGGGAAGACCACTCCTCTCCATCTGAGGCCTTCTCCCCCCTCTCTCACACAGACACACCCACATACACTTAACACACAAAAACAGTGCAGAGATTGAGAATCTGTAGACAGTTAAATGATCGTGGTTGTTTTGCCCATTTTCACCTTTAATTTGAGGATGATTGAACGCTGAAGAAACGGTATCCCATTCAATATAAATGTTCTACTATCATATACATCTTTTCAGCCAATTCTTAAAATAGATATTTGGTATTGTGCCTTGCCAATCTTCAGTTCTGGCTTTTTTGCATCAATGTCAACGGAATGTATTTTTGACATTACTTCAGACGAATGAGAGTGCAATAAATCCAGGGCCATCATGTCGACAAAACTGTATGGATGTAAACAACCCCAAATATTCTTATAGCTTAAAGTGAACTTCATCAAAATCATTGTTTAATTTCAAATCTGATCAAATTGAATTACAAAGCAAGAATAAATATATTAATAAATATGTTGTATGACATTTTAAAGATGTTTGGCCCTCAAATGTTTTTTTCCCAATTGGCATTATAGCTGTAACAATTACTTTATTGACAGAAAAAAGCAAAACTGTAATTCATGGCAAAAATAATAGTAAAAGCTTTTTCACTAAATGTCCGGCTTTTTCCTATTTCACATCATATTCTGAATATCTGTGGGTTTTGGAGTGAGAAAACAAAACTTAAATTAATTAAGATGTTCTGACATTCTATATACCAAAAGCTTAATAGATAATGAATGTTATGCTAACACTAATTAGCATGTAACGTTAGCATTGGAAACCTGGGTTCTAAGTAAGTGCTATGGATCAGCATCAGGGTCGAGAGTACTACAAGACCACCTTTTCATAAAAAACACACATTTGAGAAAATACAATGATACGGTTATATTTAAGTAAAGGACATGAGTGTGCAGATCAGATATCTGTTGAATGAGTTGAATTGCTTTCTAACAAGAGCCACGACCACGGCATTGATTAGCATCACTGTTAGCAGGATTTGCATCTCTTGCTTCCGTCTAGTCAGATCCCAAGGGAGAAAAATGTGTCTGGGTGAAGGGCGGCGAGAGAGAGCAGACTGCACACATGCTGTTGCCATGGCAACTTGTGCAGATCAGTTTCTCAAATGAATAGAGCGGCAAACAGAAACAAAGATGTTCAGAAAGCTCGCCATCACACATACACATATCCAATTTAGTTTGAATCAACAGTTGGATTTACTGTTTATCCGCTGACTTAAATGTGACTTTATTCAATTAGGATGGACTCTGGATTGATGGGGAGGAAACCGGCCGCTGCCTCCAAGGATACACCACACTGCCAAATAATATGTAACAACATTCAAATACATGTCTACGCACATACACACAAACAAACAGACAGTGTGAAATATCAGCCCCACCATGTACCAGGTAGCGTTGCCATGGAAACTCCAATACCCTCTTCCCATTTCAGAAGAAGAGTCAAAATGAGGAGCAAAACGACTGGCTTAAATATGCAGATCTGATAGTTGCATGGGAATAATCAATCAGAGGTGAATTTAAAGCAGGGATTAAGACTAACTTCTACAAATCTTTCTCATTTGGTTGCACTAATACATGATTTAGTTGCACTTATTTTTTGGTACAGCATTGTTTTATTCAATGGCACATTCAATGGTCTCTTCTCGTCTACACTGTCATCATCATCTCTCATTTCATTTTTATTGAATAATCAGCTATAAATTGGTTCATTTTTTACACACAGTTAGAGATCAATTGATCGTTTTTAACACCGCTGTGTATGCGTGCATAGCACACGCTATGGAGGGCACTAAGGATATATAACATGCACTTGCATGATTGAATGTAACCAACACACTTTTCACACACCTTTTGTTGGAAGCCCTGAATTTGTTCAAACATGATCTGCCTAAACATGCACACACACAATAATAAGCTCTTTCCAGATCACAGTCTTGCAAAAGTCATTTAGGGATTAAATCAAAGTTCTGTAAACACAAAGAAATATTCAATTGTGACCACATGGTGGCAGCACTGACTGTTCTAAACAAACAAATAAGGCAACAGAAATCAACACAGAGAGGAACACTGAGACCAACTGAAACAGACACAAAAGAGAACCAAGGACAGAAAGAGAGTATTTTTGTCTCAACTATAACTACACAGAATACAATAGACAACTTGAATATCCACTGACTCAATGTTAACACTTCAATTCATGAGATTAAGTTTGTATTTAAGGGAGAATGTTTATGACAAACTGTTATCCTGGACTACTACTACTAGTAGTGCTACTACTAGTGTTACTACTACAGTGTGAGAAAATGAGAGTACTTGTCCATTGACAAGTGAGTTTGGCAATTTACTTGTCCGAATACATTTTTCACTTGTCCAGGATGGACAAAAATTGGGGCCACTGGAATCTTCTTCTTCGTCATCGTATTTGACATTTTCCCACGGTTTTTACGACACCGCTAACGTAAGTGAGCGGTAAGATTTTACTGCATCACACATAGGGTTGGGTATCGTTTGGATTTTAACGATTCCGGTTATTTTTGGTTCTCGATTCCGGTTCTTTGAGAGGGTCAAAATAAGTCAAACTGGGAGAAAAATATATTTATGAAAACATTAAGTCAAATCTGTATTCCTATTTACAAATCACTTCATACTGTTTAATCTCTTAGTTATTGAATACAATTATATAAAAATAATCTATGCATTGTTTAGTTAGTTCTAAGTGGTGCAGTTTGAGAATGTACAATTGGCCCAGTCTCCTGATGTTACACTGCAACCTGCCTGTGAGACAGAGTCCAACCACACATGTCCAACACATAGGACATAACCTAATAATAATAATAATAATACATTAGATGTATAGCCTATAGGCCTAGCGCTTTTCTACAACTCAAAGACGCTTGCACGCTTACACATGTCCTGCAATACACATGCTGCAGCTGCTCACTGTTCACTGTTTGTAAAAGTAAATAAATAGTATTTTCATTTCAATAATGTACTTTCTATACCCTGCTTCATAAACAATACTGACATCCCTGCTCCTCCGAGTCTGAGGGTCCGGGGATGTGAGGACAGCGCGAGGACACAGACAGGGAGGCTGCTTCACTTCATAAAGGAAATGGCGGTCAATATTAACAACACAGGAGCTAAAACGCTTAATAACCTTCATTACGTGTTAGAGAAAGAACATAAGAAAGTTTGACAAAGATGAGGCTGTTAATCGGGCAGCGGATCCGCTTTGTGTAGAAAGAGAGAGAGAGAGACGCTGAGCTGCACCGTGCAGCGATCAGCTGATACGGAGCATATGAGAGAGCTGCAGTCCGCGGGGCTCGGCCTCGCCTCCTGTCCTCACAACTCTTATTAATCCCGGTACCGGACAATTGTTATTTGTTCCTACTCGGAACCGAGTTTTGCTTCCCAACCCTGCCACTGTGCTACACTTCCCGCCCCGCCCCCGTCTAACTGTACAGAAAGCGGCGAGATGCATTTCCTTAGGAATCGACAAGCAGAACCGAAACTAACATTTCTAAACGAACAATGGCGGACACGTACAATTTGCGAATGAGTTCTGCCTTTTGTAAACTGAATGTATCAATAATTTGTCAATAAACGTCACTTGTCCGCCGGACAAGTCAATTGAAAGATCTACTTGTCCGATATTGTAAATAATACGTCCCGGACGGTGGGACGTGTACTTTTTCCTAGTGCTACTACTACTACTGATAATAATAATAATAATAATGTTATAATAACTGTAATAATAATACACAGTGCATCTGTTAGTGTAAACGTTATCATTATTGGATGCAAGCCTTGCTTCACTCCAGTAACAGAAAATAAGGAAAGTGAACACGTATTTAAGCTGTAAATCTCAACATGCGACTAAGAGTATAACCAGACATCTCTTGAGGAATTAGACTCATACACAGAGAGCCTGTGTTTGTGCTGATCTGTAGTAATCTGCAGGGGAACAGGCAATGTCACATATTCTCACTCAGAGCCATGTGACAGTGTGCAGAGTCCCATGAAAATATGACACACATAGAGAACACGAGTAAGACTGCAGGAACTGGGACAAACGCTGTCACAGAGCTCATGACTGCCCCAGATCCAAAGTGAACTACAAGAGGTTTGTGTGTCAACGGAAAACTACAATTTGTACAATTCGCCATAATAATAATAATAATAATAATAATGCACTTTTACTGTCTGTGTTCTAACAGTGATGATTAGTGGAGGAATGTTGTCTGCAGCAGAAGCTATAGAGTGGTGCAGTGACGCGTCCTAAAACCCGGAAGTAAGCTGCTGGTTCCTTCAACAAAAAAGCAAATGGGATTTCTCCATAGGATTTTGGAAAAGAGCTCGAAATAAGGTCTGTGGAAAACTAACCTGTTAGATAAATGCACGTTTTGTTCAGCCGGATAATATCCGCATGTCTACGCTACTTTTATCATTTACAGATAATTTAATTGCTCAGTTATTATGGAACAAGACAGAAGAAATAAATGAAGCAAAAATGTCTCTGTTAAATGTTGTATTGATGTGAACAGATGTTTCAGTCTCAGCCGTCCAGTTGTTTCTGGAACGGGGGTCTCTATGAGCGACAGACCGCTCTATTTCCAGCCAAGCTCAGGAATTAATAAGCTTAAATGAAAACACACACATTAACATAAACATGCTAACATACGCACACACACAGGCATACATTACACACACCCAAAGGCACATACACACAGGTATAATTTGAGTTCCAAATTCCACGTCGGGAAGATGGGATAAACCATAATATTCAGAGGAAAGTTTTGCCATGGCAACCAGCCTTGCCTGGAAACGGGGTCACGGTTTCCTTTGCCGAGCCGAAGATGCACTGGAGCAGAATGAGGGTGTGTGTGTGTGTGTGTGTGTGTGTGTGTGTGTGTGTGTGTGTGTGTGTGTGTGTGTGTGTGTGTGTGTGTGTGTGTGTGTATATGTGTCAGTCCCTGTCAACACTGACTGAGCTATGCAAGCAATGAAAGCTGCAACTGATAGTCAGTCTGCAAAGCAGCAAATATCTCCTGGCTTGTGTGTGTAGGTTTGTGTTTTTGTGTTCAAACAAGCACAGTTTCAGACAGGACCAAATGACATTCAGTAAGGTGCCAGCAGCACTGACATGTTCTAATTTCTTACACAGAAACGCCAGACACAAGCTTCATTGCTCTACATGCAATGTAGAGAATGTACAAATGAATTATCAGTTTGATGTTAACCAGGTTTAGACCAAAAGTCTGTGTCGCAGCTCAATTATTTGCTCTTGATAGAAGTTTCAGTAACACGTACTGTATGCTTTTTCATGCTTGTTTAATGTAATTATAAGTATTCTTATTTGTTTTTATATGTGCGCCCTGAAAATGTATTAAACCAATAAATGTGTCTTGTTAATTCATTTGGAATGGGCTTAATCATCTGCGTTATATGAACATGAATACCAACTATGTTACTATTATTAGATTGCAAATATTGAGGTTGTATCATTTGATCTGTTTATAACTGGACTAGGAAGAGTTCTTTTCAAAACAGACAGGAAGAAGCAAAACAAAAGTCTATCAGTTACATAAATGTCTATTGCTTTTTCTTTTCTCACAATTAGGTAGATATGTTGGTCTAATGTGGGAGGAAAACCACTCTTTAATACTGGGGTCAAGACAAGCAGAGTGAGCTATAATAGACCTTATCTTAACGTGATGAGTTGTTCATCATCAATCATCTGTCCACTGGCTTATTTCAAAATAAACGTTGGCCAGTTTAAGAAACAGTAGAGTTGCCAACACACACTTGACCCAATACTGCTGCAACAGGAAAGAGTTGAAGTGGGAGAAAAAGGGCATTCATCAAGAGGCTACTTCACAGTGTTATTCTCTTTTCAGGTCACTTCAAAAATGTCACTGACTAGCCAGAAACGACCTGATGGAGAGGTATAGGAACACACACACAATTTGAGCCAGAGCATTTGGGGTTAAAGTGCTTGGAGATTAAGCTGATTTCAATCTAAAACCATATGTGGACAAGCCTTTGTCTCAGTGCCAGCATCCATATCCAGATGAGATTTCACACACACACACACACACACACACACACACACACACACACACACACACACACACACACACACACACACACACACACACACACACACACACACACACACACACACACACACACACACACACACACACACACACACACACACACACCACACACACACACACACACACACCACACACACCACACACACACACACACACACACACCACACACACACACACACACACACACACACACACACACACACACACACACACACACACACACACACACACACACACACACACACACAGTAACTTCCTGTTTGTCTTTGTCTGTTTTGGCTCCCCGTCCTCTGTTATCTTCTGCTCTATCTTCTTTCCTCTAATGCAGGGGTACTCAAACTTTTGTGAATTGTATACAAGGTCACTGGTCCGGATCAATGCCAGTAAAGTCACACACACATTCAATACATACATACAGTATGGTGGCTTGAACTAGTGGGATAAATGGCACTGTTTGTCTGTAGTCAATGCCTTAAACCTCGACAAAAAAGGCATTAGAAGCATTAGAAAGTCAAGGTAAACTTGCAATGCGTGTGACACATTAATTTACATCAGAAAGTTTTTATTTATAATTTTTATGGGACACAGGATTCGGTCCGGATTGATTTGCAGTTCTGTCCGGAGTTTGAGAAGCCCTGCTCTAATGTATTCAATCCCTCTCCCTCTCTCTCTCTGTCATGATGAATCAGGGAGAGGCAGTGATAGGCACAGCGCTGTGACTCGCCTACTGCGAGAGATCTCCGTCTGCATCCTCCCTCAATCCCCCCACCTCCCATCCTCTCTCCTGTTCTCTCAGCAACAGCTGCCTAAAACCCTCCACAGCAAATACAAAGAGCTGGCCTAAATTAGATGTGGGGCAAGGTGGAGGAGCAGGTGTCTGTGTGCAGATGTGTGTTTTAGTGTAAGGTGCATGTTTGCATCCTGTATTAGTTCTTAGTAGCTAATGTAATGTGTCCCCCTTTTCTTTTTAGATTTTCTCAGCAAAAAAAGTTCACTCTGAGCCTTTGGCTGATCTGTGTGACTTGTTGAGAGCCAAACATGAGTTCAGAAGTTCAAATTAGCTGAGAGTCAAATTTATAGAAAATCATTTGTCATGAAACTAATCTGCAGATTGATCCTTATGAATAATAAATGCGCTTAAATAGACAGGGATGAGAATGCAATGACAATTTAAATGTGTGTGACTCAACAAAAAGCAGCATGATGAAACGAAACAAGCAGAAGTATACTTGAGGTGTCAGCCAAGGGCAGCCAAAGTTCCCCTGCTGAGCATCTGCTGACACTTTCACCTCACGCTTACTCAGGGAGTAGAAAATGTTGTCAACACATAACGTCAGATAGGGAGAGTTTTCAAAAGGAGCTACCTAAAGAGGCACCAACCATGGATTAGCAGTCCAATTAAGGTATGGTTGTAAAGGGGTTTGAGAACTGCTGTTTCAGGCAAACAGGGAGGGTGCTGAGTTTTCTGTGTCTAAGGTATGAAGTTGTGTTTCAAGAAGCCCTACTATGTGTTGCAATGTTTATTTTACATTATCTGCCTGCCATCATTGTAAAAAAAAAGAAATATTTCCAAAATGTCTATCTGGTTCATCACAAGCAGTGCTTTCATGCCGAGTCAAGCACATGACAGAAAGCCTCAACGCAAGAGTTAAAAGAAGAAGTCACAAAATCATTTGATCATAACAAATTCATTATTATGGACCGAATGACAAAACTTGCTCTAAACCCTAGGGGGGTGGGAGATAAAAGTAGCTCTCCCTCCGTCTCTCTGCTGACACCAGAGACAGCATCATGGCAACGACACCAACTACCCACCCTGAGCCACGTCTCTCCTCGTTTCTTCTCTTTCGAAGTACACAAACTGCAACACCGACCGCTGCTGTCCCATTGAGACTGACAGAGACTGTGACGGGCCGCCTGAAGGTAGCAAGGCCAATGTCAGGATCCAACAACAACAGACATAACTGACCTCACAGTGGAGACGTTTCAATAACCTTTTCCCATTTAGATACTGGTATCTGAACTATTGATGCAATACAAGCGCCTTCTTTCTTCGTCCAACAGCTGTAAACTGCTTACCCTGCATTAATATATGGTTACTCCAGTCAAACATGAACAAATACATTCAGAAAATGAATGTCTCAGAAGTTTCTTTATTATGTAGTTTAGTTGGGCAGTGCAGCTGTCACCAGAAATGAGAAAGAAGTGAGATGGCTCGCTGGTTAGCGACTTCCATCATCAATTTCAGACGCGGCTATTTTTCCTTACAACAAGCCATCATGCTTCTTTATCATTTCTGTTGAGGTTTCATCAACGGTAAGCATGGATAACAGAGATTGACAAAGTTGATGCTCAAAAACGTTAATGAGCTGACAGAATATATGATAATATGATATTGAATCAGCGTCTAAACTCTGTTACTTGTAACCTGTCCCTGCATTTCAGGCTTTATTGAAATCATTTCTGATACTGTTATCGGTATCGTAACAACTCTACCTCACAAACAATCCAACTTTTTTTAGTACCAATTGCTTCTGCTCATACCAAATACCTATCAGATTCTATTGCTGTTTTTAATTTGTACTAATCTCAAACCTATTGCTTTTGGAATTACTTTTGCTGACAACTGATTCTGCAGATCAGACTGTTAGATCCCATAACACAATGTATTTGTTGGTGGAAACGGCACAATAACGCTAGCAGCTGTTCTTTCGAACTATCAAAAAGACGTCATTGTTATTCAGTGAATAATTGAAAAATCGAATTGTTTAAGAGCTACTGTACCAACTGTTTTAATCTGAGGGTGAAAATACAAAGTAAAACATTGCTGTAGGGGGTGTCGTCAATACCACCATAACCTTCTGTGTTTTAACAACAATGGTTGAGCCTGAGGATCCCAGAGACACACACAACATACGCTCAGCTTCAGCCTTCAGCTTCAGCCTTCAGCCTCAGCCTTCAGCCTAGGTCTGACCGGCAACAAACACACACAAATGCACCCAAACACACATACATGGATTAAACCATTAATCCTGTTAGGTCCTCTTACAGGAGCTCATGGCAACAAACATTACCACAAAAGCACATGCAGATAGACAAGTACAAGCACACACACACACACACACTTGTGTAACACAGCTAATACCTGACAGCAGCAGAATCTTCTTGACAACAGGGCTAAACTATGTGGCTCTCAGAGGGCAACACAACTGTGGCAAAAATAAAAGAGAGAAGGCACTCACCGTGACTCGGGCTGAGAGCCATGTTGCCTGAACTCAAGGCTTCATCAAAACGAGAGAATAACGTCTGTAACCTAGAGAGAGAGAGAGAGAGAGAGAGAGAGAGAGAGAGGAACTGTTAGAGCAAAATATACCAACATAGCTTATCAAAAACTATAATTGCAGAATTGTAATAGGGCTGGGTAGTATGGCTAAAAGCTTCTATACCGATATAGGTAATCTCGATAACAATATATATCGCATATAGTATGTTTTGTGGTAATTAAACATAGTACAAATAGTTTAATGACCATGTGCTTAAACTCTTGTACTCTTGTGAATTAAATCCTTGAAAAGTACTGGGTGGTTTCTCATTTACTGTGAACTTTAATGCAAAATGAACATAACAGATTCACGTAGAATGTAAGTATAAAAAAATAAATATATATATTTCCAGCTATACATTGACTGTTTCACATGCATGCACATAAATACGGAGTACTAAGATTAGGACAATAATGAGATTAACCCGGATTCCGGCTTGAATCCGGGTTCAAGCACTGAACTGCAATATTGTGATGATCTAACATCTAATTTCCTAACACATTTGTAGTTAATATATGAACTTATAATCTATAATAGGGTGTAATTGTGTATAACTATATATCAATATAGTTAGTAATTAATTGCACTAGAATTACATTAAAAGATCATAAATCATCACCATTGAATAATCCCTCATCCCTAAATTGGATATATCACAATGATACTGAATTATAAAACCTTACACAATCACCTCAAGTCAGAATCATGACAAGGGAGCACACACAGATGGATGCACGCTCACACACACATTTTTTAACTAGACACAGACAGACATGTGCTGTGAATTTCAAGTGAAGGTATGATCAGCAGCAACATGTGGACTGCCCGCCCGCCCGTCTGTCTGTCTGTCAATCTGTCTGCCTGAGGGTGGGTGTGTCTACATCACACACATGAGGCTTCAGCAGCAACACGACACGAGTCCTTTCAACATCCTGCTCAGCACTAAACACATAAAAACAAACGCAATGCCGAGCCAGGTCTGCTCAGTGCGACACAGGTAAGATTCTCTGCATGTTAATACTGTAAGGTCTTTCCAGATCACAGTCCAGCAAATATCAAATAATAGCACAAATAATAGCCTCAAACCTTTCCAGCACATTGCGCAGCTTTGATCACGTATAAATGAATGGTATAACAATAACACAGACACAACGTCAAGTAACATGCCCTCATGTCTCCTTGTTAAAGGTTAGCCATGGATGTCAGCACACAGGAATAAGCGTCATACACACCGTCCTCTTTCTGTCTGTTTGTCTTTTGCTGTCTCGGCGCAGGTCCACAACTAGGACAGCTTAACAGCTCAAGACAAGTGACAATTAACGTTGCGAGGTGCTCCTCTGATGTGTAGTCCTCTCACGTGGGTCCTTTTCTTTCATTAGTATGTCTATTCAGTTCAGAAATAGCCCAGCCTTAAGTCTTCAATACTCATTTGCCTCAGTATTTCCCAGAGGACTATTTAATAGGTTGCTGCGCAATGTAGCGTTAGCTCCCATGCTAGTGACACACTCTGGTCCTCGACTTCCCTCAGCTCTTTGTATCCAACATGGTGCAGTGGCTCCGAGAGGGGAGGGAGGGTGGAAGACGGGAGGAGGGAGCGACGGCGTGAGGGAGAGAGAGAAAAGGAGCCAAAAAAAGGAAAGAGCAAAGCATGCTATGGGCATAGGACAAAGCGCCACCTACTGTATCCTGAGCACACTGAGAAATGTCCACAGCGGTACAAAAGGTTAAATCTCAGACGGGGTCTCTGCGTGCATGTGTGTGTCAGAGAGACAAACAGGCCAGTTTATGTGACAGGCAGGGAAGAGATTCAGTTACCATTTACATAACCTCCCTCCCATACCCAGACACGCACACATATACACACTCGTCAGAGGGGGAGGGGTTGCACAGCTAGCGGCAGATAGAAAGCGGTGCTTATCCTCCCCCCTCCATGTCTCTCCAACCCTTGCCTTCCCTCCTTCCTTTCTATTTATCTTTTTTACTTAAACCTCCCTCCTCACATCTTTTGATTCCAGCATCCCATCTTCACACTGCTGCACCTTTTACACTGAAATATCAATCTGTGTTGGGCACAGGTCATCGGTCATTAAAAAGCTTGCACCTGAATCAAGCAGACTTCAGAACACTTGTCAGGCAGATCATTTCACTCTCG
Source organism: Gymnodraco acuticeps (assembly GCF_902827175.1). NCBI lineage: Eukaryota > Metazoa > Chordata > Actinopteri > Perciformes > Bathydraconidae > Gymnodraco > Gymnodraco acuticeps. The sequence continues at coordinate 4,367,158 of NW_022991375.1, forward strand.
AACAAGAAATATGCGTGAAGCAGGTCTATAGAATAATCATTGATCAATCAGCATCGGACCTATTAATAGGAGACAGCTTTCCAAGGTTATTCCCATGTAGTGGACCATTAACAATGGACTCAAATCTAGAATAGGACTTCCGTACGAATCACTGCTAGAGTTAGAACAAAGAAATCCAGGTAATGTCTGACCTACATTCAAAGCAGGACAGAAGGAGCTGGGTCAGATAATACTTGCTGACCCATTCAGGCTGACAGCCAGAGCAGGGTTAACCCGAGTTACTGTCAGTCTAAGAGGAGTAATCAGGTTCACTGTTGGACGAGTGATCTCATCCGAGGTGCAGAACACTGACCAGATGAACTGACCCGAATGATTAAATCAAACTCTCAACAATCCTGTTCTTAACAGTCTGGGACCTGAATTAGGGAAGAAGCTAATTTGGGGTAAAACCATTCCTTGATTTTGATAGTAAACTACATCTTAAACCTTTATTACCAGGCATTACAAATCAGGAGCATCCACTCAGAACAACCCACACATACTATAGACCAATAACAAACAAAAAAGGTACAACTCTTGATGGGACATTAAAAGCGAGAGACATGAGTGGCCCCTTAAGCACTGCTAAAGAGCTTGGTCCATTCAATGTAGATCAACTCTGACTGCCAGTCACAATGTTATTCATATAGGTACCAACAGGAATAAATTGCCATTACTTATGAATTGATTAATCTTTTTATCTTGCCTATAGCCTATGCCAGAATATACCAGATAGTGAATCCTGCAAGTTGACAGCCAAAGTCTAAGGGTAAAAAAAGCATGGAGGGTGTTTGGGGGTCAGTGTAGATTACTACATTACTGGAAGACATACAAAACACTTCTAAAAAACACTTCTGACAATGTGGATTGACCTTAAGGTTGTCCTGTAGTGCATTACAAAATGTTTCTTTATTACAATTATTTGGGTTAGTGTAAACATATTTTCATTTAAATAAAACAAATACATTATGTATGTAATGTAGGGCTGTAGGCTTGGATAGAAAGGGGGGCTCTTTTCCTAATTAAAGGGCATAACAAAGAGATACTTAAACCAAAAATGTCCCATCAATAATGCATGTGACACACACATCAAGGATTTCATGCGGGCTAACCTTGTGTTGGGAAACATGGCATATCTCTTGTCATTTGCTACTTTTATCCATTCTGCCTTCTCCAATGCGCTTTCCAACTTTCAACCTCTTGTCACAACTTCCACTTTCTCTCCATTATCTGATAACAGCTCTGCAGAGTTGATATGTGATCTAGTTGGCAAGACCTTGGCTGCAGACCTTAATTAAACCCTGCAACCATGTACCTACAAACAGTGCTCTGATACTAATAGTGAATACAGTAACAAGAAATAAATGTGGGCTAACCCTAATTAAAGCTAAAATCAATGCATATTTGTAACGTTTGAATGTTAACGGTACACTTCCACAGAAGAAGTATTGGTGTCGAACTGTAATCTGCACATCTGTGAGACCTCAACATAACAGACACACAGCAAGCTGTATGAATCCCACATGAACAGAAGGCGTGTTTATACTGGAGACAAACAGGCTTAATATGCACAACACATGACACATGGCCACAGCCAGCATTCACAGACGCAAGACTCATACTGAGCAGTCAGCACACAACCCTGGCTGCTGATCAGGTCTCGCACAGGGGGAGAGAGAGAGAGAGGGGGGGGGGGGGGGGGGGGGGAGAGAAGGGGTCACTGTGTGCTTAGAATAACCCTCAAACCAGCACATGTAACCAGGACGACCAAAGGAGGACGAAACCTCTCAATGGACCTTAACACACACAGACTTTCTGCAATTTTTCACAAATTCTGTTACTCCACCCAACGCCTTTGTGCCCCATCTGCCCACTCCCACCCTCCTCCCCCGGTCAGTCAGCATTGTGCTCTGGATGAAAGTGTCTCTCTGTGTGTGTGAAGGGCAGAGTGGTGCATGGTGTGGCCTGGAACAGAGCGAGTGCCAGGGCCACGGGACCCACAGACCCTCCACACAACTCCCCCCCCAAACAAACAAGTAGAAAAACGGGTGCTCACAATGCAGGAGATTATAAATATAGCTGACATGTTCAAAATAACTCACCTTGCAGCGGGCAGTCCTCTCTTTCCCAGGTCTGCTCGGACCCTCTCTCCAACGTGACGGTAAACATCCACCAGTGCTGCTATGGAGGCCTCGCGTACCTACAGACAGCAGACGTTATGCAATTTAAAAGATCTACAAAAAGATGTGCAACCGTGGGAAGCGTAACAGCTACAAGCATTTTATTTGTTCCCCTTTACATCTCCCTCTCCGGATGCATATAGAATAACAGGGGAACAAATAAAATGCTTGTAGCTGTTATGTCCTTTTTTGGAGATACAAAACAAGGCTGAGGGATCTTACTTCAGGTACAAGATATTACCTACACCATTTCCTGTCATGAAAATGTATTTGTTTTTTCATTCCTTTCTTATTGCTAGTTTATCCTTTTGTATTGCCTGTGGTTGTAATAACAATGCATTGAAAACTTGCACTGGTATACCATCTAAAATGTTGTGTTTCTTGCAAATATGGTGAAATTGCATACAGATTACCCTCGTGCTTTACTGTTTGGGGTTACACGCACAAAAGAGAGATTACAAAAGAGATTGAAAAACAAAACCTTAAGGGCCTGCACTAATCCCTCTAATGGGAGACATTGGATTTGCTAGTTATTTTGTGAGCACTGTAGTGGTTTGGTGCTGGGATGCTGTAAAAGGGATACTCTGCAACTGAGGGTGGGCGAAGACTGCTGAAGATTTTGATTGGTCGGGACAGAATGTGGGTAGATAATCATTGGGTAGAGGAGAAGAGCAGATTTCAGTTTTGGGGTGCAACTCCACAGGAGATATAAAACCAACCCCTCACTCTCCCTCACACATATTCAGCAAGCACTCTGTGTGTGTGTGTGTTAATGGTTGGGTGTTAGTGCTCTACACAGAGCCCATCTGCTCTAATAACAGTAATAATCACACTCTGGAGGCTGAGCGCTAAACCACAAGCTTAGCTACGGACTGGTACAAGGAAGAAACATTTCTCTACCCATTCGATAAAGTACAAGCAGATATGTAAGCAGATTATATATTATAATTAGGGGTGTAACGGTATACGTATTCGTACCGAAAATATTCGGTATGGGTCCTTCGGTTCGGTACACGTGTGTACCGAAGTATACCGAACGAATATAACGTTAAACGTAAAAAATTGAGAACGTGAACAACTTTTTGGAAGTAATCTCAGGTGCTGCATCGCAGCGTTCAGAGTAATTTGCTCACATTGGGTTCAGCGCGTCATAGAGCGAGCAAGTCATTTCATTGGACGAGAGGCATACTATGAGAGCTGGTCAGAGGGATGCGTTCAAATTTAGTCAGTAATTTGAGGAAATGGCAAAAGCAGATAAAGTTGAGCTCGAAAATCCTCCAGCATCATTGAAGTCTCCGGTTTGGGAACATTTTGGTTTCGCAGTTACGTACAAGGATGAAGGACAAAGACAGGAAAAAAACCAAAGCTGTCGGCATTGTTCAACTAAAATTGGTTACGCCGCTGGCAATACATCAAACTTGCACACTCATTTGAAAAGGCATCACCCGAACGTGAATATCACCGGTACCAAAAGAAAAAAGACTGAAGTGCAATCCCAACTCCCATCAGTTCAGACCGAGCCAAAGCTCTTACAAACGCCAAATATCCTTATGTTGCCATGTTAGCAAAGCGCTACCTGGCTGTATCTGCTACCTCTGTCCCTAGAGAGGGTTTTCTCCACATCAGGAGACATTGTTAGTGCCAGCAGATCTGCCCTTTCGACAAGCAATGTGGACAAGTTCATTTTGCTTAAAAAAAACATGAAATACAATGACAAGCAAGTCCTAATGTCAAGCTGGCTGCTTAGGTGAGTACTAGTACAGTACAGATTATTTCAGTTCAACGAAATGCTGCACCTTAATGTTCATTTTATTATATTTTGTATTTATTTGAGTGAATACATTATTCACAGTTTAATAATAATTAAAAACCCCCAAAAAATATTTTATGTTTTGTGATCATTTTTTCAGCTGTACCGAAAACGTACGGAACCGTGAGCTAAAAACCGAGGTATGTACCGAACCGAAATGTTTGTGAAGCGTTACACCCCTAATTATAATGCTGAAGTGATGCGTCTCTTACCTGTGGGTTCTGGTCTCCAGTCAACGTGCAGAGATGAGGAACCAGTTTACTGAGGCTCAATGGCTGGGCTCCATACCTGAGAGGGAGACAAGGAAATGAAAATAATTATATTTATTGATTCATGAAGTTAAAGCAAGGCTGAAATACCTGCAGTCTTAAAGCTTGCACATTATTCATTTCACATTTACAGGAATATGTAATTGCTTTTATTCTCAAGAGGGAGGCTGCATTTTAGAAAGCCAGGAGTCAAGTGTGAATAGAATGTATGACTTCTGGGATAAATCGAGCAGACAGCCGTTTATATTTAACTTTTTTCTAACAACTTGTATTTATTTATGGTGGCTGAGAGAGGTTAAAGCCCTGCAACCTGAGATAACACGAACCAATTAACAGTATCTTCATCATTTTACAGAATGCAGGTCGTTAGGGTGTACACACAGCCCAAAAACAACTAACCATGTGACATTAATAACGACCATTTCAAAGTCATGATGTATTAGAAGAAATTATTCATCTTGGAAAAAGATTTGTGTAGATTAACCAACAAGCCAATTTTAATTAGTCTTTTTTATTTATCTTCGAGGATGTGATTTATTTAACCTCCTGTGACTTGTGGAAAAACATCTCATATTAAGCTGGGACATTTTCTTTGGAACATAGCAGTGAGATACAGTCTTGTACAAATTAAATGTAGAGAAGAGAGTCCTCCATCAGGCCTGACAGCTGAGCGTGAGACTGTGTAAGAGTTCAGGCCGGGGTGAATTGAAACCAGATTTCTTTAATCTCTGAAAACGACTATGAGGTGACTTTAAGGTTGTTAACGTCACATGACAAAACAAAACACGTGGGCCACCTCTGCAGTCCTCAAACAGTTAAGAAGATTATTCCTGGAGAAAGACTGTGTTCCTTTCACAAACAAATAAGGTATGCTCATGGAGAGTAGCAATAAAAACACATGAGTTCATTCAAACTGAAGAAGTATGGTATCAGTACAGCAAGGCATGGCACTAAAGGTAGCCCGAGGCAACTAAACTCTGTGTGTGAGCACAAAAGCCTAATGGAGGTGCACGATCAGGAAAGCAAAATATCTATTTGATTTTGATAATGTGATCAGTACGTTCTCAATGCATTATATAACTGATGGATCTCTGCAGATCCTTTGTTTTATATACAAATGTTTAACTTTGCAACATTTTTCTTTAAGGATTAGTAACTTAGGCTTTTCCGCAAGTAAAACACATGATGGGTGTTTTTCAACCATTTTTCTATTAGGCATTAAAAGATTATTGGTCAAACCTGAGTATAGGATTAAGATAGCAAACTCTGTCATAAAATACTTCAGTATATCATTAATAAATCAATGAGTTGGTTTAGACTAATGTGTGAGCTGCCCACCGGATAAGAATAAATATGCATGCATTTAATAGCTTTAAAATGTCCAGTGTTTTCTTTCACATTTCACCCTGGAAGTGATACGGTGGCGAGTGGGAAGTTACTCACGTGCTGAGCGTGGCAATGAGACAGAGGCAGATTCCTTCTCGACTGCGGAAGTTCTTGTGTTTAAAACCAGGAAGTAGCCTTTCCCAAACGAACTGAAGGAGAGAGAGAAAAAGGGAGAGATTGACTGAAAGAACGAGAAGAGGAAGCTCTTTCCAGGCAGCTCATCAGGGAGAGCAGATTTCGCAGCTAGTGTGCTCTGTGTAGCCAACACAGAGCAGAGTGGAGATGTAGAAGTGTAATTCCTTTAACACCCAGGTGAGGGAGCCCAAACACAGAGCTCCTCTGAAGTGAACATTTAATGATGTAATTTAATGAGGTGGCTGTGATTTGTCTGCTGTCTTTTTTTCGTCTCAATAGTGCATTCTTCCTGGAAACTGGAATAACTAGAGTTTATCTGAAGCTTAAATGTTGTAGAGAAGATAACTCCTTATTTCGACTTCTAAAACCAGCTGCATAATATAATGCTTACATAAGCATCAGCAGGAACATGCAGAAATGAACATTAGTCAAAAAAAGATATTATAGTATTTTAACCTATGTTTTTTTTTTAAAGGAATATATAAATACCATTTGTGGCCAATTTTGACAGCCTTTGACAGAAAGAGTCCTTTAACAGTAAACAGCCGAACACAATGCAATTTTAACATTTGCTAATCAGCGTCTACTGTCAGTCGCTGAACTTGAAACACATCAACAGTCCTGAGACTTTTTAAGGATCAACATCTACATTTCTCCTAAGTTGTGTTTGAATGCCTTGTGCATAAAATATTATATTTGTTGATATGACGTAAACATTTGTGAGTGAGTGAGTGTGTGTTTCTCACCATGGGCGAGGCACTCTGCTCCATACAGCGCAGGATAAGAGCTTGGCTGTTCTCCCTGACCTGGTCCTTCCCATCGCCCAGCCGGTCCACCAGAGCAGGAAGAACTACAGGCAGAAAAAGAGATGGACAACGGGAAGGGTTAATACAAGTTAATAAATGAAAATTGCAGTTTAAAAAGTGTACTATTTACATGAAGTACAGGGAACATGAGGCCACACATGAAACTGAGACAAGAAAAGACAAAGGAAAACAAATAGACACTGCCCCCATGTGGAGTACTCTTAAAACATGTTAATACACAAACATACTGTATGTGTTTATCATTAGCTAGTAGCTACAGTATGCGATTGTGTGAAAGATGACATAAAACACATTGAAATGTAAAGGCTTGAGCAATACCAACATCAACACCAAGGCTCTGATAAAACCAGAGCAAAGAGTATAGGACATGAGAAATGGACCGTGACTAAAATAGTATCATATCATCAAATGCTCTCGTGTCACTTCCACTTTATCTAACACACAACTGCTCCAGTAGCACGGTCTACGTAACGCAGTGACGTGCGTTCTACAGAATTAAGAGTAAGAGCCTTTAGATGTTGGCACTGAAATGTACAGATTTTGGCAATAACACAAATGCTTCAGATGGTTACTATAATCCTCTGTGCAATTTCAAACTGAGCTGGCAGAGAGCCCTCAGCTTCAAGTGTTTTTGTAGCTTTAATATCTGATAAACAGCTACTCGACAGTTTTTAATCTGAAGATCATATTAAGGTGAACATTATAAATATAATATTAAGTGAAGAGACTGTTGGAAGTCTGTTTTTATGAAAGTATGGTGATATTAAGTATTTCCCATTAGCAAAACATTCCATAAAATGATGAAAATCAACTATTTGTTCCTATAAATAATGTCAATATCCTCAGATACCTCTTATTCCTCTCTGCCATACATCGAGGTCCAAAAGCTATTCAATTGGCCAAGCTTATGATTTAATTCAAAAAGTCTAAAATTAACAACATACAACGGTTGTCCTTTTCCATAACCCTGTTGGAAAATCTAAAATGTCAAATCTGGTGAATCTTTTCCTTTATCATCAAATGCCAAAGCGTTCTGAGTTACATCAAACCCAAAACTTCCCTTTGACATCAGCGCCATGAATGAGGTCATAACAACACACATAGAAGGGCATCACACACACACACACACACACACACACACACCAGAGGTTGCGCTAGACTTTTTCGCTGTCCGTCAAAATCCAGAATTACCCGTCGGCCTTTACACAACTGTGGGTGGGGGTGGGGGGAGCATGCTCGTGAACTGTCAACGGGGGGGGGGGGGGGGGGGGGGGGGGGGGGACGACGACACACGGCATGGCTACTGCACCTCGCGGGAGCGTGCACAGCGTGAAGCCAAAACTCACAGACATTTCAATGATTTGTACGGCACAGTTAGGTTTGGAAACGGTATAATTTCCTTTTTGGAGGGCATGCATAACACGGAATAAACACCGGAGCCTCGCTGCGGGGAAACTTTGGCGCTGTTCCGAGTTTGTTCTAATCTGTCAAAATGACGGACTGCTTTCAGATTTGTCAGTCATTGTTAAAAAAATCCGTCATAGACGGAAAATATTCGGTTAACGCGACATCTGACACACAATCCTAGTCTGAAACTTCAGCGGAGGGAGTGATGTCACCTCTCCTTTCCTGCGATGTGTGTTAGCGCGCAGACATTATGTTGCCATAACAGCTGGTTGCGTTGGCAACAAGGACAATACCCTAGAGCATAAAACATGACAGGGGGGGCATTGTTGCACACAACATCATCTGCTGTAGTAAGCATGAACACACACACACACACACACACACCACACACACACACACACACACACACACACACACACACACACACACACACACACACACACACACACATCACACACACACACACACACACACACACCACACACACACACACACACACACACACACAACACACACACACACACACACACACATCACACACACACACACACACACACACACACACACCACACACACCACACACACCACACACACACACACACACACCACACACACACACACACACACACACACACACACACACACACACACACACACACACACACACACCACACACACACACACACACACACACACACACACACACACACACACACACACACACACAATTTGCTGGTGTGTGGCAATTTGCTTCATCTTTTTCCAACAGGGCGATCAAAGTGGCCCACAGCTGCCGGACCCCTTACCTCACTATGTTTTGATTCATCACTTAGAAACAAGACATTCTTGTGAAGTGAAAAGCACATCTTTTTGTGATATGAGTATTTCACTTTTCTCAGGGCTGTAGCAAATAGTTCAGAGCTTTATCCATGAAATTAACATTAAGATTTGAAATCTATTTATATGTATTATGTTTAAACTCATGCTTCTGCACAGTTGCAGATAAAGGATACACAAATGATATTAGTGTTATACTTTGAATTGTAGAGACAGAGTCCCAGAAGAATCTACTTCTACAAATAGATTGTCTGTATTTTAACTCACATTTCTAATAAAGTCAAAAAATCTAAATCTATTGAAAAAAAATAGGTCTAATTTTTATAGAAATTCATGTGTTATCCAACACATCTTTGGGGGTGTCTAGCCTTTCAAGAATAAAAACAGACTTACTTAATCAGATGAATCCCTGTATTCAAATTGAGGATTTAGATTAATTTTGTATATTAATACAACACAAGGACAGAAAAGAAAATCCTCATTCAAAAATCTTAGAAGCATCAAAGGTTAAAAAGAATCACACTTGGTACAGCCCGACAGCACAGTGCCAAAGTGAACACATACGGTGTAATGGCAGCAGCCCTGACTCAGTCCTGTAGATCAATACGATCGCTCAGTGTCAATGATCTCATCCTCCTAGCCTCCGAGTGTGTGTGTGTGTGTGTGTGTGTGTGTGTGTGTGTGTGTGTGTGTGTGTGTGTGTGGGAGTGTGTGAGGAGGGTGGCTGAGTGCAGGGGGAAGGAGAGAGCACAGGAAAGGAGAGATGGAAGTCAGATGGAGGGAGGGAGATTCCAGAGGCAGCAGTGGCTCAGAGATGTTTTTACCATCAATCTGAAACACACACACTTCTATAAACACACTCACACAGGGCTAAGGCTTCGGTAAAGACAGTGAGCCAAATAGAGTGTGTCTTTGTGTGTGTGTGTTGGCAGACTTTTCTCTGTGTGACAGGTCCAGTCATCTCAGAGGTGATCTGCAGGATTGAGTGTGTTTGTTGGTGACAAGATCCAGTCTGCCTGACAAAGACAGCTGGGGACACCTTCAGAGGGCACACACAAGGGCTGGCACAGACAGAACACAGACAGACTCACACTCACTCACTCAGAGGGGGAGAGCATGAAATTGGATACAAGATTCAGTGTATGAGGTCATATAAATGTGAGGTGTGGTTTTGGTGTGTAATAGACTGAGCTACAGCATGGCAGACAATTTAGAGCCTAAATATAGAGAGCAGAGGATGTACTGTATGGCAGAGAGGAGGTGGTGCCAGGCTTTAGAGCTGCTGCTGGTCCGTCTCAGAGGAACCACAAAGGGGAAGTGAAAAACAAAATGGTAGGTCAAACTCTGTCTACCCATAAGCCCCCCCCCTCTCAATCAACTTCCTCTTGACTGCCTTTTTATTTTTTACTTACTTGTTTGCCTGTCCTTGTTTGTCTACCCTCCCTCATACTGTAAAGCGTCTTTGAGTTGTGAAAAGCGCTATATAAATAAAATGTATTATTATTATTATTAAATGCTGAAGAGTCTTTCAAACAATACAATAACCTTGAGCTTGATTATTTATTAAACGAATCGCCATCGACTTATTGGTTTGAGAATGATCAGATTCGAACACTTAGAATGTGAATATTTTCTGGTTTCTTTACCTGTCTGGAACAACTGAATATATTTTATGTTTGAGAAATTAAGCCGCAGAGGTATTTTAATGAAAAATGTGTGTATCTTGTGTGTATACTAGGGGTGTAACGGTACACGTACCCGTACCGAAATTATTCGGTACGGGCCCTTCGGTTCGGTACAGGTGTGTACCGAAGTATACCGAACGAATATAACGTTAAACGTAAAAAATTGAGAACGTGAACAACTTTTTGGAAGTAATCTCAGGTGCTGCGTCGCAGCATTCAGAGTAATTTGCTCACATTGGGTTCAACGCGTCATAGAGCGAGCAAGTCATTTCATTGGATGAGAGGCATACTATGAGAGCTGGTCAGAGGGATGCGTTCAAATGTAGTCAGTAATTTGAGGAACAGTCAAAAATTAATGGAGAACGCAGATAAAGTTGAGCTCGAAAATCCTCCAGCATCATTGAAGTCTCCGGTTTGGGAACATTTTGGTTTCGCAGTTACGTACAAGGATGAAGGACAAAGACAGGTGGACCGAACCAAAGCTGTTTGTCGGCATTGTTCAACTAAAATTGGTTACGCGGCTGGCAATACATCAAACTTGCACACTCTTGAAAAGGCATCACCCGAACGTGAATATCACCGGTAGCAAAAGAAAAAAGACTGAAGTGTAAACCCAACTCCCGCTAGCATGTAAGCCTCCACCACTCGCAGAAAGATCAGACCGAGCCAAAGCTATTACAAACACCAAATATCCTTATGTTGCCATGTTAGCAAAGCGCTACCTGGCTGTATCTGCTACCTCTATCCCTAGCGAGAGGGTTTTCTCCACCTCAGGAGACATTGTTAGTGCCAGCAGATCTGCCCTTTCGGCAAGCAATGTGGACAAGTTCATCTTTCTTTAAAAAAACATGAAAATACAATGAAAAGCAAGTCCTAATGTCAAACTGGCTGCTTAGGAACTAGTACAGTACAGTTCAAATACAGATTATTTCAGTTCATCGAAAAGCTGCACCTTAATGTTTATTTTATTATATTTTGTATTTATTTGAGTGAATACATTATTCACAGTTTAATAATAATAATAAAATATATATATGTTTTGTTTTGTGAAAAAAAATTCTGCTGTACCGAAAACGTACCGAACCGAACCGTGACCAAAAAACCGAGGTACGTACCGAACCGAAATGTTTGTGAACCGTTACACCCCTAGTATATACATGTGCAAAGCTCAGTTAAAAAACAAATACAGAGACACGATGAATAGTTTCATTCAGGGTGGGAGTGGGATAGATGTCTCACCTGTGCACAGGTATCCTCTGAACCGCTCTCCCAGCCGGTCCACAAACGCACCGCAGATGTCTATTCCCAGCAGCGCCACCTACACAACAGAGTGGAACAAAGACAAATGTTATAGTAAGCCTCACACAATAATATTTAACAGCAGTCTCTTGTATTTATCATGTCAACACATTTTCCCCCCCGACCTGAGTCAGTGTCTGCCAACACATTCACCCTAGTGGCAGCAGTCCAATTAGGACAAATTGGCTGAAAATAAAATAAGGCTCTCATGCAGAGGTTTAAACAACATTTCAAGTCTAGTCTTCATGTTTCAGTGTCCAATATTCAAACAAAGATTATTTATATTCATTGTAAAACACAAGTTGGTGCAGCACAATGCAGGTAAAGTTCCAAGTTATTTAACAAGAAAAACTAAAAAGGAGACAAAACTGCTTCTGTAGTTTGAAGGATGAGATAAGAGTCTCAGCCTGAGGAAAGAATGTGCTCTATAGTCTGGAGTTATGACAGCGGATACTTCTGTATCTCTTGGCACCTTATATAGATACAAAGAAATGCTGAATCAAACTTTCTCCTGAGGTTTGCTGACTCAAACAGCAGAGTCTGACAATGTTCATGCTGTCAAGTTTAAGGAATCAAGTCTCTCCTTGTCTCCTTTTTAAAATGTAGGCTGGTCAGTCTGCAGACAGCTTTTTGAAAAAAGATTTCAGCCCCAAATCTCAGATATCTGGAGCCTTGTAGCGTGAGAAACTAGTACTGTACCCATCAGAGAATGGCAACAGTGAATTATAGGGTTTTTTTTTAAAACGGGAACTGTACCAGGAATTTGATACTAAGACTGTGCAGTGTAATATTTTTGTAAACATTGAAGTGTACAAAGTCTTACATTGTATTCACAGAGTATATATTGTACAGTGAGTGTACAATATATATACACTGAGCAACTCCATCCACCTTTTAAGTGGAAATTAAATGCCAAATATTAAATACAAAAACATAACCTGGTCGAATGTACTTATTGTAAGTCGCTTTGGATAAAAGCGTCAGCTAAATGCAATGTAATAACCTCCAAAGACCATCCCTGAACTCCTCCATCTGACAATACACAACCACTTTTTATCACAATATTAATATGTGCAGATACCTGAGCCAGCTCAAATCACAGTGGATTTCTCAGTTCAGGTTTTTCATACCAACGTTCTGAAGTATTGCACTTAACTGAGGTTTAATATGTGTTTATGGATAAAGTGATAGTACTTTTTTAAAGGTGTAAGACAGGCAATTATATGTAACACCGAAATGTTTGACATTTGGTTTGGGGGAATTTTACCGTTATCTCCACTGTCTCAGAGTCATAAACGTAGTCATTTCTTATGGCAGACCCCTTTTTAAAGTATCTGGAGCTGTCGGAGGTTTTATCAAACAGTAATATATATCTTGGCTCAATTGTTGAGTGCCTATGGGATCAAATAACATAATCATGATCTCAAAGGCATCCAGGAATTGAGCAAATCCAAGAAAGTAAACTAGGGGGGTTTGAGGGGGCGCCTTTTTTCCAAGCTTTGTCTGAGAGGAGGCCCACAGTCTCAGAGTTAGACATTAGACAACTGTTGCTCTAATTAACAACCTAACAAAACCGATCAGAAACTAACATAATATCTTATTACTTAAGCAACTGTAGAATACATAAATAATGCATGAAGACCCTAACTCAAGACACTTAATCATCTCTCCTGTCTATCACCACTGGCTTATGATATTATTTTTAGGGGGAAGGTACACTGGATTTTTTGTCTCGTGGTAAAGCCGAGTTTTCCACTGTGTTTCTGATTAGGATCACATCCCACACTGCGCTGTGCTCCTGGAATGCTTGTGTTGGCAGCGCTGCAGTAAAACTGAGCAGTCCAAAAATAAAATCCATTAAACATTTCTCTCCAGACTCCTCTTCCATAAATCGGGAGTAAGGCTGCAGTTTTTTCCCTATTTTAGTCAAAGGGAAGACTGAAGAGCAAAGCCAGGTAACCACAAAAACAAAAGGGGGGAGGATGGGGGCGATGAGGAAGAAATGCAGGGACGAAGGCCAAGCAATACCACAGAAAACAAAAATCACCTGGAGAAGAAACATGAGCTGCAGGTCACTATAGCCGCGTTCACACCGCAGTACTTTTCCCACTTTAGTTCCGATATTGTTCCGAAATGTCGCGTTCACACCAAAAAGAGCCGGAACTAAAATTAGTTAATGAGAACCTTTTTTACCCCCTTTTCCGTCCCTGCTAGAGAGCAGGGACTTTCGTGGGAGAAAAAGGTTCCTATGTCTGATTGGCTGGGCGGATTGCAAACCACGCCCCGTAAAACTCCCAAAAAGTTTTGTGAAGCCGCCATTTTATTATCCTCGCATTAGCATTATTAGCATTAGCCCTAACTTATGGCAACACAAAAGAAAACATGGGAGCGGTGGAGATGAGGAGGTGTCGGCGTTCTGGCGATTTACTCGGAAGGCTTGAGTAGAATCTGCTGGGACTGAAGCCAGTCCCCAACTCCGGGGACTTCGGGTGGCAGTATACGCCGTGAAGTTGTTTGCGGCCTGCCAGTAAAGGGACTTATTCCGGTGTGAACGCGATCTGTACTTAGTTCATGAGAACCAAAGAGTTCTCATGAACCTTTGTGGGAAAAGTACTGCGGTGTGAAAGCGCCTAACGATGGCCTCCCCTCCTCCACCCCAACAAGCTTGGCGCCCACAACCATATGGCATCTTCCCTCGGAGAGGCAGACGAGGAGATAGAAGAGGCTGTGCATGTTCTCTACCTTTGACAGGAAGACATGGATTGGCATCAAAAGAGACTGAGGGGGCAGATTTTTCCTGCTGTAAAAAAAATATGACTACAGTTGAGGAGGGAATTATGGAGGAAAGAAGAGGTGGGAGGCAAAATAAGCACTTGGGCATCACCTCAAATATTTCAAACATAGGGCATGCGCAGGTGGCTGGGTCTACCTGACCAAAGCATCTTTAGAGGGCAATCTTCAAAACATCAATGTGACTGAGGTATGTTCAGAAAAAAGGGTAAATATTTAGTCCAGTATGAATGGTTCTTTGTGAAGACTAAGGTTGGAGCGTATGTTGGCTTAGCCGGCTAATTCACATACCATGTTCAGGTTTACTCTGGATTCTAGACAGGCTTTAAGTGATTTAAAAAAGGTCCAAAGTTCTCACTCTTTAGGAGTGCACAAAATGTGCTGAATGGAGATCGATGCTCAAAACAACTAAAAAGACAATTGAGGAGCGAAGACCTCTGCCATGGCAGCAAAATGCTCTCATTATGATGCAAACTAGATTTGTCCTGTTGGTTGGACTGAATAAGTGATTTGGGGATGTAACCATAAGCTCTGTGATTAATCATAACAACAAAACAACTCAATTCGTGAATAAATAACTTATTTTTCGTTTTTATAGATCCGATATGTGTCAAAAAATACAATGTTGGTAGTCCGCTTTATGGCTTATTCCAGAGTGAATGGAAGCCTTTCTTAGTTCAAATCCCTGCTTAAGCTGCGGGACTGTGGAATTGGTAAATCGATGTTAGAACATATTTTCGTGCTACAAAGCAATGGCAAAATGCCCCTTTGTTTTGTGTAGTGCCAGATTAAATATTAGGACATTTTATTGCCATATTAACCCAGTTACATTTGAATTATAATAAACACAACTCTCTACTAAGAGTGGAGAGTTGTGTTTAACTTTTATTCTACTGATAATAAAGCAAACAAAAACATCTCAAATCAGCAATCAAGTATCTTCCCTCGAAGGTTTATACAGTGAAACATCTGCAGGAAGGGAAGAGTTGAGTTTACAGGAAAAGCAGGCTAACATAAAAATAGATTCATTGATTGAAAGAGAAATAACATAATATATTATCACTGCGGTGAATATATTGAATCTTTCAATACTGAAATAAGACTTGAGCCTGTGTGTATTGTACCGTAAAGTGTGCACTGTGATAAATACTGTATCAAAAATTGAGTTAAACATTATGAATATGAAGCATATTTTATACTCTTTATTTGAGCAAAATCACAAGGATCAGAGTGTTTTGTCAAGCCAGCCTGGTAGCAGTATCAACCTTCGATCAATAAAGTCGGTGTTCAGTCATCTCTGCCACCCATAAATGCAGCATGCAATATTAATGCCCTCTGTTTACGTCCCTCACAGGAGCGCTGAGGCCTCTGTGATGCAGTGAGAGCAGAGCGTACGAGTGGAATCTACAGTCCTATCTATTGATTGAGGAAAGAAAGGAGAAGGTGTAATGGATCCATTGTTAAAAAAAGACCCAGAGAAGGACAAACAAGTGAAACAGGGCCATGGGACGATGTGTATCCATACCCAAAAGAGGAACTTGGATGCGAGAGTCGCCTTCTACGAACATTGAATCTATTTAAGAGTCCTGACTGGTGTTTTCCTTTGCCCCATTTAGCCCTCAATTTCTGGGTTCTCCCCTCTAACTCTTTGATTCTCCCCCACATTTCAAGTCTGCATCACCTCTCCATTAATCCCTCTCTCTGTGCTGACTCAGCATCTTGCTTATAGCCAACTCTTCTGTCCTTCTGGCTGCCAGGGTGCCAATAAGCATCACTAAAAGCCCGCTGTGTGAGGGACTCTGGGGATCACAACTCACTTGCTCATCACTGCCAGACATTGAGCTCAAGTTACTGTATGTGTCATCACAGCAAATCTGAACTCTTGTTACAGCTAGAGATGAAACCCTTGGTAGGCAGATGTAAGAGGTGGCAATGGTTCACATCACACATGGTGGATGGGTATTGGTAGCAAGTTCAATTAAAAAGGCAAAAGGACAAACAAGTGTAAGGAACATTTGTATACCCCTGGAAAGAGACTTAAAGAGCAGTGTTTCCCCTAGGTTTACTGCTTTGGGGGGGAGAGGAGCTGTGGATTATTGTTATTGATTAATGCATCAGTGTTTCTTAGGGTCAAAAACACTAAACTCACAACTTAAAATGAAAGTGTTTAGTTTATTTAATAAACTAGGAGTCCCAGTTCACCTCCTGGGCCCTGCCGTGGTGCCCTTGAGCAAGGCACCGGAGAACCCCCTCCCCCCACTCCCATTGCTCCCCGGCGCTGCTCCTTGTACTAGACTCCTAGTGCTAGACTCCTGGTGCTAGACTCCTGGTGCTAGACTCCTGGTGCTAGACTCCTGGTGCTAGACTCCTGGTGCTAGACTCCTAGTACACGAGCACATGTTCAATGTGAAAAGTGACAGTAGATATAGATTAGTTATGTGTTGGAGGAGGGGCTCTGTAAGGATGTGGCAGATTTTCTCCGTTCGTGTATTTTTAAATTCTAGCGATCTCGAGCCGGTTTCTCAAACTTACATACCCTACCTTTAATCAAAGCAAAACGAGATTTAAAAGCCACATTTTAGCACGCTTTGAAAAAGGATTTCAGACTGTTTTGACTGGATCTTTGTGATACCTTGGCAAAAATGTCACATTCCTGCATTTCTGAGATATGGCAAAGCGTGTAGAAAAGGCCGTCACACATAAACAGAGCATGAAACGGCAATATGAAAAAATAGGAAACGGCAAAAAGGGAGATTGAGAATATGTGTCTGTAAGAGAGAGAGAGCAAATTATGGAGAGAAAGCATCGGGTACAACAATGAGTCTGCTGACCCCTCCCCCATCCTCGCATCCAGGGCTACAGTAGTCTACAATGGGTCCTCAACACAGACACACAGTCTCAGCCAATACAACCATATAAACTCCGACAAACCACAGGAATGCCCTGCAAACGTCCAACTCTGTCACTGGGGTTGCATTTATATATGTCTGCCTATTGTGATCCAGAAATACTACTAGGGTGACAGATAAACACAAAGCCTTCCGTGTTTATAGATTTTCTAAGATTATACACTGAATTTAAAAAAAAAAATGAAATTAATATGTGCATCCTCTGTCTTGGCTGATAAGAAAAAGTGGCAACCCGTTTAAAATATCTGGCTTAAAGAATTGTAATTAAACATCCATCTGTATACCATTAGGTGATGACAGCCCGTTTGAAATCCTTTATCTCTGCTAGAGTTTGTAACACCTTAACAAACCTTTTTGCAGCTCACAAGCTAAACTAGTGGACAAGTATTAATAAACAACACGAGGGGCTGGCTGCTGCAGTGACACTGCAATACCCCGATGTGTTGACAGGCCAAGATTTCTCACCTTGAAATTGCTGGAGTTCACCCATCCTGCCAGCTCGTCGATGGTTTTATCGAGCCGGGGTTTGTCCTGCTCCACGTCCGAGGAGCGGTCCGGATCATTCAGATAGTCAATGAGGTCCTGACCCACCTGCAACCTGCGGCTAACATCTTTCTGCACTAACTGCTGGTAAAAATAGTCCATATTGTTATGGTCCTCCATTGGGCACTCAGGTCCGTGTGGCCAGCCACGGAAGCCGGCCGAAGATAGAAGACAGTGGTCGGTGGGACGGGGTGTAAAGGACAGTGGAGGGGCAGAGAGACTGTGCGGTCTGGATTGCGTTTAATTTATGATTGAGGATCAGCATGCAATCCTTAAAAAAAAACGAAGAGATTATTTAATCCCACAAATCATCTCTGCCAAAAAAACTATACTTTGTATGACAAAGACGTTACGTTAGCTCGCTAGCTTACTTATTGTGCAACATTAGCAGCGAAGGTTCATTTAAAACTTAGAGAAAGTTCCAGAAATGTGTAATTGTAGTTGCACACAGCAGGTTTTCTTCAATATGCCAACATCAAAACAAGCCTGGCTAATTGTTATGCTAACAAAGATAGCACGTAGCCAGTTAGCACAGCGACCCAAACAAGGGTAGAGCTTCCCATCCGCTAGCCGGGCAGCTAACGTTATGATCTGCAGGCCGGACGCCTGGCTCCGCTCTTTAGTCCATGACCACGGGCTGAAGAGTCTTCAGAGCGGTCTGTTGGGTACTCTTTTAGCGGTAAAGTTGCACCAAACTTCAACAATAGTTGCTCAACTCCAGTCCTGCAGTACTGCTTTCTCTTTAGTCCAGGAATAATCGCTGCTGCCGCTAAACCCGTTAAGTGGCGCTGAAAGCTCGCGGCTACCGGTGACTGCAACCGATAAACGATCAGAGGGGTCCTCAGGCACCGCACAGCTAGCCAGTAACATGCCTGATCAAAAATGAAGAATCATGAAGAGTACTGTGGACTGCAATGTGCTTAAACAGTAAGAATATACTCATACTAAGTCAAATTATATGTTTTCAATAGTTATTGCTTGATGTTTTCTCTAATAAAATCATGAGTGAGACAGACCGCACTGTGTGTGGGTGTGTCTGCAGACTACACGGCCCCTGGGTGACATCTAGCGGCTCAGCGGTGCTGTGGTCTGTATTCAGTTTGCCGCAGTTTACTATAAAGTAGTCTCTTATATTGCAGCACTGTTAGATTAAGACAGTGGTGGGAAGTAACTAAGTAAAATAAACAACATTTTGAGTCGTTACATTTTCTGCTACAATATACATCTACTCCAGAGGCTAATATTTGACTTCTTAATTAACTACATGTATTTGAACTTGCTTTAGTTAGCCTATTTTCTATATCAAAACATAATCAACATATGTGTTATATTATTGATGTATAAAAAAGTATTGTGATCCCAAGATACATTTACAAACTAACAAGGCACATTTTAATTAATATATTTAAAAAAATGTATGTAAATAAATTAAAATAGGCCCCACATTTACCAGCTGTAAATCCAAAGTGAATGTAACGGCAACCACTGGGTTATAGGAGAAAATAATCTCACACTAGAGACAAAGCACATTTACTTAGTCACTTTTATTTATTCAGTTGTTTCTTTTTTTAATGTATTTCTTTATTTTCTTAAACATAAAACTGTTAAACAGCTGTCAGAGAGAGGGCATTAGTATCACAGCCAGTGAAGTCAGCTTTGTGTCCATCTGAGTCTTTTTTCAATCTTTCTGTCTGCTCTCCTTCTTAATTCCTATCCATTGTCCTGCCAATCTCCCCAGTTTTTGAGCACTTGACCCCACACAGCACTTGCCAGTCTCAACATTGCGAGCTGCTTCTGTTGTGTTTTATTTTCATTGCTTTGTGTATGTGGCATGACATTTCCCATAGACACGTTATTCTGCATGGCAAAACAGATCATGTTGAGGTTCTGAACGAGTGCTTGTTTAGAGTCTCTCAACCTGTTACCTGTTGGTTCTGGAGCTGCATATCACATCCCTCTTGTCAAGTGTTTAGTAGGATTCGACCAGTTGATTGCGGATCAATTTAATGCATTCGATTTGCCTAGTGCTATTTATGAACCATTTCTCATGTGCTTCTTCATTAAGCAACACATTATTGTATCCTACCTATCATCAGTAAATTGCCAATTACACAACACTTAGACTAAAATAGCTTTCAAATACACAAATTCCTGTGATTGTCAAAAAGTTTAAGTGCCTTTGCTCACATTCTCTAAACTATAATCTCAGTTTTAGGCAAATTTCCATTTTATTTTAAAGCAAAATTGCACCAAGGTGAGCCCTGATTTATGTCCTAGTGTAATACATTTGATTCATGGACGTCACAGTCCAGTCAACAACTGTGGGTTAACCCCAATTATATAAGTGTATTAAACTCACTCTGAATAGTAGGGAGATTGGACATCCACCGATGTAAACATGTTTGTCTGTGGTGCTAACCTAATCCAGGTTGTAAACAAATGCTTAAGTGGTCAAGTTGGAGCTAGCGCACAGGGCTAATGACAGGATTGGATCAGGGCCTACGAGCCAACAGAACCAGGCAGAACACATGAGGCCACACATCGCAGACGCATACACAGTCAACATAACGCTTTTAGACGCTGAGGGTCTGAATCATAGGTCCTTTTTTTGTTAAACAGCAACAGTTGCTTCTTTTCCATTTAAAAAAGAATGACGAACATAATCTTCCTCTCTGGATAAACAAGCATGGACAATTACAATAAGCATTTTAATAAAAGGAACTCATTTCCCCCCCAATCTTTAGTGAATTGCCATAAGTGTGTAACTTTTTTTTCCATTGCAAAACATTCTCTGTACAAACAGAATCTAAATCTCAACAAAGTTTCTCAGATGCACAAATGTCACATGTCCCATCCTATTATGTACTTCCTGCTTTCTCTCAACTCTTCCACACTACAGAGTTTAGTTGAATGTGCTGATCTTCTTATATCCAGAAAACCTGCCTTTCCCCCACCCCAGAGCTGCTCCCCCTCTGTGCTGCGTGTTTTTGTTCAAAGCATAATGAATCACAGGATGGTCACATAGAGGCGTCATGTGATTGTTGAGATGATACTCCGCAGAGAGCCAACTGTATTCCAAGATGACATTTTCGTCTTTTTTTCATTTTCAGTTTGAACATGATGCATGTAGTTCCACTTTTCAGACCCCGTCCAACACCATCTCCAGATGCAGTCCTTTTTTCAGGAGTCTGAGGAGTAGGATGGAGTGGAGAACTTGTTTTTGTCTTTACAGTAAGAGAGAGAAAGAGAGATAAAGAGAGAGAAAGAGAGAGTCCATCCATCCATGTTCTCACCACAAACCCCCATGCCCAAACCCCGGGCTGCTGCAATCCTTATCGGTGAGCACGAGGAGAGAGGAGGGGCAGGTTCAACTGATCAGGGGCGATCAGTCTATGTATTGATCAGTGATCAGGAGCAGTGAGTGGGTCCAGCCCCTCCTCTCCCCTACACCTACCCCAGTCATCCCCCTTCCCCCATCCCATTTCCGCTCGTATCAGAGCAGCAGGACCTGCAGACAGAGGTGGCCCCCTCTGGCCCTCCACTGTCAGAGGATGATGCAGCAGCGACACAGACGCTGGCCACCTCCGTGTACAGAGGGAGGGGGTGTCACTGGGGCAAAGTAGGCGTGGACCTTGATCTCTGGAAGGTGGGCCTGTGTAGGTAGGACAGAGGAGTGTTAACACAAGGAAATAAAAACAAACAAGAAAAAGGCACTAAAAAAGCACATCATCTGGATTTGCTTGTGTCCAGTCAACTGTTCTCCCTCAAATAAATAGTTCGGATGTAAATGTCAAGAGTAATAGAGAAGATCAGTACCACTCTGTACCAACCTCTCATCCTTTTCCAAGATGTTAAACTATATATCTTTCACTCAAATAAAAACTACTAATCGCTCATATTTAATCTCTTTAAGTGTTTCAACATTTACAGTTAGTTATCCATTTATGTATAAACGTCTCACTCTCTGATTTGACTGCAATTGAGAAATTGGTTCGGGCGGGGACCTGGCACTATATCTGTAAATGAATTACCACTGATCTAAGGTGTATGATTTTTAGATAAAATAAGGAACTCCCTGATCCAATTCCCAACTCATCATGTGTGATCAAAAAGCCTTTCGTTTGAAATATTTGCCCATGATCTCCACTGACCCGGATGCGTTTGATGCCAGCCCTGGTGACCTGCTGACAGTCGTAGAGCTCGATGCGCTCCAGACGATGGCAGCTCTTCAGGTGCTCCAGAGTCACATCAGTGATGAGGGGGCAGTTGTCCAGCTCCACCACAGTGAGGCGCTCTTGGCCACAGGTACTGCTGCTCAGAGCTCTGATGCCATCGTCTGTGATCAGCTCGCAGTGGGACAGGGACTGTATGGGACACAGAAAACATGGTTGTAGACACACATAGATGGATTAAAGCTCCAGAAGCTGGTACTGCAGGTGTGAGTGTTTACCAGAGCTTGGAGGCGAGGGCAGTGAATAGACAGCTGAACCAGGGTGTTATCTGTCACCTGAGGAGAAGAGAAGGTTGATCAACAAACTCTTAACACATGTCTGGACAGTTAAGAGTCTTAAATCACAGTTTTATGGAAACATTATTGTGTCTTCTTTTGTATCCCACTTAAATGTTTCTACCTTGTCAAACCTGGAAGAAAAAAAATGGTTTTAATATATAGTGTTATTATTAAAACATACATTAAATTGATAAAAAGCTAAAATGAATCCAGGTTCAACATAGATAATGACACTAAATAAGGAAACCATAAATCGTCTTACCAAAATACATTCTTCTAAGTCCATTTTTTCAAGCTCATGACAGTTCTGTGAAGAGAAATATGAATCATCCAATGATACTTTAATCAAATATCAATGTGATGGGGAAGATTAAAACAGAGGGTCACAGAAAAGAAAACAAAAGAGACTCACCCTGGCCAGCACGGTGAACCCAGCGTCCGTAACGTGTGAGCATCGTGCAGCTTCAAGGATCCTGAGGACACAGTCGCACACAAAAACATGAAAAGGCTACTTGAAGTTTATGGTTCAGTATGTTGTGGTAATCAAAATCTTAACCAGCAGAGGGCGATTAGTTTGAACCAGACCCGAGACCTTGTCTGTTCAATAAAATAAATAAAAAAGCTTTTGACAATGTGTGGGACCTTTTTTCCTGTGCTTGCTCTGATGAATCTATTTAATTTTAACAAACATATGGAAGTCCTGATGCAAAGGAGACTTTCTGTTAATTATGGCATATTCAAAAAGCTAAAATTATAAATATGTATGTTGATCTTGTCTGTTTTGGAGAATAAAACTGAGAAGAATATTTTGTGGATATTGATATTGAGCTGTTGGTGTCCTTGTGAAGATTGGTGGGACAGCTTTTGTGTGTTTTCTCACTTGAGTCGGGGACAGTTGAGTCCCATTGCAGTGAGGGAGGCGTCAGTGATGTTACTGCAGCCAGACACACAAAGGATCTGTAACCTGTGGCATCCTCGGCACAGACTGACCAGGCCTTCATCCGTTATCTGCTAGAGGCAACAGACGAAGAAAACAAATTACAAAAACAAGGAGGCATACAAAAACATTCCTCATGCTTTATTATCGCCCATCCCCCATCCCACAACCAAAGCTTTCTCTGACCGTGCAGGACTGCATGTTGATGGTGGTGAGTTCTGGGCAGTATTTCTGAAGGTGTTTCAATGCTCCGTCTTCCAGCTGGGTTAAAAAAATTAAAGCATATTATTGGTAATCAAACACCTGGATCAATATTTGTTATATGTTTCTGGATTTTTGTGTGTTGTTAGGGAAACATTTCCTATATTAGGCCCTTGTTTTAAAATGTGATAAGCCCATTGACATGCCACACTGTTATTTGTGAGCCCCAAAAGATAATTCAAGGAGGTTTCACAATATATATTTTTCAGGCAAGAACGATTTATGTTTGCATATATAGTTTGCCCTGGATATTTTAGATTCTCAGATTCAATGGAAGTGCACAGACATCTCCCCTTTTTCAGGAATGTGAATACACCTCTCCTGTGATTTTTACTAGATCTTCACGTAATCTGGTAAATTAAAGTTATTTGTTTTTTGTAGCTTTACAATGTGTTTTACAAATGATCCTATAGAGAAGCATAATGTGAGCTCTCTTCACCACCAGAGGACCCTGTTTACAGTACATTTCGATTAATCACTGTGCTCTGGTAGCAGGGAACACAAAAGTGTACACATTTTATGGTTAACAATTGGTCAATTTTCATTTGATGTGATTGATTTGATAAGAGTCGTGTATGGAGAAGACTGAGGAAGAAAGGTAGAACAGTGTTAGATTACATATTAAAAAGAGGTAGGACTTTATAAGTATTCACTTCTCTCTACTCCTTTATGAGCATTACATACTTACTTATTTTTGTTTTTGAGTTTGCTGTAGATGCCTGTTAAGTATTCTTGTTGTGTTTTTTTTACTTCTTTTTTTTCAATGTTGGAAATAAAAATAAAAATCTAATATAAATACCCACTGAAAGAATAAATAACCGTACCTGTGTGCAGCCTCTGAGGAACAGTGCTCGTAAACCATTGCAGCCTCTAGCCAGAGCCTCAATGCCGTCACGTGTGATCTGGTCACACCAAGACAGGTTCAACATCTCCAGCATTCTGCAGCCATCGCTGAGCATATGAAGAAAGAGACCAAAGAAACAGGACGTGTGAACCAAATGAAAATGACCATATTGTTACATTTATTGTGGGAAGGCGTATGCAGAGAACATAGTGGTTTTGAAATATGGGTTTGGTTAACCAGGGTGTGTGGGTGCTACCTGAGGGCCTTGAGCGAGTGGTTGCTGATGGAAACACAGGAAGTGAGATCTAGCTGTTTGAGTTTGTAGCAGAACTTGCTCAGGCTGAGACAGGTGCTGTCTGTGATCTTGGTGCAGCCGTTGAGGTTCAACACTTCGATGTTTCTGCAGTTTTGCGCAAATGTCCTGAGAGACAGTGGTAGAGAGGGAGAAAGGGAATTACACAAGAGTTGCTTCATTGATTAAATAAGAACTGTGATGCTGGGAGCTGCTCAGGAGCCAATTAACAGAGTAATCTTCAGGCCCTTAGGGGGTTGCTGTTGAGCTACTGTATGTTTTTTTTCTCCGAAGAACAAAAAACTTGTACTTATGGTACTGTAATGGATATCTTCAAGTGAAACCAAGTGAAACAAGAGGTTCTACGGTATCATGTAAAAATATTAGACCCCCATTGTTATTCTTTTGTTTAGTTCTTGTGTGTGTACACAGTGAACGTGAAGTGAGATTAAACGGAAGCAAAAAATAGAGTTTCCCCTGGGACCGAAGAAGCCCAAGCTGCTTAAACGTTAAATAATCACACTTAATACATTAACATAGTTACATTAAACAACAATAGCAATAAATCAAACTAATGAGACAATGATATTCTGGTACATGTCAAAGCAGAAGCACACTTGTTTCATCACATTGAATGCCAGATTGACAATGACAATCTCACTTCATGGAGGCATCTCCCACGCTCAGGCAGCCCCTGAGGCTCAGCTGCCTCAGGAAGCCTCCGCAACGCTTCGAAATGTTCTCCACCACCCGACCCTGAGAGAGAGAGAGATGGAGAGGGTAATGAGAGGGAGAGAGTGATATGACTTGGTCCACAGGACAGAGGATCAGCTGTTACGTCACAGTCGGCACCAAAGCCTACCGACCCCGAGTTAAGCCTTGGGCTGGATAAAGCTACTCAACAAGCACACACGTGTAGCACGTATACAAACACACACATACACAAACACAGTTCATTGACCCACTTCACGCTTCCTTTTATTCTCTCATAAAAAACACCCCACACCTCAATGTCCGTCTGGAAGTTGAACAGGTCAATCTTCTGCCAGTTACTGCCGTCGAGGGCCAGGACATTCCACGCCTGAGAGGGTGACAGACAGATTGTGGACAGAGTCCGACATGTGGGTCAGACAGAGGTGGGGGGGATGTGAATGGTGATCATAATATGCAGGAGAGATGAATAAACATAGTGAGTCAACCCCTATAGTTTACTCTGTCTAAATATTAACTATGACTACTTTCTGGGGCTTTTGTCATCGCAATGTCAACCTGCTTTTTTGTTGTTGTATTTTAGCATTACACTGAAAGCTAAATAAATCAAAAGAAAGATTATTTTAACTTCTGTTTAATTGTTGTAAGTATTATTATTCAGTATTATCAAATATGGAATATTTTCTTCATACAGTGCAGCCTTAACACGTTCTGTTTTTGTTGGTAATGGAGAAAGTGTACGAGTTGCTGTTTTCACTCCTATATCCATCCGTCTAATCTAAAGGTGTTTTCTCTGACGTATATCATCGTTACCTGGAAATTATTTGATTTTGGAATGTTGGTCAGACAACAACAGAGTCTCGGAAACATGCCCTTTGGCTCCAAGAAATTACAATGTTTTTTTCTCCAGGTGTCTGATATATTGTATTCACAGTAATTTAGCTTTGTCACAGGCGGAAAGAAGTAACATTTTCCCAATAGAAATAAATTAATATGAGAAGCAGCCACCATAGCTCTGCATTCACAGCCCAAGTGCCAAGCCCTGAAACCTCAATCAAAAAAAAACGTTGAGCTGCAGTGCACTACAAACAGGGGCCCATTTACAACTAACCAGCAGATGGCACTATGTTATAGACATTTCTAAAGAATTTGGTAATGGTAATCCGGTTTCAATTTCCATCATTCCATTAAAGGTGGGGTAGGTAATTTTGGAGAAACCAGCTCGAGTGCGCTAGAATTAGAAAATACACAGCTGGAAGAAATCTGCCACTTCCTTACAGAGCCCCTCCTCCAACACACACGAACACGCACATGACCAATGAGGGCACGAGATAAGTTTGTGCACAGATGGAAGGCTGACAGGCAGGTAGGCCATCCAGTTATTTTAGCCGGGCCGGCTCAGATGATTGGTCGTGCTTTTTACAGTACTACGGCTTCCACAGATGAAATGTTGTTATGGATTTTTTGTCAAAGCACTTAAGATATTCATTGCTATCGGGATGTTAAGAGCATTCCATGGAAGATAACAAAAAGTGTATCTCGAACCGGTTTCTCAAACTTACCTACCCCACCTTTAATTAGAATCACAAAATGCAATACTTTAAGGAGGATGTGAGGAGGTTTTTAATGTGGGAGGAAGTGCTTACCTTTGATACTTGGGCACACCTACACAGTGTAACCACATCTAGATAGGAGAATATTCTAAAAAGAAAGACAAAAAAAGCGCATGAGTTTTTCACAATCAACCTCAATTAAAGAGGTCAGTTTGTAACTAAACTTTATATCTGAACATCTTTTATTCTGTGTGATTTTATATGTGTGTGTAGGAAACAGAACAATCCCCTGTGGTGTTGGTTGGTAGCAGGAAAGCCCCACAGACGGGCAGTGTTTGAGCTTTGGGGCGGTCGTCCACAAAGGGCTTCATGCAGCCGGCTACTGGGTCAGCTCAATCCATTAATCTGCCAATGAGTAATCTCTGGCACTCAGACAAGCAAGGCCACGGACAGACAAACTTACTTACATATACAGAAGGACCCATGAAACCAAACATGTATGCATGGTCTGAGTTCCCGGTGATTAAAAGGTTACTGCTCAAAACGTGCCTCATCTACACTCAAAGAAATAACTCATTGGATTAACTCAATTTTATTGTTGGCAGGTTTTCCATCCAATAAATATATGTGGCACAAACTCAAACTAATGGCATCCATGCAGTATAATGTAAATGAGTTAGTCCAACTCAAATTTTTCAAATAGAGTTTAAGTAAAATGATAACATTACCTTTATGAATTTAAATAATGCTAGTCCACCTAAATCCTATTTAATTAATTGAAAATGAAATAATGAGGTTAAATATAATTTAATAAAAATGTGTTACACATGATAGAAAACATGGTTTAGTTTTTTTTATTTTTAAATTCACATTATTCAAAACAATCCTCCATTCAATACAGTCTTTTTAAAATGAATGAATTCACACTGAAAGATGAAAAACATTTCTGAAAGATAATACCATTTTTAAAATGGCAGAGAAATGGAACTCCTATAATTAACTTACAAATCTCCCTTTGCCAAATACAATGAATACAATATAACAGGGGTATGCACTGCTCTTCTAACAGGACAATAACACATAACATAAAGAGTGCACTGCAAACACCAACATATGGAAATAGTGTTACAGTGTGTTGAAACAAATACAGAAAAGCACAGAACAAATGATTGATATAACGGCTCAATCTGCTCTGATTAGGAAACTCGTGAATAAAATGACAACAATGAACTCATGAGTCACTTCTTTTTCACATTTCAATCGAACAACTTGATCTTCAGACTTTCGATTTTACCATTCAGCTTGTGCCCATCCAGATTCATCACTACCTTCTGCATGAACTCGAAGGTGTGTTTGAGGTTGTCCGGAAAGCTCAAATCCAGGGCATAAATAAGTCCCAATAGCATGACAAACCCCACAATCACGCTGCCCAAGTTGTCCATGACTATATTGCCTTCGATGACAATTCCCACGTCCTCTGGCTGCCCATCCACATCTCTTTGAAGTGTGTATATGCCCATGACTGTGTTTGCCATGTCCCTCTTGGCATCTTCAGAGGCAGAGGCCTGAACAAAGACACAAACATACAACATATGTGTTAACTAAAACCTGAATTACTACATTTTATAGAAGCAGATTTACTTATGTGGCTCTCCTAATTGATCAAAACAGTTTTAGACTAACCCTCTGGTATCACTCAAATGTACTACCCAATCTGGCCACTCAGGATAAAAATGTCCACTTTCAAAAACTTGAATGATAAAATGATATGATACAAATATTATATTTAAATATTTTTCCCCCACACTTTTTGGGAAGTGTGGGAACATTTTTTAAATGGACAATTAGGGTAATTTGTACAGTGTATTCGAGACCGATTAGAAAAATTGAAATTCCAAAAAGTATCTAGAAAAAACACAAAATCATTATAGCCAAATCTGATGTGAAAAATTACCAATTTGGACAAAAATGTCCGAGTGATACCAGAGAAGGTTAGGACCTCCAACACAGAACTAAATTAAGCTTGAAAGAAAATGTTTGCATAAATAAGTTATAAAGATATATTCCTGTATGTTCTGTTTGATTATCAACGTTATCTTATTTATTAATTCAGGTATTATTTGTTTACGTCCCTACTTAATAATGTAATTTGTTGTTATTCCTGTAGTTAATTATGCATTTACCTACTTATTTCGATATGTATTTGATTATTTATTCTTTAATAATTTATTTCCTTGATTTATGTGATTATGTAATTATTCCTTTAACAATTTAGTAATTGCTGCATTCACATACCTTTTTAAACATGAATCTATTGATTAATATATTTCAGCATTTATTTATTATTTTATTTATGTATTTATTCAATTATTTATAAGTTCTTACATATGTATTCATGTCCATATTTATTTATTCATTTATAGATGTATTTATATATAAATGTAAATATTTATTTCAGCATTCATTTATTATTTGTATTTATTTCCAGATATATTCATGTTTTAATTCACATTTGTATTTATCAATTGTATTCCTATGTTAATTTATAGATGTATTTATATCTGTATAAATGTATTAATTCACTTTTTTCTATATTTATTTTAACACTTGCCCGATGAAATTACTTCTGTATCTATTTATTATTATTTTTTTATTTCTGTATTTATTCATTCTTACATATATTCATTCCTATATTAATGTATAGATTTATTTATTTCTGCATGTATTTATGATATGTGATAAGATATTTAGATGTAAGCAGGGATAGGGTTGTGTGCCATATAATTTTCTTATTATAAATGTAAGTAATGGTGGTTATAATTGTGGGTAACACTGTTAACCAATACATTGAAAACATATTGTGATAAACATACCTGATACTCCTTAAAAAAAGAGTCTGGATCCTCGTTGAGGTAGATCGCGATGCTTCGCAGGATGCACCCCCTCTTGATGTGGATGTTTTCAAACTAAAGCAGGGGCGATAAATCAAAGACAATTAAGCACAATGCATGTGCAACAGAGCAGGTAGTTTACAACGTAGAGGGCTGTATCTGTCGTGTGTGTCCCTAAGCAGGACTCCTTACACCTACATTTCCACAATAAGCTATTGCCTTAAAAACACTATAAAAGCAGACAATTTCTTAAATGTGTTCATATGATCATGGACAAAAACAATACAGTGAAAAACGAGGTTCTCTGCATTTATACTAACCGAATCTGATATTGCAAGGGCTTCCTTGATTTTGTGCCCCTTCACTCCTCCTTTGGTCTTGAAGATCTTCAAGAGCTTGTCTGAGAAGTGGTCCAGCTGCCACATGAACTTTGATTGAAGTGGTGATGTTGTGATCCTCAAAAACTCCGCATTCACCTTAAAAATATTATTAACAAGCACAATACAACCAATTGTTACTTGTTAATTCTACTGGCTTTGGTGTTAGCTGTTTAGCATGAGTTTTGTATGTGTGATTTAAAAGTTTACTCCATGTGTCAAACGAACATGGGCAATCAGTATATGGACATGGATAGCGACAACTGCCCCTTAAATGTGCATGTGTCTGCCGGAAATGTTTTAACAACAAATACCTGCTAGCTAGTTCCAAACTGCAGTGTTTGCACTGCCACATGCATAACCTGAAAAAGAGAAAAAAGAGAATTAGCAATTGACACTGAACAACTGACAATGTCACAGATCAGCTTATGCAAGTAATGTGAAAGTAGCCGTGTACTTACCATAAATAAGAGGTTGCCCCAAGATGCTTGTTAATGCTGATCAAACTGCAAAAGACAACATAAATATATTAGAGGTGTGATTAAAATGCTTATATATTTGAATTTTCACAGACAACACATAATTGCCTAAGATTGCACAACCCAAAAAAAAAATGATAACAGATCACACTTTAAAATTAAGAGTCTAGTAGACATGTTTTATAAAGCAGGCCTACGTTTCTGCACAACTCTGGGTGCCTGCTTGTGAGTGAGGTAACCCATACAAGATTCACATATATATATTATCTCATTATTTATATTAAATATTTGGCAGTAAAAAACTAAACTCAACTGAACTCCTACAGAAACGAGTGGCTCCGCCTGTCCTCCTCTGCCTGCACTAAGGCCAGGAGAGAGATGGACAGACCTGCTGAGCTTTATGATAGAAAATGGCGGCGCTTACTCTTTGCATTTTTTGGTTGAATTTAAACTGAATTTCGGTGTACTGTGTTCAATGACAATAACGTTAAATCGAATGTAATATAATCTAATGATCTCCATTATCCAGTATTCAATGCTAACCGTATCTAGCAAGCTAGCTAACAAACCAGTTATCCAGCTAGCTAGCTTTACCTCGTGCACTTGAATTACTCTTTGCATTTTTTGGTTGAATTTAAACTGAATTTCGGTGTACTGTGTTCAATGACAATAACGTTAAATCGAATGTAATATAATCTAATGATCTCCATTATCCAGTATTCAATGCTAACCGTATCTAGCAAGCTAGCTAACAAACCAGTTATCCAGCT
This sequence comes from Gymnodraco acuticeps, assembly GCF_902827175.1. Classification (NCBI taxonomy): domain Eukaryota; kingdom Metazoa; phylum Chordata; class Actinopteri; order Perciformes; family Bathydraconidae; genus Gymnodraco; species Gymnodraco acuticeps. The sequence continues at coordinate 4,398,899 of NW_022991375.1, forward strand.
AGCTAGCTTTACCTCGTGCACTTGAATTACTCTTTGCATTTTTTGGTTGAATTTAAACTGAATTTCGGTGTACTGTGTTCAATGACAATAACGTGACATCTAATTTAATATAATCTAATGATCTCTACTATCCAGTATTCAATGCTAACCATATCTAGCAAGCTAGCTAGCTTGCTGTTTAGACCCAACTAAAAACGGAGCAAAATATAACACGGTGGTTTCAAATATTCTTGTCGATATAATGAAAAGGCATTAGGCCTACTTGGAAACAGGGAACATTCTAAACTACTAGAAAAAACAAATACTTACCAAATAATAGACTTTCCACCGTCAGTTTCACACCGTCAGTGTTAGACAAAAGGCGGCAAATGACAGAACGGATCTTGTGCATGCGCAAAGGTGATGTGCAAAGGGGCGGTCCCAAATGAAAACAATTCATTTTGAGTTGCTCTGTCTTAAATACATTTAATAAGTGAATTGATTAATGTAATTTGTGTTACACTAATGAACTATACTTAGGTTTATTTCTTAAATAAAAATATTTAAGTAAAGTGAAACAATTATTAATGTGTCAAGTCTAAGAAGGGCTTGAATCGTTTTTTTGAGTGTATGGAAAATGTGAGGTATTCAGAGAATTGTCATGGTGCCAAAGCTTTGAGTGCAGCTGGGGTCTGAATGTCCTTTTAACCCTAGGAAACAGGAGCTGGCCATTGTCTCCTTCATATAGAGGCGGACAAAGGCTGTGTGTTTTGATGTGTATAGGGTCAGGGCATGTTGGGACATGTTCCTATAATCTGTACTGGAGTTTTGCATCAGGGAGTACATGCACACAATTGACAAAGCAATGCATAGACAAACGGAAAGTAACGCACACTCACACATTGAACACAAAGTCCTTGAAGTGATTGCGGAGAACCAGAGAAGCTGACCAATCAAGCAGGCCCTTATCGATCACCCTTCTAACAACTGGTTAATGGCTGTGACGCTGACCATTGATTGACTGTTTAAATCAAACAGCATCTGACTTTCCATTATAAGCGAGAGTGCGGCCTTTTACTGACCACCGAAGTATTCAGTTAATCATATTCAGAGGGAAGCAATCCGTCAGTCTGAGTCCTGTTTGGAGTTCTGTTAACCCTATTTGACATTTGCTCTTGATCACTATAAGGGCCAAATACCTTGGCTAGTGCAATCAGAATTGTTTGTGAAGGTGATATCAAATGTGTGTATCGACCCAGGGATTTAGACCTGGTCCAACATTTATTGGGTTCTTCCATGGCCCATTTTACCGCCCATTAGATAAAGTTTCCTTAAAAAACAAAAAGGACCTCCTTAGTGGAAGTAATACAAGGATAATTGTTGAGCAAAGCCCTGATGTTTAAGATAAAGATAGATTGTTGTAATCAAATGCATTATAGATGCATCAATGACTTTTTCCACAACCAAGGATTTACAACAATAAGGCCAAATCAGAGATAAAACATCAAGATTGTTTACCTTACTTAAAACAAGAAAGCCCCAATGTTGCCTCTCACCAGAGGCAGAACAGAAAACAAGCTTTAGATTACTTCGTGAAATCCTGCCTATTTTTCTGAAATGGTACGTAATGGGATTTGAATGGAGTGTACTTCCATTTGTGGACATAATGTAGGCCTACACCTGGCTCTTCAAGCACGACGAGATAAGAGAGTCAAGTCTTCGCTGCGAGTCTCATGCTGGTTGTCATAGTAACTCCAGTCAGACATAAATTTGGGAGGTGGTGGCGGTGGTGGGGGTTGCTGAGTCAGTGCTTCTAGTTAAGAGTACCCAGAACCACTCTGAAGTCTCCGAGCATCATCTGTCAGACAAGGATCTTCTATAATAGCACGGCACTGTTTACAGTTTAAATCCATGCTGCACTGACCTAGATAACAGCGGTGTACAATGCACCGCCTGAAAGGCAGATAAAATGTGAAAACAAGTCAGGTACCCGGGCTGGCTCACATTAAAACGTAAACAGTAATGCTAATAACAACGTTAATTAAACAAATTAACAGGCTAATTAGCAAGTATTGTCCTACTGCAATGTACCTGCCAATGCATACCAAACAGGTGATCTGCTCCAGTGGTTTCAAACCTGTTTTTGGCAGGCGACATCTCAAAGGAAGCTGTGTCTGTTGGCAACTCTATACAGGTCACTTTATGTGAATGAATTACTAGCAAGCCGCAACTATCAGATTTGAAAAGTGAAGTGCCTTAAACATGCATCCTTTTAAAAGGCCCAGCAGGGTGCAACTCCTCGGGTTGCAAAGAAAAAGCAGATTTGATTGAAGTCTACGAGAAAATGATCCAACCACATGATTTATAAACATTTCCCTGGTGAGTTTATGTTCTTATTTGTGTCGTGTTTGAATCAAAAACACTCTAGCTTCTCTAATGTAATGTTCTCGATGTTACGCTTATCTTTGTCACATCCACATATTTATTTATTTGTCTTGCAAACTCTTAGAAGTGGTATCAACTAATCTCCTATTTATGACTTTGTTTGCAAATGTCTAAACACAGATGCATCCTTGCATTATATAAATGCACCAGGGACAACATAACGTCACTCCCTTTGTACCATGGTGACGGGGCATAAGAAAATGATAAAGAAAGAAAACAAATGGCTTCAGTCAACCCACTTTCCATGGTTTGAAAACAAGATGAACTGCCATAACAATGAGTCTTCCTCACATCTGATGTTCTGCAAGTGCCTCAAAACAGCACATGTGACACTAAGTAATGTGTTGTAGCTAGAGAGTGCAGTGAGACTGTGATTTTCTGTCCACCAGTGAAAGTAGTGAGGGTTGTAATGGGTGTACTGGTAGTCTAGAGCAGTGGTTCTCAAACTTTTTTCAATAATGTACCCCGTTTGAAAAAAAAATTCAGCCAAGTACCCCCTGATCAGCGCAAACACAATTTGTTAGGGAAAAAATGCCTATATAAAGAGGTACAGTACAGTGCTGCACCATCAGAGTCTGATTTATTAAAACAACAACATTGTAACTGAGAAACACTTAAATGCTACATTTCAAACCATCACTAAATTCATGGCAAACCCATTAACACTGAGACGACATTAGTTGTATTGAACTGATCTTTTAAAAAAGTTGCACTTACAATTTAGAGAGAAACATGGGCTTGTGCTTCACTGAGGATCTTTGTCAATCTGTGTGACAGCGAGGCAAACTGCAGTTATTACACTTCGCGTTTTGAAATATGTGTAACTCTGTTAATTATAAAACCCACACTGCTCAAACTTCGTTACTTTTCCTAAAATTGGTATATTTATTTATTTTGGCGTGGGGAATGAAGAGAAAAAATATATGAACATTTTATGAGCATGGGATTTTGACCCCTCATATAAACATATGCATAATGCTGCGCTATACTTTGCGGCCACACACCGTTGCCAAGCAACGCTTATTGTTTAGGTGTCCTTTGATAAGCAGGCAGTCATATAATTAACTAGAACTAGCTAGATCTGATAGATTTGGACATAAACGCGAGTGAAGTATAACCGGACGCGAGAGAGAGAGAGAGATCAGATCAGCTGCTGCTGACGGAGAACACGCAGCTCTGCATGATAACAGCTCCGCCGCTGTGACGGACCGTTGAGTGGAGCAAAATACACTAAGAGTTAGACCTAACACACTTAGCTAGTTTATCTACTCTGGAACTAGCTAAACTAGTTATAAATATATTTATTCTTTACTGTCGGGTCACTTATTACAGGTTCAGCGGGCTGTCAGGAGAGGGAGAGGAAAAGTGAGCACCCCGTTTATTTTTCCCATGTTATTATCCAGAATTACTGTAAACTTATAAAGAAAGTAGTTAATCTACTATTAGTAGTTTGTTTAAATGCATTACTTATGTTTTTTTTTTCATTAACATAAAATAAATCTCACGTACCCCCTGCAGTACTCCAACGTACCTCTAGGGGTCCGCGTACCCCCATTTGAGAACCACTGGTCTAGAGCACAGCTGGAGCAGCACTGCGGAATTCCCCACCAGCTAAGACAAGCTATTTTTTTTTTTTACACACACACACACACACACACACACACACACACACACACACACACACACACACACACAACACACACACACACACACACACACACACACACACACACACACACAACACACACACACACACACACACACACACACACACACACACACACACACACACACACACACACACACACACACACACACACACACACACACACACACACACACACACACACACACACACACACACACACACACACACACACACACACACACCACACACACACACACACACACACACACACACACACACACACACACACACACACACACACACACACACACACACACACACACACACACACACACACACACACACACACACACACACACACACCACACACACACACACACACACACACACACACACACACACACACACACACACACACACACACACACACACACACACACACACACACACACACACACACACACACACACACTGAGGTCAGGGTTACTCATAAGCTGTACAACGTGTGTGTGTGTGGAGGGGGGATGTTGATTATTAATAATCTTACCTAAGAAGAAGCTCTTTGGGGAGCTTCTTGTTAATGGGGGCTTCATCGCTGTTTGAGAACACCTGCAAAGACACACAAGATAAACAATGAGTGTGTGTGTGTTTAAGGACACAGAAAGAAGACAAACTGTAAAAGGGACAAAAGAGACCAAAATAAAAAGCATATTACCATAAAAAAAAATAAGGGAACTTTATCTTTATAAATATATATACAATAATTTTTCTGTAATGGAAAAGACGAATAATTCATCAAAACCATCGAAACTTTGAATGTGTAGGAGTATGACAACATTTAAAAATATGTACCATTCCTTAAATAAAAACATACATTATCAATATCTTTACTATTTCTGATGAGGAAATAATACAATTTATTTAAGCATCAGTAATAAAAAAAAAGACAAAGCTTCATTTGGCTTTCCACGTCCCCTCCTTACGAGCTTATAATTCAGTTAGCCTGGTCAGCTTGTTGGCATGCTTATCTCAATTAGTCTACCACTGAATGTCTGGCCATCCACACACACACACACACACACACACACACACACACACACACACACACACACACCACACCCACACACACACACACACACACACACACACACACACACACACACACACACACACACACACACACACACACACACACACACACACACACACACACACACACACACACACACACACACACACACACACACACCACACACACACACACACACACACACACACACACACACACACACACACACACACACACACACACACACACACACACACCACACACACACACACACACACACACACACACACACACACACACACACACACACACACACACACACACACACACACACCTTATTAAAGTCAGACCTCTCTGTGTGAAGAACAGAGGCAGATCATTCTCGATCAGGTGGGTTGTATTCAGCCATGAATTTAAATTACATCCAGCACCCACATTCGCTGTGCCTCTGCAGACACGCATCCTGCCAGTGATACACTTGTATCCTCAAAGACTCAGAAACCGTATCTAATGAGGGGGAACTCCCTGCTGTTTCACAGCCAAACACAAACGCTGAAATGTAAAAACACAAAAGGGGAGCGAGGGGAAAGGCACAGGAGGCATAAAGGTTGAGTCTGAAAACGTCTCAGATCCAGCTACCTCCATGACAGATGCAGGTTTCTCGAAGGAGAACGTAATAAAGAAGAGAGAAGATGGGAGAAAAGGGAAGGAAGGGGGAGCAGGAGGACGTAGGAGACGCAGGCAAACAAAGAAATGTTGCGACAATGAGGGGAAAAAAAGATGTACAAAAGTCATTATTGAATTGAAGTGAAATGTGAGGAGTGTGAGGAAGGAAGGAAGTAAAGGCCATTTGAGAGGAAATGGGGCTTTAAGACAAAAAGAGGGAGTTGTCCAGTCAAGGTCCGGCAAAAAATTAACTAAACTGGTTTATATTTTAATCTATGCTCAGGTAACAACACAGCAGACAAAGAGCTTTGAAAGAGATCCATTAACTACATCCAAAGATAGCTCTAGAGTCTAGGTTAAAGTCAAAACCTTCCATTGGTTCCCACATACCCCTGTATTAAAAACCACATTGGGGCCAACAACCTAATGCAGGCTCACCACAATCTCTGAATAAACGCTTTACAATAAAGCTTTTATCTTCATGATGTGACTTTCAGTTTCAGTTATATGTAGAACCATATCAATTGATTTACCTGAGAGTAAATTGACCTTAATTGAACAATACTCTGCGTAAGAGACAAAGCCTGCAGTGTATTGACTCAGTGTCTCTCTAAAGCCGCAGGATTTAGGACTACATTTAGACTTAATTCCAAACCATCTCTGTAACACATCACTCACCTTTGACCTTTCCTTAAACAGACAGACAAACTGAAACCTGCTGGGCTTCATATAAGGTACATAAAATGGTTTGATCTTGCAAAAAGGAAACAATGATTGTTACTTTGTAATGCCTTCTAGTCATTTACTAATCAGATTTACATTCAGACATTTCAGATTACTGCTCAAACGGTCATTGAAGTCATTTCTCAGGGAGAAATACAAAATATTTGCTGGTTCAAACCCGGCTACTATTTACTGTTTAACCTTATTAAGGGCTGCCAGTGACAATTGTTTCAATACAAATGAATCTGAGGATGTGATTCATAGAGCTCATCAAATATCCTGTTTGATGAAGTCCCAAAGCTAAGATATTCAGTTCCCTTTGAAATGAGAAAAGAAAAAACAGCAAATTCTCACAAATTTGGAAAGCCTTGGCAACCAAATAGTTATAATAGAGTTCATGGAACATGGCTAGTTTAATTCAAAACCAAGGACTTTTTTAACATCATACTTCCCTTTCTCCCCCCCATTAGCTATCTGCCTTTTCACTGTTAACTGTCCAATAAGAATACACTTGAATGAAACAGATGATAACCAGTGGTCTAATAAACTAATCATTGCAGCGCTAATAACGTACACTGATATGGTTTTTGACTGCTGTCATAGCTAACTTTCATTATTATTTATAGACTTAACCAGTAATACATTTTAAAGATCTATAAGTAGATAATACAAATAATCTTTACTGATAGCCCTATTTCATATACATCTTAATTCTATGCCAACGGGCAGTGAGTCAAATAGTTGTGTAACCTAATCCCCGATGGAGAAGTAGTGTAGTGGAACGGCATGAACAAAGTATTTGGTGTGTGATCTCAGCCACAGTTATGACATTATGACACCAGGGTTCATCTCTCGTACGTGTGCTTCATTAAAAGTTATCACCTCAGGACGCTGGTGCCCTCGTTCCCTGTGCCAGGGGAGCAGCATTCCCAAGCAGGGAGTTCCTCTCTAAAGTCATACTCCTATTCCTAGACGGTGTACAACCATGCGGAAATTTGGTTTCTGAACTTGCATGTCTCAGGTTTAAAGTTGCCACATGAAAGCAACTATAAATAAATTAGATATGGGCCATGTTTTCAATCTGTGGCCTTCATAACAACAACACCAATGGGCTTGTTCTTGGTGTTTTTTTTAACATCATCTCAGGTGTGCATGGTCAACTCACCAACCTTTACTCATCTAACACACAAAACAACACCCCACACTGATTTTTAACTGCGTCTAAGAAGCTTACATCTCTGTGGAGAAATCCACTGGCAACACACATCAGGGCCACTACCGCCTTCTGTTCTCATTCAGTCACACGTAGACACGTACGCTCATGCTACTGACAAGCTTACAGCGAGCTGAACACCTGATGGAGAAAAGTCGAGTACCATCAAGTCAAAGCCGAAAACACCTCAACAATGTGTGTACAAAATGTCAGATAACCAATGCTCACAGCTCAGACGACCCATAACCAGTTGGGCGGGAGATGATTTGAGGCTTGTACACCAATTACGAGGGTAATGGTTATTATTTTACTACAGGTAGTTTTCATAAATCAATGCAAATTAGCTCAAATGCCATTCAAAGCCATCTGTAAAACAGCATGCAGTAGTAGAAAGTAACCTAGTAGCTTACTCAAACACTGTGGTACATGTACTTTACATGAGTGATTCAGGTTCTTGATACAATACATTTCAGAGACAAATATTGTACTTTTCACTGCACCACTATCATTTGACAGCTGTCGTCACTGGTCACTTTGAAAGGCAACATTTTAAACACAAAGCAGATAACCATCTTTTTAAATATAAAACAACAAACCACATATAAAATACTATTATATTTTACCTCAACCTGGAACAACAGAAGATGCTACATACACAATAATGCGGATCATTCTGCCTACATTTTGACAATGATTTTGTAACGTAAAAATTATGTAATATTTGGAATGCAAGAATTGTCCTTACTTGTAGTACATTGATTTCAGCTTCCTAACTAAACGATCTAAATAATGTTTTACCCTTGCAGTTGAGTAGTGAGTTTGAACACAAAACACAATGTACAAAAGAGTGTGCACCACTGTCTGGTAGAATCATCTTGGGAAATGGAAAGGTTGTGTAAGGACATATGGCCAGTCATAGGTCTCATGTAATACACTATAACATCACTGATTATTGAAAAACAAAAGCACCATCTGTAGTGTGCCAGTGACTCTCAGAAAGCCCCTCAAAACCTCCTGAGACACCTGTCATTCAAAGGTACCAGGAGGTGTCACATCAGCATTACCTGCCAAGCCCAAGTGATAACTAATTTAGTGGGAATGCTGATACAGCATTCCCACTACTTGTTATGCTACGCACGAAATTCTTTATTATTCCGCCGGGTTATGTTGGCCGTCTTCTTCTCCCACATTCCACATCGTAGAAACTCCGTTCAAACATCAAAACGTTCAGCTCGGTCGGGAATCGATTGCTATTACTTTTCTCATTCATAACTTTCATAATTCCAGAGATATATCCAATAATTCATCAAATTGTTGACATTGAAGTCAATGGAGAAACTCTTCAGACTTGAAAAATCTTCATGCAACTTCAACTGCTTACTGTTCCTTCATACTTTCACTCAGAAACCTCATTCCAACTTTAAAATGTTACACATCTTTCTGACATTATTCATATTAAACAACATTGTTCAGACCTTGGTAAAGAGGCCTTCTTCAGATTTTAACATTAATGTGTATTGCGCAGCACGTTAACGCTAGAGTGTGTGATCTCAAAGCTAGAGTGGAGGACAGCTTGAAATTCGCCTTCATATTTTTTAAAAACCTGCCATAATTCCCAAACCCTACACTCCTGAGACATAATTTTTCATGAGAAACGTAGGAAAACATCTCGTAGCTTGAAAAATGAAAAATAATTATACAAAATGCCTCTTGAGGGCATGAAGTGACAATAACTTTCAACATGTCTCCATTAAACCCCATTGTAAATTCAGGCTGCTCTTTCCTCACAGTAGCAGCCGCACACCTTTAGTTAATCTGCCAAAAAGGCCACATTATGAACCAGAAAGTACACAAAAAGCACACTTCAGATGCTCAGAGTTCCTGACATGCTTCACGCTTTGAAATTTCACCGATATCTGTTACGGTTCTTCAACAAAATGTTCACATGTAATAGGTTTATCTCTCATTCAGAACAATGAAAATGCTCTCCTCTCACCGATTACTGCACATCACCATGGAAACCTTTGATCTCTGGACACGTCAGCTCAAATATAAACACCTGTGTCATGGAACACGATGATGTCATAACTCCAACTGACATGCTCAGAGCAGCAGACTTCAGATAATGGTCCTGCCCTCAACAGCTCTACGTCAATTATGGGGTGTTATCATATGCCGTTTCCATGGAAACGCATCCCTCGCCATAAAACACGATGTCGCTGTAACTCCAATGGACACGGTCCGATCGTCCCCCAAACTTTGCTTGTATATCACCGGCCCATGCCTCAACAGCTTTACGCCAAATCTGAGATCTCACCATAGGCTGTTGCCATGGAAACGCATCCCTCGCCATAAAACACGCTGTAGCTCCAATGGACACGGTCCGGTCGTCCCACAATCTTCACTTGTATATCATCTCTCCATGCCTCAACGGCTCTATGTCAACTCTGACATCTCACCATATGCCGTTTCCATGGAAACGCATCCCTCGCCATAAAACACGATGTTGTCGTAACGCCTATGAAAAGGGTCAAAACAGCGCCACACTTCAGATAATGGTTAACGGTCCAGCCCTCAACAGCTCTATGTCAATTATGGGGTTTCATCATATGCCGTTTCCATGGAAACGCATCCCTCGCCATAAAAGACTATGTCGCTATAACTCCTATGAAAATGTTCAAAAAGTGCTCAAACTTCACATGTCCAGCCGTGAAGACATCTACGGGACAGTTTTGAGATTTCTTCAAATTCCGTTGCCATGCCAACACAATGAAACACGGTTTTCGCATAACTACAGTGAAAATGCTCCAAACGGCCCAAAACTTCACAGGTTTGGTAACGATGCAGCCATCAACGCATCCAAGCATATTATGGGATGTCATCAAATGCTGTTGGCATGGCGACAGATCATTCGCCATCAAGTTAGTTCAAAAGTTTGCAATATTCTGCTGCTTTTCCAAGCCTTTTTACTTTCTTTTCTTCTCTCATCACACATTCAAGCCCCCAGTGTTCATGTATCATTTCAATCTAAATTCTTCACTTTCTTCTTACACATTACATTTCAGCATAGCAGTTTAGCGTCAGCAATTCAGCATAAAGCATTCCCACTAGCAATTTCTTCAGGAATTGCATTCTCTAGTTGAAAGCTGTTACACTGCTTTTTATGCACAACATGCCTCTCCTATCTGCAGCCCCCCTGGTGAAAGCATGTAACCTCAGGTGACTCAGTGCCAGCAGCAGCCAGCCTCGGCCCTGATATATCGACTATCCTCGGCCACAGCCCTCCTGTCCCGCAGTCCTCAGCTCCATGTTGTCGCTGTCTGCTGGTGCGGCAGGACAACAACAGGATTTCGGATTACCCTTGACCAGCAAAACGGCTCCTGACTGCATGTAAAATTAGGAGCACAGTCGACCATACACACACTTTGCTTATACAAGACTCCCACGTCTAGTAGAAACAAACAGTTAGTGGTCCACTCCCTCTGTCATACCTCGAACCGGCCCTTGGTGATACCGTTCATGTCTGCGGCGGCACGTCCCTGCTACAACCCGCAGACAACCAGTCGTTTGACGAATATTGTTTTTGTCGCCGTTTTATTTTTGGTCGATCGGGGAGTGTAGGGAGCCGAGCTGGAGCTGGGTCCTCACACCCTCCCTCCCCCCAGCCGTCTCCTGTCTCCGGGTCAGTGCGGAGGTAGTGAGGGTGGTGTCGGTTCGGCGGCCCGGTCTGCGGTAACGTTAACGGTCGTTGTCTCGGAGACCAACGGCTCCCAAGCCCGTCTCATCACAGGGCTAACCAAAATAACAATAATAACATGGACGGTCTGTCAAGTGACTTCACTTCCGCCTCTCCCTTCATCGAGTCAGCTGGCCCCAAATCCCTTAACTTTAAAACACACGGGAAACGCTGCGTTAATGTCCGCCTTTCTCTTTCTCAGCTTGTTCCCCGCAGCAGACGCTCGTGCAGCGGCTGACATGAACGTATTCCTCTTTTTATGTTTACTTGAGGAGATAAGGGGGCGGGCTTACGTGACGTCATTGCTGCGGGAAAAGCACGCGTGGTCGATTTGTTTTGATTGTGGGGTCTTGCGGAGATTTAGGGGAAATTACGATATTTTTTGGACTCGTTCACCGTGGTGGTCACGGGAAATACAACACAGAGAGGAGTGACCTGCCATGAACCCGTGGGTCCGATTAAAGGAAGGAAACACTCTCGTCTGTGAGGACGCCAGATCCAGGAGCCAAGTGTGTGTCTCCATTAGAGATGTGTAACACTGTCACACGGAGGCTTTCACCTGCAGACACACACATACCCAAACAACAGAGATCGACTTCTCTGTCCCACCTGCATTATGTAAACTGAGCATACTTAACAGTTCTTAACAGCAGCATAATAATGTCACTAATAATGGTATGCAAATGACAGTCCTGCATTTGATCTGCATGTTAAAACCACATTAATTGCAAAACAAATTTGCATTCCTGCATTTACAAATATAGAACAATAGTGTATGAGTGAATAAGCAAACGTTAACTCAGTTTTTAAGTAGGCTACAATTGCAATTTCCTTAAGGATTCCCTTTTAATGCTATACTTCAGTACAATTGAGATAAAAACATATAGGCCTAGTAGCCTACTGTTTAGTGCTCTACATTTATTTGAGAGCTACATTGCAGGTTCTTTTTCAAGTAAAATATTAAATTAGACAGCAATGATGCATAATAAATATTGTGTACACATACACATATATACCGCTTACATTTTCCAATTAGCACAACAAGTACTTCCTTTTGATACTAGTACGTTTTTGTACAACACGTGAACATGCTACCATTACTTTATAGTTATTGTAGACCTGTGGTACAGACAAAAATATACAAAATATCTTCATTTCGTTGTCAGCATTGACAGCTAGAGGGCGATCTAATGCAACTATGTTCATCCTGCACCGTTGCAATAAGGGGATGATCATTTAATTGGTATTGTTGTAATACATACCTCAGAAGAATAGGGTATGACCGTATGACATGCAACACTTAACATAGCCTTTTCTGGGATTTTTTAAGAAAAACATATAAAAGGGAAATATTGTGCTTTGAACTTAGCTAAATGTAGTTTAGTTTCATTTCAGATAACACTTTTCATAGCATTCCTGTCCAGTGGTAGAATGTAAGTACAATTACCTCTGCCTTCAGTTTCAGAGGTGGTGCATCCTGGTTCAATGTCATCCTGACTTAAAGGGACAATTTAATATAGCAGAGCCATTGTTAATGTGATTAGTAACAGCTGTGATTTTCCTGCTAAGCCAAAATGCCTGCTGTGAAAAAGGCCTATAAAGAAAAATGTATTTGTCCCACTTTAAGAAGTTGTTATAGGAAAGTGAGGCGGATGTCTGTCAAGCTCCATTTATGTTCACCCACACATAACTGAGGAGAGGTGTAATTAGGCAAAGTATGTTAAAGCACCTGTGTGTGTGTGTGTGTGTGTGTGTGTGTGTGTGTGTGTGTGTGTGTGTGTGTGTGTGTGTGTGTGTGTGTGTGTGTGTGTGTGTGTGTGTGTGTGTGTGTGTGTGTGTGTGTGTGTGTGTGTGTGTGTGTGTGTGTGTGTGTGTGTGTGTGTGTGTGTGTGTGCTTGTGAAGGGCCTTAATGGGGAGACACTACAGGTGAACAGGGTAAACAACTTAAGTAATAAATATTACCACATATCTTCCCTAGTAGGTGACTTACATAAGAGACCATTTTTATGTCATGTTCAGATATGCAGATATGACATAATTTATTGCTAACTATTGGTTAATTTAGGAGAAATATACAGAAGCAAATGGATAAAGTTGGTATAATAAAGACCTTAATGTATCATAAGAACTTAGTTATTGAAGCAAAATATTGACCAGTGCATGAAAACACTTTTTTGTCTGTTTCAGTTTTCTGCAAAAACAGTAAAGTAGTTATATTTATTATAAACTGTATTATTCTGTAAAATAAATACAGCTCAGAGGCGGATCAGACAAAGTTGTGTGTGTGCGTTTTGGCAGCAACACAAACATTTTCTGATGCTTGTGCTAAATCCCTATCATCTGCATGCCACACAATTTCAATCTCACTGCATTGCATGGTAATTAACAATCTCTCATCGAAAGTCAAATTCATTAACTCAGCTCTTTGAATAGCTCCTGCTCTTCTCGCCCTGATTCTGCTGTGGCTGGCAGCTCCGTGTTGAATGTGTCCCGAGGATCGCAGGAACTCAGCTTTTCCCTCTTCAAGCTACCTAACTTCACTCCTTCCACCTTTGAATTCCATGCCGTCACAGTAACCCATCCTATACAATTAACCATTGTTGTTCTCTACCGTCCACCAGGCGCCTTGGGGGACTTCTTGGAGGAATTAGATAATCTCCTCTCACACATCCCTGAAACTGGCCCTCCCGCTGTACTTCTCGGAGACTTCAACCTTCAGACGGGGAAGATAGACGAACTAACATCTCTGTTAACCGCCTTTGCTTTCTCACTGTCTCCGTCCCCACCAACTCATAAAGCTGGCAATGTCCTTGATCTCATATTCTCAAGGAACTGCACTACTTCTAACCTCTCTGTAAACCCGCTCCACACATCCGATCACTTCTTCATTTCATTCTCTCTACCCCTTTCTAAACATAACAAACTAATCTCTTCTCATCCTGCACCTGTCCGCCGTAACCTTCGTTCCCTCTCCCCCTCTACCTTTGCCTCATCAGTGCTCTCAGCCCTCCCTTCCTCTTACTCGTTCCAACTCCTACCTCCGCTGCAGAAACTCTCCTCTCTACTCTCTCATCCTCTCTGGACTCTCTCTGTCCTCTCACATCTCGGCAGGCTCGTCAGTCCCCTCCTGCTCCCTGGCTAAATGACGCACTGCGTGCTAATAGAACCGTCCTTCGGGCAGCAGAGCGGAAACGGTGGAAATCCAAACACCAAGACGACCTCCTAACCTATCAGGCTCTCCTCTCCTCTTTCTCTGCTTCGATCTCTCAGGCAAAAAGCACTTTCTTTCAAGATAAGATCCAATCTTCCTATTCCAATCCCAAAAAACTATTTTCCATCTTCTCCTCCCTCCTGGACCCCCCCAAAGCCCCTTCCCCCTCATCCCTTCTGTCAAGCGACTTTGTTAACCACTTTGAAAAAAAGGTTGATGATATTCGCTCTTCTTTTTCTGACTCACCTTTACTCACCACTGGGTCACCAGACCCTCCTTTCACCCACACACTGACCTCCTTTTCCCCTCTCTCTCCAAGTGAGGTTCTTACCCTCATTACCTCTGCCCGCCCTACCACCTGTCCTCTGGACCCTATCCCTTCAAACCTCCTTCAGACTATCGCTCCTGATATTCTACCGTTTCTCACCCATTTCATCAACACTTCTCTAACTTCTGGTCACTTTCCAAACAGTCTCAAGGAGGCAAGAGTAAACCCTCTCCTAAAGAAACCCACTCTCAACCCGTCTGATGTTATAAACTACAGGCCTGTCTCTCTCCTCCCGTTCCTGTCTAATACACTTGAACGCGCTGTCTTTAAACAACTCTCCTGTTATCTCCATCAGAACAACCTTCTGGATCCGCACCAGTCTGGTTTCAAGGCAGGTCACTCCACAGAAACTGCCCTCCTGGCTGTCACTGAGGAACTGCACACGGCTAAAGCAGCCTCCCTCTCCTCTGTCATCATCCTTTTGGACCTGTCTGCTGCATTCGACACGGTGAATCATCAGATCCTCCTTCGCACTCTCCAAGAACTTGGAGTTTCAGGCTCTGCACTTTCCCTCATCAACTCATACCTCAAAGACCGCACCTATAGGGTTACTTGGAGAGGGTCGGAGTCCGACCCTTGTCAATTAACTACAGGGGTCCCTCAGGGCTCTGTTCTTGGTCCCCTCCTCTTCTCCTTGTAACACAAACTCGCTCGGATCTGTCATTAGCCCGCATGGTTTTTCATACCACTGCTACGCTGATGACACCCAATTAATTCTGTCCTTTCCCCGCTCAGAGACCCAGGTCGTCGCACGCATCTCTGCTTGTCTAGCTGACATCTCTCAGTGGATGTCTGCTCACCACCTCAAGCTCAACCTTGACAAGACTGAACTGCTTTTCCTTCCGGGAAAATATTGTCCCACTCTTGACCTAACAATCAACATCGGCACCTCTATTGTTTCCCCGACTCAGACTGCAAGGAATCTGGGTGTGATCCTAGCTAACAACCTGTCCTTCACTGCAAACATAGCTGCTACAACCCGCTGCTGCAGATACACGCTTTACAACATCAGGAGGATACGTCCCCAGCTGACCCAGAAAGCGACGCAGGTTCTGGTCCAGGCTCTCGTCATCTCACGCCTAGACTACTGCAACTCCCTCCTGGCTGGTCTACCTGCATGTGCCATCCGACCTCTGCAGCTCATCCAGAATGCAGCGGCTCGTCTGGTCTTCAACCTTCCTAAATTCTCCCACACCACTCCGCTCCTCCGCTCCCTCCACTGGCTTCCGGTAACTGCTAGAATCCACTTCAAGATAATGGTACTTGCGTACCATGCTGCGAATGGATCTGGCCCTTCCTACATCCAGGACATGGTTAAATCGTACACCACAGCACGTGCACTCCGCTCTGCATCAACCAAACGGCTCGCTGCACCCTCGCTGCGAAGGGGACCCAAGTTCCCATCAGCAAAAACACGTGGGTTTGCTATCCTGGCTCCAAAATGGTGGAATGAGCTCCCCATTGATATCAGGACAGCAGATAGCTTACACACCTTCCGGCGCAGACTGAAAACTCATCTCTTTCGACTCCACTTCGAGCAATAGAACTATTAACAGAGCACTTATATACTAATAAAGGACTGGCTTACCTAAAGCCAGTTGAGTAGCACTTGAAATGTTTTTGCTCTATGAAACCTGATGTACTTATATGATTCTGTTTTCTTCAAGTTTGTATTTTGTTGGTCGAACGCACTTATTGTAAGTCGCTTTGGATAAAAGCGTCAGCTAAATGCAATGTAATGTAATGTCAGCCAGGGACATCTCTGTTTAATACTGATTCTATAGACGTATTCTAATGATGTAGGGGTTGACTGTTAACAGGTGTACTTTACTATCTTTAAAGACTTATTTGTATTAGCGTATTAGGACTTTTTGTCATCATCATGCCTAATCCATTTTTGTAATGTGAACCTTTTTTTGTTTATTTTATTTCTGTTTGATTACAGTGTGTTGCATTTACTGTATCCATCCATGATTATTTGTTTTATTCTGGGTCGCTGTGTGTTATTAAAGGTGCTATAGATATTAAAATACTTGTATACTGTAGCTTAAACACACATTTATCTGCAGGTCCAGAACAGAAGCACAAACACACATACATTATTGTTACAGCACAGTGAAAACCCAATGTAAACTCTAATAGTTGTAAAAGGCATGAAAATACAGTTGCAGTGGTCACACATTTCAGTCCACACATGTCTGTCCAATTATGAGCTGTTTTACTGCATGGGTTTAACCAAAAATATTCTGATATCTCTCCTAATCTGGACACTTAAAATCTGCTAAAAAATGTTCCCTTTCTGAAATAAAACTCAAGCTAAATGAATGGAGGTAATTTTACTTAAAACACACACACACACACACACACACACACACACACACACACTCACACGCAAACATTCCTCATCAATCATCTCTTTAAATCAAACATTTTTCAGCTTCAACTTCATTCTTTCAAAGCTCATCCTGTTTCATCCGGACCCTCACTTCTCATGGAGGATGTTGCCATGGAGACAAAACCATACCCTCCCCTCTGTCCCCGGGCTGCACCAGTATGACCAATGATTTCCTCTGAGTCAGTCACACACACCTGCACTACACCTCATTCTGACAGGACATGCCTCACATGGGAAGTCGCCGGTCTCACACATACTCAGAGCAATCTTGTGGCGTGTGTGTGTGTGCGTGTGTGTTTGTGTGTGTGTGTGTGTGTGTGTGTGTGTGTGTGTGTGTGTGTGTGTGTGTGTGTGTGTGTGTGTGTGTGTGTTTACTTCCAGATTGTCTGATGGGTAATGGAAGTCCTGTGAGATTACACATCTGTGTGAAGGACACCTGCAGCAAACATAATTCTCACCAGCCCTTCTGAGACGGTGCAGGTGTGAATCACTGTCTCTCTCCTATTCGCCATCACTCTCTTCTCTTCTCCTCTACGACCCCACCTCTCCAGAAATAG
This sequence comes from Gymnodraco acuticeps, assembly GCF_902827175.1. NCBI lineage: Eukaryota > Metazoa > Chordata > Actinopteri > Perciformes > Bathydraconidae > Gymnodraco > Gymnodraco acuticeps. The sequence goes on from NW_022991375.1 coordinate 4,416,870, forward strand.
CCCCCTGCATGAGTCAGGATCCCAGCCCACCCTAAACTCCCTCATCCATACCCTTTTAGCGGGAGGTGAAACTATTTAGAGGTGCATTAAAGGAGGTTGAAAAATGGTAACGGAGAACATAAAGAAGAGTGACTGCAATGAAAAGAACATCAGTACGATGCAGAAGCATGAGTTATTCCATTTGGGCAGAGTGAAAGTGCAGAATTATAAAAAAGGAAAAGGGGGGGTGAAATAATGTAATGGGGAGAGATATGTAAGTGTGAATCCTTAACAAATGTGTCACTCCTTAAGGAATTTATATATTGCAGTTAACCGTGTACACACACACACACACACACACACACACACACACACACACACACACACACACACACACACACACACACACACACACACACACACACACACACACACACATACTGTTCCTGTCCACTGGTAGTTTTCTCTTTTTCGAAAGCACAACAATCTCCTCTACCATTGCAGCGAGCAGGAGAAGTCCTTTTGTACAAATGTTTTCATTTTGTCATCTTCTCTCCTTTTTCACCTCTATGGATTTAACAGGGACACAGAATAGAAGAACTATTTAAAATACAAAAGTGATTCCCCCATAAACACCAACACGTACCCAACATGAAAATACATAAAATAAGATTAGAAATTGACCGAAGGTTAATACAATTGATCAAGAAATTCAGAAGATTAATCAATAATTAAAATGATTAATCAATCACTGTTTCCAAGTTTCCAAGAATTAACTCTCAGCTTTAAGATATTCCATTTTTGTGGCTTGTAAAATCATAGTTATTCCCAAAAAAATCACTATCCTCTTGTATATGATGTGTTATACAAGGTGTTTGACAGAAAGCCATGCATATCACCACTGTACCATCCTTGAAAAACACAATTTCTTGAGCTTTGACAATTTTAAATGCTTTACTTATAAATGTTTACATGGACTGGCCCCCCCTCTCTTAAGGGAACTCATCCACAAAAAACACACTGGACGCTGCACTAGGTCAGAAACCAGAGGAGGCTGTGAATTCCACCATAGACGGACCACTTTTGGACAAAATGTCCTTTCCATTAAAGGCAGCTCATTGTGGAATAGCCTCCCAACTGAGATATGGGATTGTCAAAGGTCAACTCAAAGAATGGTTGAGAAACAAACATCCGTGCAATCACCGCTAAATGCACTTTAATACAGGGGTATCCTCTTGCACTTTATGTAGCTCTTCTCTTGCACTTTATATGTTATTGCTGCTATATTGTATTACCATGTCATAAATACTTGTGTATGCTGCTCTTGCTCTTTTGCACTTTTTGCATATCATGTATTTTGTTTTTGCTATGTTTGCAAAATGTAATTTTCTTAAATGTTTTATGTGAGGGACTGCGGATGGAAATGAGCTCAAAGCTAAATCTGGCACTGTTACGCTTGACACATTTTAATGTTTGAAGTGTTCATTACTGTGCATTGTCCCTGCCAAATAAACAATTAAATAAATAAATAAAATGTAGGGCACATGCATCTAGAAAAGTGCATTTATTCATTTATAAAAAGCGTATGTGCACACTGAGATAACTTTAATTGTCGATGTATAATGTTATATTTATAGATTGCTAGGTTTTACAATGTGGATCCTGTATGTACTCGACTATTTGGCTGGTGGTTATCTCCACCTGCAGATTCACTTAAACAATGGCTGCATGCTCCAAATTAAGCTCTCTAACAGCCATGGTCATGTGTCTTTATCTCTCTCACCATATAGGACACTCACACTCACACACACACACACACACACACACACACACACACACACACACACACACACACACACACACACACACACACACACACACACACACACACACACACACACACACACACACACACACACACACACACACACTCACACACACACACACACACACACACACACACACACACACACACACACACTCACACACACACACACACACACACACACACACACACACACACACACACACACACACACACACACACACAGAGGGGACAATCCACTTTTATTAAGGCTTTTTGCTCTATGGCACAGCAGAATTTGTCTTTCCTGAACCTTTTTATATTACCTCGTACCAGGTGTTCAATTCAAAACACACTGCACACGCTTCTTTGCATTTATAACAATAAAACAACTCAATTTACAACAATTAATAACGATCTCTCTCTGTCTCTCCCTTAGTGCAAAAAACATTAATTTTGCTATAATTGGAGAGGTTAGTTTCTTTATTATTGACAAATGCACTATAATTCATATTTCATACAGCTGTATTTTGATCTGTTTTACAGTAATTATTAGTGTGATACGCTCTAGCTCTAGGACATGTTTGTTGATTGTTGTGTTTGTACCTGCCCAGGAACTGCAGATGGAAATTAGCTTTATATTCTAGCATAGTCATCACTTGTCTTTTTGAGATGAATGTATTTCTATGCAAGGTCCTCATTCAATAAAGACATATAATAGTAGCCTACGTTGTACAAGGTGGTACTCTCTCTCTCCTCTCTCTCTCTCTCTCTCTCTCTCTCCTCTCTCTCTCTCTCTCTCTCTCTCTCTCTCTCTCTCTCTCTCTCTCTCTCTCTCTCTCTCTCTCTCTCTCTCTCTCTCTCTCTCTCTCTCTCTCTCTCCACCTTTCCTCTGTAAAGGAGCAGTCCGGCAGTCTCTCTCTCTCTCTCACCGCCCTTTGCCCAACCTCAAGATTTTGAGCCGTGACGTATTTACTAACAGGGACACGCGAGTTTTCACACCGGTGCTCCATCTGCTTGCGAGGGCGAGTATTTGGGGGAGATATACTGCGCCTCGCTCTTGAGACGCTCTCACCGTTTTCTTTCCGTTATCACCCGGACCTGTCAACAAGCATACATGCCGCTCGGTCCACCGCAGGACTCTCCATCGGCTCTCTGACCTGCCGGACTGTGCACACACAAGTCGTGTGGAAGTTTTTTGGACACGTTTTCCAACATAAAAAAGTGAGATTGTGCCAAAAGATGTTGGATCGTTGTAACAAAACTCTTCTACCTTTGTTCTTTGGATGCCTGTCTTGTCTTGTGGGGACATCTGTTGTAAATGCAGACGGTAAGTTAATATTTTATTCCTTTTTAATAGAAAAAGAAAATTATTACATATTGTTTTATACGTGTGACGACAAACCATGACTTCATTACACATTACAATTGTATTCCCACTCATAATAATGAGTTTTTATGGCAATATCCAGGTGGTTTCCAACATAAAAGTTAGATTATGGTGCAGCAGCAGCAGCACTAACCGTTACTTATAATTGGCACATGCCCAAGTTTTATCAGTATTTTCCCTCTCAGCATTAGCAATAATGTCCAAATAGTTAGATGTAAGATGTTAAATATAAAAGCACATTTCTTTGTGATCCTGAAAACCAGCTAATGATGTGACAATGAGGTGATGATTATGCTCCTGTGATGCAGTAAAGTAACCACATCTGTAGCCAATACACATACATAAATCAAACTTTATGAAGCACATTTTCATGTTATGTCTCCAAAATATAGTTTCTATTATGTTGTGAAATGAATTTGGAGCAATCATGTCATGGGATGATATGCTGAAAGCAATTACCAAAGCAATGTCTTGATGAATTGATTATTTACTATAGTGGTATTCAATGCAAATCTGCGTCATTGCACACATAATTAAGCTATATATTTCAATATAATTGTCTAAATCCATATACATGTGTGTTGCTGCCTCAAAGTATCGTTTCACATGAAATAAAACAGACAACCTGCTTTACTTTGAGCAACCTCAACAATGTAAGCCCAACATTGTGCAATATAATAATAACAATTATATTAATAGATAATTCATCATTAGTTCTTTATTGCTTTACAATAAAGCAAATGAGACATAGAATGAACATTAAAAGGGTATAAAATAAAAATGAATGGGGAATAGGATGGAAAATAAAACACACTTGGGAATAATAGTTACATTTAAGATACAAAAATAAAGCAAGATCAAATAAGATGAAATAGAAAACTGAAAATGATGATGAATAATGATTGAATAATAACAATTTGTTTTTTTTATCCAGATTAGCAGCATGCACATACACACAAAAGAACAGAACAACAAAAGCTCTATAGTCTCTTCTACTCTGTTTTAAACCTTTTATATTGGGATAAATATTGAATATATAAGGTTTATCATATTGTATAAGAAGTTTTAGAGGTTTTTCCTCCTGCTTTTCTCTCCTCAGGTCGAGTGTTCGTGTTGGACCTGAGGAACTCCTCTGGCCTGCAGGGCTTCAGAGATGCCGAGGGGGCTTGTGCCGCCCGACATGCCCGCCTGGCCTCAGCAGAGGAGCTGCATCACGCCGTGGAGGAGTGCTTCTTCTCCCCGTGCACCCGTGGGTGGCTCTACGCAGGCACAGTGGGGTAAGAAAATAAGTTTGTGCCTGAGGGACTTCATTGTTTCAAGGGACATGTAGGGAGACTTGAGATTTCTCAAGGTGTCAAAGGTCATATTGCTGTGTGCGCTCTTGTGTGTGTTTGTGCGGCGGTTGAAGGAACAGATGAAAGAGAGAGGAAGCAAAGGCAGCAGCGGCAGTTAAAGAGAGAGTGGGAAGATAGAAGAAGAGAGTGACACATTTCAGGAGGGAAAGAGAAAAAGGGAGAGAGGAAGAGCGGGAGAAAGACTCCTCTGTTCCTTCCTGGTGAGGGAGGGAATTCTGAGCCGGGGTGTCACGTCGACAACTGCCTCCATTTACACCTCTCATCTCCACGGTAACATGACAGCACCCAAAGACAGAAGCAGACAGACAGGCAGTGAGACAGACCGGGAGTAGGAAGACACACTGTTAGTTTATAGTGAGGTGATTGACAGTATGTTTATGCTGTTCTCTTGTGGTGATGAGAGGATTCATGATTGGTCTGTGGGGTTGATTTCAGGTGATTTCAGGTACATGGTGCTGACGTTACCAAGATGGTGGTGGGTTGATTGAAAAACTGCCTTGGATTCTTCGATGTATTGGCGGAGGGCTAACCTACTTCAAGCCCCCAATTGATTGTTAAACACAATTTCTAGGACCACATTTCCAAATAAGGGAGAAAAAACAACATGATCGAAAGGAGAAAGAACAACATGAGTAAAAAGTAAAGTCTCTGTTTCCGAATGGCCATTGTGAGGCTCAAACTGAGGGCGAAGGCCATCTTGGTACCTACCCCATTGTCTAACTCCTGGATAAAACAAAAATGGACATCATTGGTGGAGTTGAGGCGGGCCAAGTGGACACAGAGAGCTAGTGGCTAACATCCTGAGAAGGCACCCACCTGTCATTCAAAGCGACAACGCCCAAATAATGCTTTTACTGAACCCTTAGTATATTAGAACGGTACAAATCACCCAAATATTCATGAATAGGGAAATAAGCTCTTATACTTTGACACCAATACTTGATGACAATTCTGTGTAAAGTCGGCTTTTAACATGGCCGTATATAGAGATTTACTCCCTTTAAGAGCAAGCCTCATGTGGTCATTCAATGATGACCTGCAGTTTTGTGCACTTCCTCAAATACGTCATTGCTTTGTAATGACCCACATAAAAATGTAGCTTAGTCTCACTTATCAATATTTGCAATTGTTAAAATGTAATGTGTCCAGGATTATAATTTCTAAGATTTTGTATTCAAATTAGTTTGGACAGGATACTCATATTTATAGTATCATCCCATGGCTACTCAAAGTGCCTTTTCAAGTGCCTAAAGAAACAGAAAATGGGCTGAATTAGGTATTGCAACCCTATGATTGCAACCTATTGATGGGTCCAAATTGGGTCCAAGAATGACAAATGTCTTGTCGGAGGAAAAGCTGACACATTTATTCTTCCGTTACACTCCGTGCTCTCTTGGTGTTGGCCAGTGGACATCAGCTTTCACACCCTCTTACCATGTTTCACAGTATATCACCCATCTATTGGTGTCTGTCTAAGCCGAGGGTATCCTTTTAACCCAGACCTTCTTCTCTCTCTGTCTTGATCTTGTGACCCACCCCAAATCTCAATTTAATTTTTTGGATGAATTCAAGACCATGGTGGTGCACATATTTGAGCTCATAACATTTCATCAGCTCCTTGGATGTACCCTTTTTATTTTGAAGCTGAATACAGAGTTGAAATGTTTTCACAGAAGAAAAAAATGTCACTTAAAAGATCATCCTTGCATAACCTTTTCCCCTATTCTCTATTCTTAAGTCATCAGAAAATAAAGATCTTTTTTTTCTCACTTGCCTCTTTTGGCTTCCACAAGTAACGCTGTGGTGTTAGTGCCAGTAAACCTGTAGTCCTTGAATTTTTTAAGTCTATTGCATAATACAAAATGCTTCTCAGATGGACTCCCCTAACTTAACGTCTTCCTCTTACCTGTCAATCACAGATCTACTTCCCGGCAACCAAACACAAAATACCAGCCGACTCATCTACACACACATATCTGAGTTTTCCCTTTAAATACATTAAATTACCCTACATTGCATTTGGCTGACACTTTTATCCAAAGCGACCTTTATTGTTAAAGGGGCCCTTTTTTGTGTTTTTTTACTTTCCTGTAGTGTGTTATAGGTCTTTGAGCATGTTAATGTTCAATCAATCAATGTTTATTTATATAGCCCAATATCACAAATGTTACATTTGTCTCAGTGGACTTCACAGTTTGTACAGAATATCAGTATGACAATACGACACCCTCTGTCCTTAGACCCTCACATCGTACAAGGAAAAACTTCCAAAAAAGGAAAAACCCCACAGTTTAAAGGGGAAAATGGGAGAAACCTCAGGGAGAGCAACAGAGGAGGGATCCCTCTCTCAGGACGGACAGACGTGCAATAGATGCCGTGTGTAAATCGAAAAGATAATACATTTACAACTTAGGTAGACCAAATGTTTTTAAAATCTGGAAAGGCTCAAATCCTAACGTTCTCTTCAAAGACGTTATTGAACATCATATCTGAAACCGGAAAATTTGCATAATACGGCCCCTTTATCTATGATAATACACATACAAAAAGAAGCCTGGAGCAAGTTAATGTTAAAACAGTCTGTTTTTTGTCTCTCTCTAAATGTTTTCTTGGCGATTTCTGTCTTGCTGCCCGTTTCTCTCTCAGATTTGTGTCCTTATAAGCTCAAGTTAGCATGGCACAAGCATGCAGTATGACTCACACCACTTCTCACAAACTCACTGCTCTGCCAGTCAAATTCTTTCCAATTACTGACGCTTTGATTAACTTAATTACTGCAAACACCCACCCAAACCCACACAAGTATCCCTTTAATGATGCTTGATTAGTAATATCACCATGCAATATTATATGAAAAGTGTAATAAGTCTAACTTTTAATGATGTTTCGGAACTTTGAATTTACTTTCCACATGACGGTGATATGGGAACTAAATTTGATCCGTCTGGAAAGTAAGAGTCAGTCTTATCTGGTGCTTTTGGATGACAAATAGGCTAATGATGCTATAAACGTTAACGTGGCAACAAAAATAGACTATTTACTCGACATTTTTTTGCCACTACATTTTGTAGGCATTACTCATTTTGTCTGGTGAATGTGTTAAGTCGCTAATGTTGTGATTGTGCTATTTGAATTTGGGTGTAACTGAAGGCTCCTACATGGGAACATCTATTAATGACCATAGTGTGATAATATTGTGCCAGAGGCTACAGCGGCTGATACTGCAGCATGTCCGAGCCATGATGTGTGTTTCTGGACACTGATGTCATTCTGTAATAATATTTGAATAAGCAACAAAGAGCAGCACGTATATCTGTTTGCGCATGTCGTCAGATTACCCATATATAAACCGAAGCTGCGGCTTTACGTGTGATACTGATCCGTGTGCAGAGATCTCACTTAAATGTTATCAGTGGTGTAATGTTATAATAATATATGACATTATACGACTGATAATACTGCACATTTGTCAGTAAGCAGCATGTAACTGTTGTAGCTGCTTAGGGGGAGGCTAGTTTGAACTACTTTTTGCTAAAGGTATTTCATCTAGTGGTTCCCAACCTGTGGGTCAGTGCCATTCAGTGATTAATGAAAGAAAAATAAAACAGTTATGATATATTATGCTGCCTAATACTTAAAATGTATTAAAGAAATCAATAATCTGACACAAAATATTGATTTTAAATGATTTTCTGTTACTTTACCTGGTCCTCCAGAGTCTACCATCAGAATTGTATCTAGCAGTTCTCTGCTATAGGGAAATAACAGACTGGTGTATTCTGTAATTGACCAATCAGATCAGAGTATTGAGCAACGCTGTCTAAAAATGTATTGCTCTTATTTAATGCGATGTTAATCTTAATCTAAAAAATGCTTCCATCCTTAATTAAATGCTTGGCTGTTCGGTTATATGCACCCATATCACATTGGAATTAATGAGTGTTTTTATCTCTATCTATCTAGGATGACGGTGTGTAACGTTGTGGGCAGTGCACTGAAAGCAGTGGATGTGAGAACAGAAAACGCCACCGAGGACTCTGAAAACCTGGACGCCTTCTGTATCAAAGACAGGGGTCAGTAAACACACCATACACACACATCATTTGTATTTGTGTGTGTGTATGTGGATCTTTCCTGAGATATTTACTGAGGTGTGAAAGAGTGTGTGTTCCTCCGTTCCTTCCATCTTCTACTTTCAACACTCTCCATTCTGCCAGTGTGTGTGTGTGTGTGTGTGTTTGCCAGTTCTATGTTTCTACTCAAATCTGTCGTCAAATACCAAACTTTCTGCCTCCTCGTGAATATCTGAGTGTGTGAAGGTATTACTTGATCCATGAATGTACGTAAGGCCAGACATAGCATTTCACACACTGGCCTGGATTTAAGAGGGGGGGGGGGGGCAGTCAGTCGTTAGTTTTGGATCAGACTATTTGTTGGCATTACCTCGAGGTCTCTAGTCCTTCCTCATAAACAGTAGAGCTTGTGGCTGTTGATACACAACACACACACTCTGCTGTGAGGAAAAATGGACAGTACAGATGAAAACTGATTTACAGGCAACATTGTGCTTATATCGTTATAGTTATGATAGGAAGTATAAAGTGATATATTAGCCCAATTCTAAAATGAAAATGTTAAAATGTCCACTTCAGGGCGCTTTAAAGATAATAATAAATAAAATAAAAAATGTAACAGGGCATTATTTTACATTTGGAAAAACACGAAATAGAATAACAGAAATAACAAAAAGAAAATAAACGTTTTGTTTTGTCAAGAACATGTTAATATTTTTCAGATTAACTGTGTTGCCTTTTTATAATTACCATACATAATAAGACCAGAGTCAAGACAATACACAGCCTTTGTCTCTTCCCAGTGGCATTGTTTGTGGTTTTGTTTGTCAAAATTACATCCACATTTACCACAAAGCTCTTGCTTACCGCCACTTGCGTCATTCTAATCTCTTTCTGTTTACAAGTTGGATAGTCATGCTCTAAAACTGGATAATAATTACCATGAGTCATGTTTCATTAACCGTGCTGTTTAATCCTGAATATGGACTTTTTGTGTGTTGATTTGTTTTTGTTGTTGACAGATGTGCCGTGTGGTGACCCTCCATCCTTTCCTAACGCTCATCTCCAGGAGCACTCTGGGTATGAGATGGGAGACGAGCTGCTGTACACATGTTTGCCCGGTCATGTCATGCCCAGTGGACGCAGAGCGTTCAGTCTGCTGTGCGACAGCTGTGGAGAGTGGTACGGATTAGTGGAGATTTGTGTCAAAGGTAAGAAGGTGTTTAAACAGTTTATGTTGCAGGAGCGGGAAATAAATAGAAAGAGGCAGAAAACAGAAAGCCCCCATTTTGTTCGTTTTCTTCAAAGCTTTGAGCTTTGACCGAGACGTACAGGAGAGCACTCTGAGGTCTACCTTCTCACTTCTTGCTTGTTAGCTCCCAGTGTTGTGAGGTGATCGGGCGGTGACTCTGAGCTTTTTTTGGAAAATAGACTCTCAGTTGTGAGTTGGAAATGGCTGCGATGACACCTCAGTGTGACATGCCATCGTGTGTCCCGGTTCATAGGAAGAAGAAGAAGAGGGCAAGAGTTGTCCATGAAAGCAAAAGGCCAGGCTTGTGTCCATAGTTAGCTCACAGCGTCGTTGTCATGTTTGTGCGCTACAGCAGGAGTTCCTAAACAATCCTAAAATAGTGTCACAGTGATCGAATGTTTTCAATACCACCGTGACAGATTGACATAAAATTGCAGGTTTAACAAGATAAGATATTTTTATGAAAAATATAAAAAGGCTAGTATACTAAGAGAGTGACTGTAGTAAACACTTACAATAATACAACTCTTACATTTGTGAAAACAATACTCTGAGACTGCCTCACTTTTAAAAGAAAACTAAATAATGTGTCTTATTTTGGCTGCTGTCCGTCTTGACAAATGCAATCTATTAAAAGAGATTTTTTTTTCAAGGAGTCTTTTATTCTCCTTGAGATTAAACAAATAAACATTATATTTGATGTAGACTCGTCACCTGATCAAGTGTTTCATTGTGTTTCTGCAGATGAGACTGAAAGTCACGTAGACTATGAGGACAAGTTTCCAGATTCCTATGGAGAGGCAGAGCACCATAGCTCAGAGGAGGCTCAGGGTCAGGTGTACGAGGAGGTGCACGGAGCTGAATACCCACAAGGGGAAAGGCGTCAGGTTCAACAAGAGACGAGCTTCAATGTCGAAGTAGAGGAGGAGCATCAAGACCAACATGGAGTGCCTGAAGTGGAAGAGGAGGTCATCGATACAACATTTGTGGTAGTAGGAGGGGAGAAAGCTACAGAAGCACCTGTGTCTCTTCTCTCCCAGAAACACCTCTTCTGGTTCCCCTCTGAGGCCTTCCAGGATGAGGGACGTCCCGCCTCCACCAATCCAGTCACACAGACCACACAGAGAGCTTCAGGAGCCCAATCAGAGGAGAGCAAAGAGCAGGACAGCCAAGAAACACACCACCACCAGCGTCCAGTTGATGTTGACGACCATGGTCACGACGACCATGACGACCTGGACAACCATGATGACGGTGAACAGAGTCACCGGGAGGAAGACGACGGAGATGATCATGTGAAGCATTATATTCCAGCTAAGGTTGATGACCAGGACAGACGGGACCGGCACAAAGATACAGACGATCATGACGACCATTATGACATGGGTGAACACGAAGACGACCGGGATCGTGTTCGTTACGGAGGTCAAGAGTACGACGATACTTACGATGAACATGAAAGCTACGAAGAGCATGAAGATGTGACTGACGATCGAGAAGTCAATGATCGAGAACGTCCTGACGAATCTAAAGAACATCCTGACCCCGATGAAAGTGATGACCGTGAGGAGCCTTATGATCCTGAGGAGGAAGATATTGATCGTAACACTGACCACGATGACCACGATGACCACGATGACCACGATGACCACGATGCCCACAATGACCACGATGACCACGATGACCACGATGACCACGATGACCATGAACCCGACGACCATGAACACGATGTCCACGACCACGATGACCATGAACCCGACGACCATGAACACGATGTCCACGACTACAATGACCATGAACACGATGACCATAACCACGATGACCATGAGAGCCACGAAGATGACAATGACAGTCACCAGCGTGTGATCTTTTCCCAAGAGACGGATATAAAACAGAATGTTACAGCAGAAGAAGAAGCCCCCACAGACGACACCTGGCTGGACGGCTACCCTGTCGTCCTGGAGGAAACAGAGAAAGGGGACTCCACACCAGAAAGGGTTAGACCAGAGGATACAGCGAGGGGGACAGTTGTGAGGACAACTGACAGACCTAATGAGGTGGAAGTTGGTAGACCCGTCCCTTACACCAGCCTACCAGAAGTACCTGCGTCTTCCACAACAGAGCCTGCTTTAGCTCAAGGTGGAGAGGACGAAATGTTGACAGGCTTCATCCCCACCGCTGCTCCCTCACAGCCCTCCGACTCCCCCTCACACTCAGACACCTTGGACTACGACACCCAACAGGCAGCTCCCACCCACTCCTGGCAGGACGACCTCTCTCAGCACCCCTTCCTGGATCATGGCCCAGTTCCCCCGATGCAGGACAGCGACAGCGGAGTTACAGAAGAGCACACTGTACACATCCTTCCAGGGGAGACCGGCGAGAGAGGTGAGGTGGAGGGAGAGTTGGGGGAGGCAATCTGTACCGGTGAGAACTGCCCTCCGAGCTCCTCTAGCCAAGGTCCCACTGTTGCCGCCATAATCGTGGCGGTTTGCGCTATCGCCACGGCGATGATCGTTGGGGTGTGGTGCTACTGCCACAAACAGAAGAAGAGCTCAATGTACGAGATGAACGGGAAGGGCCAGAGTCAGAGCAGACAGGGCCAACAGATAGAGATGCAGCAAAAAGTGTAAGGGCGACCAATGATGGAGGGCAGAGACATTTGGGAGGGAGGGAAAAATTCAGAGAAATTTAAGAGGAAACCACAGCCCTTCATCTTGCTAGAAACTCATCAATAACTGAAGATTTTGGATAGGTATGAAGAGATGGGATCTGTTTTGAAGAGCAAAATGTGGTTAAAAGAAAAATTGAGCAAAGCAGTAAGAACTGATGTTTAACACAGTGAAACAAGATCGTTTTTAAGGATTTTTACCTATCTATGATGTACCTACCCACTATTTTCAAATCTCTGATATCTAGCTGGATAAGTGGAGAGGGGCTGGACTCAACTCCAGGAACTGAAAAAGGATATTATAAGGGAATAACCATGTAGGAAAACCACAAGAAGGCATGCCTGCCCGCCTGAATATATGAACTGAGACTTCAGCCTCTTGGACATTGTGGTTAAAGATTCTCTGTGTTCAATTTGTGTTGACTTCATTGATGTTTATTGCTTATTCAGTTGTGTGTTTCCTGATTTTTCCAAATCCCAATCTCTCTCTGATTGCCTGAGAACTGTGTTGGAAAAAATAACAACTTTATTCCACTTGTTATTCAACGGCAAGAGCGCTGAAGACTTGGGCAGGTTGTCCCAAATGTAGACAAGGTTATTTTGTTATCAGTAAGAACAAAAAGGAGGATGATAGTTAAAAATATGAGAGGGTCGAGTGAGCGGTATGGAGGGAAAGGTGTGAGAAAGAAGGATGGCAGGTGAAACATTTGAAGATCTTCCTGCCTCTGTTGGTTTTGACAAGGGGCTGCTGAAGGATGAACAGCAGCAGGCCATCCAGATTTCAGAGTTATCCCCATGGTGTGTGTGTGTGTGTGTGTGTTGTGTGTGTGTGTGTGTGTGTGTGTGTGTGTGTGTGTGTGTGTGTGTGTGTGTGTGTGTGTGTGTGTGTGTGTGTGTGTGTGTGTGTGTGTGTGTGTGTGTGTGTGTGTGTGTGTGTGTCTCAGGTGCATGCAATCTGCCAATCAGCGGTACGTCGTGTTTGCTGACGGTAAAACAGAGATAAAACATCATGGTGCCTCCATGGTAACATTTCATTTTCTTTAAGAACAAGTATATAGGATTTAGTGCCATCTAATGCTGAGGTTGAAAATTGCAACTAAATATCCCTCTGTTCACCCTTCCCATTTCCAAGAAAGTTGGAGAACTTCAAGTGAAAGGCACTCTCTAGAGCTGGAATTTGGTTTGTCCCTTCTAGGCTACTGTAGAAACATGATGGTGCAACTTGGCAGATTGCGAGGTACGGCTCACTATCTCGGAGGGAACAAGCCCCCAGGAAGTGCGCCGGCCGTTAAAGCAAATGTTCGCAGCGGCTGAACAGTGGTACTACACTGCTGTATTTTCTGTGATGTCAATTTGGCTGCAATAGACTTTTTCTCATTGATTTTCACATTGGAAAAGAGACATCTGTAAATTACTGAACCTTTTATTTTAGCTAAATAAACTACCCAGTACTACAGAGTATACTTTCAGGGCCCTTATATAAATCATGAGGGTTTAAAAGTAGTAAAATGCGCTAAATCCGATCCAGTGTTATTTTCTCATTCATTTGACTGAGCGGATAACAGAGTAAAGAGGCGGGGCTTAGGGGGAAACTCAAGTGCGCATGCTCTATGGGCCTAAGTGCCAGGACGATGCGGCTACTTTTTTAATTTACCCTTGCTCCATTTTTGGCTTCATGTGCATATCATTTTATGCACATGAACTCACTGTTCCTTTTAAGGTTAGTAGCCTACACTTTCTGACGGTTTTGTGAAAATGTGTACATTTGTTGAGTATATGTAGGGTAGGCCTATGACTTTGGGTTCATATGGGTTAATAACAGGCGCTTGTAATATCTTTCATATGGTATTCAATATTTTGAATTACATCAATGTAATTTACCTTCATACTCGTGCTCTGTTATGTTTGTTAAGATAAAAAACCAGAATGAAAGTTTTAAGAGGGGTTTTCTCGACTGGACTTTTAATAACCGCTGTTTTATTTAAAATGTTTGGGACATCAGAAAATGTGCGCTGTTAGCAAATTTAGTTAGAATTTCACAATGTTTATACATGTGGTTAACTCTCCAGTCGTAGTTCAGACTTTCATAGTGTACTAGCTGCATCATCAGTGATATTCTTTCTCGCTGTCTTCGTACTGTGCCAAACACTTAAGAGCAAAGGTCAAATGTAAATACATTAAATAGCATTTGGAGGGCTTGAACTTAGATATTAGAGTTTGTATTTCTGGTGATGTATATAGACTACACAAATAATTACTTGGCAATACCTTAAATAGGAGGTGCTTTACTTGTAATAAATGTCAAATGTCAAGCACTTCTTGGTGTCATCAGTCATGAATAATCATCAATGTTCCACCATTGTCTCACCTGATTTCTAAAAAGTTGTTTTAAAATGGTATTATTTAGTAACACGTTTAGTTATAAAATAAGGATTTGTTTGTTTGAGGAAGTGAATACCCACTATTGTTGATTTCATAACAAATATTTCTTACTTTTTTAAATGTCTGTATTTTGGTATCTGAATCGATTTAGTAATGTCGCGATGGCAAGGGCAATAAATTACCTACTGTCTTTATGTTTCTGTAAACATGAATCCCTACTAAAATAACCTTCGAAACACTACTTCAGTTCGTTATTTCTTCAAAAAGACAGTCAAGCACAGTTGACTTTAGACATTACAATGTATGTCGTTTTCTTTGCTACAGTCAAACATTTATTAGATTTTTTTAAGTGCATCATGATCTTAAATTACTTTAAAAAATCATGTAATACATAGTGAAATAGTTGTAGATGATGGTAGACATTTTTGAATTGTCATCGGATTACTACTACTAGTAAACTCCAATATAAATGTCCATACTTTACTGCCCTTTATCTCACCTAGATAAAGCTGTTAAAACACAAGTGTTGTCCTCGCAATATCATGGATTGTAGATTATTTAGCAATGAACTGTCTGGTCACACATTTTGCAGATGTTCAATTAGACTAATAGTGGTCATCAAGAAGATGGAGAGAGTTGTGATGCAAAAATCACAAATTTGATAGTAAGTAAAGGGCGTTTCTGTCATTCACATGATGCTAATATTTCTCCATGTCTGTTTCTTCTTCATCTCAAACAGCCTGATGTGTGTGATGTCAGGATGAAATGTGTACTGTATATGTGTTCTCCCAATAAACTCCTAAACATGTGGTTTAAACTTTGGTGTCTAATTGAATTTTTGCAAGATCAGCTTGTAGATCTCAAATAGCATGGCTATTCACATGTTCATTCACATGGTTCATTGTTTGACATAAGGTTTTTATGGGAAAGTGACTGACTTTTTCGTATAAAGGTGTAACTTTGACCTTTACCCCTGCCATCAGCCTTTAATGTTATGTTTCAGACAAGTGCCCTCTTCCCGCCATATACGCCGATTTCTTTGTGATATGTTCAAGAAATGTTCAGAATTTGTTTTAGTATGTTTCAAGAGAAGAAGGCAGCTAATAGGAAGTCATTGGTAAATGAGAAGAGCAGGTAATAAAAGAGACGGGTGGATACAGGCAGCAGAGGAACGCAGAGTCACAGAGGGATACAGTAATACAGCGAGAATGTTCCCCTGTGGGTTTTTAACATCAATGTGTGACAAACTGCAGAGAGACTCAATGTTCAAACATTATTAAACAACTCAGTGTTTTCTCTGCATGCCGCTCTGCTCAGCAGGAGGACGCTTGCAAACATCCTGCTGTATGAAGACTCCAGTCAAAAATTATTGGACTGTAACGGTATTATTCACTTGAGGAATTGAGCAATCAACTCTCAAGCAAACATTTTTTTTAAATGTGTTATGGACCCTATTATGCAAATGTTCAGGTTTCATAATTGTATTTTATTTGGCTAATGTTCAAAAAGGTCTTTATTTGTCTCGTACTTCCTGTGCTGCAGCACCTCTTTTCACCCTGTGTCTGAAACCAGAGCCCAGTCTGCTCTGATTGGTTATCTGGCCGCTTAGAGATGTTCTACTCCTTAGCATATCACGTACAAATGTTGGAGCGCTAGCCAATAGAAGCGCAAGTGTTAGTGATGTGACTTTGTTACAGAAGTAAACAAAGGAGTCCAATGGAGGTGTTTCAGGCATGGGGGATAGAAACTCCCTCTGGAGGGAACTTTCAGACCATTTACATGCACAAAAACCTAACACTCTACAGAAGAGGGAAAACCCCAAAAAGCATAATAGGGACCCTTTAATTTTTACAATTGACCACACCGTGAAAACCAGCATCTGTAGTATAACAACAAAAAGACTGATGTTTGGCAAGTTATATTATCCTTTTATTGTAAAAATGACCATTTGACAGACAACATACATGATTCACAGTGGAGGAAAGTATCCATAAAACAGTGAGTTAAAATATTAATATCTCTATTATTATCATTGTCTTTAAATCATGTAGCCATTGTCCATAACCTCTGAACTGGAGGTTTAGTGCATAAAAAAGGAAATAGGAAAAAAAACTCAGGATGTGGATCTGCAGGTTAACACACAGTGATCAGTCAGAGACTCTTGCAAAACAAAATAAATACAAACTTGCGGGTGTGGTTTTGTTTTGTTGTTTGTTTCAGATTTTAGGCGGAGTTTCCAGTTTGGGTTCTTCCACAACTTCCAGGAACTGATCTATAAACTCAAACACCTCTCCCTGCAGACACACACATAAGAAAGAAATAAAGAAAATCCACTCAGGAGGGTCTGTTTGAAGTACATTAGCATAAATCCTCCCTCGCACAGTTCTCATACCTGGCATTACTAAAGAGATTACAGTGAATAACTGAATGGTGTTTAACGCATAAAGCATGTAATCCTGGTTTATGTGGGGTTGCCCTAATTGCCATAGTCCTTGTGCTGCATCATAATAGTTTAAAGAAGAGCCAGTGTCATGCTGCCACCTCATGGCCGTCTGTAACACTGTAGCCTGATAAACACAGTGTCCACATTGTACTGCAGGGTGTCATGTGACCAGACAGGAGGTTCCCAGGTTTTTACATAAGTTACATGAGGACAGAGCCTCATCCAAACTATAAATGATGTCACGTGAATCATGCAGGTCTTTTTTTCAAGCTGTGTCCCTTTCAGTGAAATACAGAACACCTAATTACTGGCTAAAGGTCTCCTGATGTGGTGCACTAACACATACAAATATGCAGCTGAACAAAGGCACTCACCTCATCGTCGCTCACCAGGCGCTGTTTGGAGAACTCCAACATCCCTAACTGCATAGAGGTCTGATTGTGGTACCGCAGCGCCTCCTGTAGCACACACAAAGGAGCACAGCAGACAAAATGTGAGTTATAGTGAACCAAAGGCATAACAATGAGAAATCATTTAAGAAGGTTCCCCAGGCATGTGTGTCTCTTAATATAAACTAATAACGTGAAGCAGCCAGATAGCTTAGCTGATTAAAAAGACCGTAAAGTGCTACACTGTTTCTCTCACATCGTCTCTGCGCCTGGCCGATAAGTATGCACATAACCCCAGGAACAACAACAGTTGCAGTTCTCAAACTTCTGTTTTAGTACAGATTAAATAAACAAAATAATGTTAATTAGTGAGCTTAGAAACAATTCCCCCCCCCCCCTCCAGACGGAGCCATGCAACCATTTTTTTCTCTGTTTATATTTGTTAAGCAAACAAGATTTACTGTACAATGTTCTCATCTAACTGCCTTAAATACTAAGATAACCTTTTAAAAACCGTTTGACCTAATTAAATCAGTACGCTTCTTTGCCTCGAGTTACTGTGAACGGGAAGATTGTTGCATGGACACGGAAAGACCCCAACACCTCTCCTATAGGATCTACAGACACAAACCTCATGATGTAGTCTTTTTTGTTTTGTTTGTGGATGATTTTCCCCTTAATTTAGTCGCTATGCATTGCCTTGCAGTTGCTTTGTGTCTATTTGTATTAATTTTAAAGCTGTTTGTATATTTTTATAGTTGTTGTTTCTTTGAGGTCGTGCAAGTCTCTTCCTGGTTAGTACGTGTCTCATTGACTGACATTTGTGGGAGAAAGCCTGGGGGGTCCCTTACATAGGGCCCCTAGGCTTGGTCTGTTCAGTAGTTGATCCATGCTGAAAGCTCACTAATTAGCAGGTATATCTTGTTTGATTAATCTGTGTCTAGCTAACTTGGGACCTATGGAACTGGAGAAAAAAGATTCATTCATATTTCTTACTGATCTGGGGAGGAAGTCCTCCTCTGTCAGTTCCCACGGTTTCTTGTGATACTGGTAATAGGCAACGTTATTCTTCATCACTTCATCCTTGGGGTCAAAGAGCATGTAGCTGGCTGCACATGGTACTGCGTTCTTCAGGTCCTTCACTAAAAACACAACAATTATAGAGCTTAAACCAGGGCTTCTCATCACAAGTCATAAAACACAAGTTTATCTTAGGAAACAACACGCTACTCACATTTGTAATAGGCGAACTGAAGGTAGTGGTACATGGTTGCCACAAAATTATCAACGACGAAACCCCCGACGACAGGCGTCAGGTCACTTTCACACCTCACCTTCCTCTCGAGGACCTCAATGTAGTGATCTGTAGAGAGATTAGTAACAACATGAGAAACAAGATGCTAAGAAATAAAGATTAAACTTAGACATAACAGAAAACCTGTTGAAGAAAGGATTAATTCCATAACAAAAAGAAGACGGATGCAAAATGGGGCATTTATCTAGAAGTAAAAGAGAAACACGCTAATAGATGGACAGAGCAGGAGGATCGAAGGCCCTGCAGGTTAACTGACCAGCTATAGAGGGGTAGAAGTCTTTAAAGTCTTTGACGTCTCTGGGACCCTCGGACGCAGCCAGACACTCGTCGTAGACCTTGAAGAAGTCCCGCAGAGCCAGCTCCATGTCTGACACCGAAGTGCGGTAGTTTTCCCCATTATACGCCCGCACCGCACGCACAAATAGTGTCTGCAATAACACACAGAATGGAATGAATGTTTATTTTGTGTATCATAAAAAAATACATTTGAAACTGTGACTGTGAGAGACTGATTAGGGCTACTGTACTTTGGAACCAACCGCCTGCAGAAATTAGGCTTGCAAAATAAGTTTAATCTTTTAAATCCTTTCCAAAAAACACACCATGTTGACTGGCTTTTAAGTGAATCGCTCTCAATCCATTTAGAAAAGTTTTGCAAAGGTTCTTTATCTCCGTTTGTTGTGTGTTGCATCTTTTAACTCATAAATACATTTGATGTTGTTATTGTTGCTGTTCTTCAGTTCGATTGTAAAGCCATTTGTTAACCTTGTTGTAAGCTATTTAGAAAAGTTATATACAAATTAAAGATTTTGTTATTATACCTCATAGGATTTGGTCTCCAGGTCTATGAGGTGTTCCTCAGATCCGGGCATACTCTTGTAGTAGGCCATGTTCCTCTGCATCATCTCATCATCGGGGTGTTTCAGCAGGAAGGTGTGAGCAGCAGACACCGCCTTGGCCAGGTTGTCAGACTGGAAGTAATAAAACAAACACACATTGTAAAACCGCTATTTTAGGTTGATGAGGGTCGCTGTGTTTCTTCTCTGGAAATTAAAGACTTTATGGCAATTATCAGGTCATATCAAGTCAACTATTCAGGTTTTAAGATAGATAAAAACAGGGACATTACATCTACTCAAGAGTCAAAAAAGAAACGAGACAAAAACAAAGAAATAGCACAGTAATATACACTATTTACATTTGTCAGCCTATACTGTATAACCTTTCCTGTTAATTTATCAAACCTTTGTATATAATCTGTACATACAAATAAGACAACTGAATCTAAGTCTTAATGTGAGCCAACGTTGGACTCTAAATAAACGGATTCATAACCTAATCTTAAATCTGAACTACTTGAAGTATTTATGTATTTCTTTGACTGTACAAGCCTTGGTGACTAATGTCTATGAAGGGTGCAATATCAAAATAACTGTGTTTGATGGCTAGATCCCTTGTTGGGTTGATGATGATCATTGAAATGTCTTTATTAGGGTTTGTTTACTTCCTAATAGGAATTACAAGAAAACACAAGCATTCACATGTGAAAGATCAGGACCTCCCCCTCTTGCAGAGCAGACCCCCCTGTGTATCCGTGGCACGTAAGTGACGTCAGAACACGTTTCAGGAAAAAACAAAGTGACGTTAAAATAGAAAGTGTGGATGCACTGAAAGCCATCATCACCATGGTTGACAAACAGTCACACAAGTGCCATGTTTAAAGCCCCTTGACCCCACATTCAAGACATTTCCTTACTTTGAAGTAGGCGAACTGCAGGTATTTGTACGGCTCCCTCCTCTCAAACTCTTCTATGGTGTCCCGGCTGGGCATGGTCTGTCTGAAAGCGGGCAACCCCTCTTTGCATCGCTTCAGGCACTGCGCCCTCTTCATAACGTTTCCAAACGCCCGCAGCTCTGCAAACTCCGCAAACTTCTGCTCGTCGTCCAGCCTGACGGAGCTGCAGTTGAGGTTGCAGAAGGCCTCGCTGTCCCGCAGCAGCCGATAGAGCCGCAGAGATACCTCCATGTACTCCACCGTCTCCTTCCACTTCTCTCCCGTGTACTGGTCCAGTGCGTATTTGTAAGCGGACTCGAGGGGCATCAGCTCGTGCCTGGGGAAACTCCTGAAGCTGTACTTTTCATACTGAGAGTTCACCACAGAGAGGAAAAATGCGAGTAAAAGCGCCGAGAAGACTTGGGAAGAAGTGGAGGGTGCCATTTTTAACTTTGGAAGCGTAAATGGTGGGCTGGGATGAACCAAGAGAGGGTGCGTGGGTCTCTAGGACCGCCTCAAGTTCCACCACGTATCCGGACACAGCCTCCCCACCCCCGGGCACAGGGCTGCTGGAGCTGCCCCTCCCACTATATCACAAGTAAATCACTGCTGTTGTTCTTTACTGTTACATTACAAATAAAAACGTGACAGAGTGTAGAGCTTTATGCAATAAAATCACAACTAATGGAGAAGTTCCTGCACTTTTTAGACAAAGAGCAAAGTTATACTGCATTTATTTTTAATTTATGACTGACAAAGAGCATAAATACAGCTCTTTAAAGTATAAGTATAATTGAACCCCCGGTGGGTGCAGCCCCTCCCACTGCCACGTAGAGACATTCCTGCCTGCTCTGCACCCCCTTTAAATTCCTGAACCCCAGCAACACAACAAAATGAAACATATCAAAACCAACTAAAGGCAAACTTTGTGTTTTGCTCATTGTTACAGTTTAACTACATTCAAGAGGCGTGTCCAGATGTGTTCGTTATTGTGGATCCAGAGGGGGGTTGTGTCTGCAGCTGTATATGGAGACCCCTTCGTTACCACGTTGACATATATCAGAGGCTGCACTGCGCAAGAGCAATACGTGGTGCCCAAAAACTATCCCATTCAATCCTAAATGCATCAAGTCAGCCCGAAAGAAGCAGGGTGTGACAGGAACGACACAGTGCCATTTCAAAATAAAAGCTTTTAATATTTGTCTAAGAAATTATTGTACGTTTGTGTCTTACGCAGACACATGGCCATATATTGAACAGCCCTTTAAACTTGAAATGTATTTACAAAACATGGTGTTAAGGCGACCAGTAGACGTTTTTACCTTTAAGGCATAACCGGATGTTGTGCAGTTTGTCTAGCTTGACACGTGATTATTCCTGAGCTGGGACCGGGGGCAGGACTTCTGTCCAAGTCGGAGTAGAGGAAGCCAAAGTACCGGGGAACACGGAGGCAGATTACTCACACAGGCCGTACCCGCAGTTATCTCCATCGTATGAGAATTAGTCAGCTGTGAAAATGATCCAGTGTTTGCATGCAATGCTGTTTCTGTCGGTTCTGGTGGCCTTCGCCGCCTGCGACGCTCCTCCGGTACCGTTAGACGACATCCTCATTGAGAAAACATTCGTGCCAGAGCAGTGTGTGCGCGCAGTCAAAGTAGGCGACTATGTCAGGTATCACTACAACGGCATGTTTCCGGACGGAAAAAAGTTCGACTCGAGGTGAGTATCACGACTATAATGTTTTTTTTCTCACTTTTAGTTTCACGGTGCAGAGAAGACCGGGCTGCAGGGTGCAAACAGCGTGCGCGTGATGCGTAAAAGTGCGCGTTGAGTGTTTCGCCCCTGTGAGCCACGCAGGCAGGCTGAGCTCTGAATCCATGGATGCTTAAACCAAGGGCTCTAAAAAGATTGTTTCATTCCCAGAGATTACACTGAAGGCCCCAAATGTAACTGATAGATATTTTCATTATTTAACTAATTAATTATGACTGTTAGCCCTAGAGAGTACACTCGATTAATTTAAACCTGTGAGTCAAATCGTATTTCTTATGTTGACCCTCCTTCACCTCAAAAGGTCGTTGGACTTCAATTTGCGAACCACCAAGCTTTTAAACTGTAATAACAGCATACCACTCATGTGGTCTTCTGCCCAGGGCCCCTGGTCCCCCATGGGCCCCAAAAGCTCCAGATTCACTTAAATGTTGGTCATTTAATGAATTGCACATTTTTAGTTAAGGTTATTAACTGTATTGATATCATGCACCCTGGACACAATTAAAATAATCCAAAAAAATGATTTGTACCAGATTTAGAGATTTACCATCTGTAGTCCCTGGGCCGGTGAAAGAAAAAAACACATCCTTATTCTAGAGAAGGTCCTGTGCTCACATATATTCATATAAAGTTAATTATTTCACATTTGTATCTGCCTTTTTGTACATCAATGATACATCTCAATCACAGGATGTAAAGATGCTGAAACTCAAGTCCAGGCACAAATTGACAACAAAAAGAGAATTGGCACCAGACATTGAAACAAGATCCTGGCCAGACATCTTGTGAAAAGTTTTGCCAAAGTACTTTTTTTTCTGAATGAGATGAGGGATTTAGGATTTAGTTTTTCCATTACAAAAGTTAATGTGGTCACTGGTAAAAACAACAACAGTATGTTTGGAATTCAAGCAAGGAACTGCTCCTAACACTAGGATGGGTCAAATGCAGAGAAACCATTTTGTTACATAGTAAGTAGGCCTACTGTGTAATGACAATAAAAGTTAAAAAAATAAAAATAGGAACCAAATGAATGTAATGCAGCCATTCATGTTCTCACAGTTATATTAAAGTAATGTGTTTATGTGTTTCAGTTATGACCGTGGCACCACCTACAACGTGTTTGTTGGGAAGAAGCAGCTGATCGCAGGGATGGACAAAGCTCTGGTGGGGTTGTGTGTCAACGAGAGAGTCCTGGTCAAGATCCCACCTCACCTCGCTTATGGCAAACAGGGATACGGTATGTTTTAAACTTCCTGTCTTACAGCACTATCCTTGTTTATTTTTATGAATGAGGCGAGATCAAGAATAAAAAGTGATCCACTTGAGAGAGGGCTAGTTTAATCCTCTTGGGAGTTATTATTAATACATGAGAGAGCACCCAGCTGGCACTGCTCATCAGAACAATACGAGAATTTGGTCAGGCAATGGCAGGAGAATAAGGGACAACATTTACAGGCTTCTCAATACACACCAAAATGTGTGTTGTATTCAGCCGAATCAGAAAGTGGGCTGCTCCCAAGGAGTCCATGTTGGATGATGTCAGAGAGGCATCACAAACCAGGAAGCAGTTCATAATATTTTTAGCTGAGATTAACTGTAATACAGATGATACAGCATCAGCAGCAGGCAGATAACATGTCTAAATATTGATAATATATAATCCTATATATATATATATATATATATATATATATATATTAGGGCTGTCAGTCGATTAAAATATTTAATCGCGATTAATCGCATGATTGTCCATAGTTAATCGCGATTAATCGCAAATTAATCGCACATTTTTTATCTGTTCTAAATGTACCTTAGAGGAATATTTTTCAAGTTTTTAATACTCTTATCAACATATGAGTGGACAAATATGCTTTATGCTAATGTTTATTATCATTTGAACAATGACAAATATGCTCATGAATATTAAACACAACAACCTCTGAACATTACAAATATTCGCCTCAATTCAACCTGGAACCTCTCTCATACAATACAATATGTGTGTGTGTGTGTGTGTGTGTGTTGTGTGTGTGTGTGTGTGTGTGTGTGTGTGTGTGTGTGTGGTGTGTGTGTGTGTGTGTGTGTGTGTGTGATGTGTGTGTGTGGTGTGTGTGTGTGTGTGTGTGTGTGTGTGTGTGTGTGTGTGTGTGTGTGTGTTGTGTGTGTGTGTGTGTGTGTGTGTGTGTGTGTGTGTGTGTGTGTGTGTGTGTGTGTGTGTGTGTGTGTGTGTGTGTGTGTGTGTGTGTGTGTGTGTGTGTGTGTGTGTGTGTGTGTGTGTGTGTGTGGTGTGTGTGTGTGTGTGTGTGTGGTGTGTGTGTGTGTGTGTGTGATGGATCGTTGGAGCTATGTGCAACTCAAGGCATATGCTCGAACGGGAGCTGCCTGGACGCTGCAATCATGTTGCGCACTATCCGTGCTAAGTGTGCTGACTTTTCGCACAATGTCCCACTGTCTGGCTTCCTGCATAAAGTCAAGTGCTCTGCGCAGTTGTGGCGAAATGTCGCTCCTCTGTTTTCATTTAAACAGCTCCATTCTTTCACACACAGTGACGTCACGAGCTACCCACAATGCAACGCGCGCCATATATCTATATAGAAATACACCATTTTCCTGGAGGTGCTAATATTCTGGAGGTGCTAAAATAAACAGCTAGGTAATGTTGCCAGGCAGAGCGCACTAGGTTTTTTTCTGAATTAACGACCGAAGAAATCGCTGCATGTTTTCGGATTACATCTCTGGACTTGAGGGGTGTGCTCTAGGTCGTTACCAGCGTAAACTAGAGCTGTGTGGGTTGTCCGATTGCCCTTACAGACTGCCTGCAGATGTATGGAAAAACGACTCTCGAAAGTGGCCTTCGGTCGATTTTGGCAGCATCTACGTCTATCTTCTAGAAACACCAGGTGAATACCCCACTTGTCACAATAATATTATCATGCCAATGCATATATGTGGTATTTTAGAGTTGACTAGATATTGATTAAGGCAATAGACTATGATATTCTACTTGCACCTCCCGTGAAATGGTGGATACCGGAAGTACGGTGTCGCCCTCGGCCCAAAACCCGTATGTGTGTGTGAAAGAATATCCGTTAGCGCAGCTAGCTAGCACCAGATGCTAACAACAACAATGCACGTAAGGTCTCTCTCTCGCTCGCTCGGGCCACACATACACACACCCTCCCGGTCCTCCCAACAGCCAGTCGGTGCCTGCCGGTGAGCGTGGAAGTGTGGTCTGCCACAAGCGGGCGGCAGGAGCGGGCTGTCAGCATCAGCTTGTAGATGGTATTTTAAACTCGATGCGCTCTGAAACTACGGGGCAGCCGAGGACAACAAATACACATGTGTTAATCGCGTTAAAATAATTAGTGGCGTTAATTTTTTTTGCGTTAACGCATTATTAACGCGTTATTAACGAGTTAACTTGACAGCCCTAATATATATATCATCATAAGTAACGAGGAGGTCACAGTACACCATAGAGAGTGTTTGTGTCAGAATATGTCGCATTGAATGCATTTGATTTTAGTGACGAGAAGAAGAATGTGAAGGCTCTGTTTACAGAGTGGGGTGAGTCGGTGTATGTTTTTCGTGTGTGTGTATGAAATAGTTAGATAATGGGAGAGAGAGTGGGGGACATGTGTGGACAGGTAAAAGCTGAGGCAGAGTGGAGTCTGTATCAGATGGAACATCAGGAAGAGAGAAGAACATTGGGGGGAGGTAGAAAGGGATTAAAACCAGAAAGAGGCCTGCCAGCTAATAAGCAGTAAAGATTAAATTGCTTATTTACATCATTGGTGGGTAGAGTAAACAACAATGGTACTTAAGGAAGTATTGTTTTTCTTGGTAATGATTTAAATAATATAGGAAGAAAATATAACTACTTGAATAAGAATGAAAAAATATATCTACAACTACTCAAGTAAGAAAGTAACTTCATTAGATGGAATTTATCACATCAATGTTTCCTGGTTCAACAGGTCCAATACAGGTAATACAAAATACTAATGCTATGTACATTGTCTATTTACACCCTGGATGTATATAGCATGGCAGAAAAACATGCACCCAGGTATCTGTAGTAGACAGTGCTATTTACACCCGGGATACATTTGATTATGTTTTGAATATATAGGTTAATTGGAAATGTCATCGTCATTGATAAGTAATTGTTAAAGTGGCAGTAAGGTTATAATTGTTCCCACAAGATGGCTATCTTTGACCAGCAGGTTCTCTGAAAGGCAATGGTATTCAGGGGTTAAAATGGGATTTGTTATGTGGTTAAATGATTACCAGAGTACATCCCATAGAGTTAATGTATCAATAACCTAAATGTTCTCCCTCGCATAGCAATCTTTGCTGCTCTGCAAGTTGTCTTGCTCAGATATATTTTAGTCTTAAATAATGGACTGTTTTAAGGCAAAATCAAGAACATCATGTCATAGCCAATATTATAGTTTATAATTTATTTGGCCTTTTGGGTGAATTAAAAGTCTGACATTTTCACACAAACAATAACTTGTTTTGTGGTACGCTTGGTAATGGTCACACAGACTTGCTAATTTTGAGGTTATATTTCCCAACTTTCATAACTAAAATGTCTCCAAAGGTTTGTGCATTTTTAAAAGTATGTTTTTAAATAAATGGACACGTTTTAAGTGCAGAATTTTGGATTTATATTCAAAACATAAAACATTTCAAAATGCCTTAGGTCTTTGGACGTCTAATCACTCACTAACTGACCTACACGCGTTAAGATAAAAGAAACACTGATGTACATTTGTATTTCTATTACAGTTTCCCAACCATGCCAAAAGCATTCATTCTCTTTTACCAAGCACATTGGTACTTCCTGCTGAACATTACTTGACTTGACAAGTGATTGACTTGTTTTTCTCCCCTCAGGTGAAATAATCCCTGCCGACGCAATCCTCCATTTTGACGTCCTGCTGCTCGACGTGTGGAACTCAGAGGATGGCGTCCAGATCAAAACCTACCACACCCCCTCCCCCTGCTCCAGGAAGGTGGAGGTGTCCGACTACATTCGCTACCACTACAATGGCACCCTGCTGGACGGGACCCTCTTTGATTCCAGGTTTGTTTTGTAAAATAATCCCCAATTTAAAAGAAAAATGCACCCAAACACATATATGTAACCTCTCTCCTCCCCCCCTCCCTGTAGCCACACCCGTATGCGCACCTATGACACTTACGTTGGGATCGGGTGGCTGATTGCCGGTATGGATCAGGGGCTTCTGGGAATGTGTGTTGGAGAGAAACGCATCATCACTATGCCCCCGTCACTGGGATATGGAGAGAATGGAGATGGTGAGTGTTTACAGATTCTTTAATATGATTTATTTCTTTGAGTCTGTTTTTTAATAACTTTATTTAAGATGTGAGGTACCATTTTGACATACAACCAGGGCACATAGGAACAAAACCAACAAAAGAAAAGGATACATAACAACTGCAATGATTAAAAAAAAGATGAAGACGGTTACGAGTATTATATAAAGAATTATAAAACTAAGTACAATATCCAAACATCATCATCCAACCATTTACTTTCAATTACCCACAATAACTCATCCATTTACACATTCAAATTTGTTATTCTCACTCTTTCTCACTCTTCTGAGTCTGATTTTATTTCTGTGATTGATTTTTGAGAAAAAGAAGAGATTGATAATCACAGTAAAAATCAAAAGATGCTGTAGTTGCACAGTTTAAGCACTAGATGGCAGTACATCACACACAAATGCAGTTCAACTACACAACTCATCTGGTTTTACCCTCTTAGTCTAGTCAGAGATGAATAATAGTACAAACATATACATATAATTTATGATGCATTATATTAAATAATATATTATAAGACTACATTAGTCTTCATTTTACAGCCAACAATATTGGAAAAAAATGTATAACAGTTTTTGTATTTTTAATCTTTATTTATTCATTCTACTTTGTTCTTGTGAATATAATCTTTAATACAAATGAACTGCCTTTTTCATACGTGAAGGAAACAATTAAAACCTAATGAAAAGGAGCAAAATAGAATCACTTCCAGTATGAGAGGTAATATCTATTTATCCAACTTTCAAATTAAGCTTTCACTTTTTGTAACAATACCAGATATATTATAAATACATGTTCCTTTATTGCTTCAAGCTTTTCAGAAGGTTACCATGCTGTGAGGTTAACATCAAATTGTCATAGTTTAAAGTTCACCTTGGAAAAGATAGTTTGACAAAATAACAAAATCCAAATATATTCATCAATGGAAGAAGAATGAGTAAGAATGTTTCTGGAGTTCCTGTAGTGCCTTGTTTCTCGTCTTTAACCTTTCCTCTTCTTCTTCTTGGCTCTCCAGGTAGCGACATCCCGGGTCAGGCATCTCTGGTGTTTGACGTCGTGCTTCTGGACCTCCACAACCCCAAAGATGGGATCACAGTGACCAATCAGGTGGTGCCCGAGTCCTGCACCAGGAAGACCGTCACTGGAGACTTTGTGCGCTACCACTACAATGGCAGCCTCCTCGATGGAACATTTTTTGATTCCAGGTATGTGTCAGTGTTTAATATTCATCCTATTAGTCACACAGAAAGGCTCATAGTAAATATAACATTTAATTTAAATGATAGTTGTATTATTTTTTCACACTACCATGTGCTATATAAAACCAGAAACAGATGAGCATTACTGTAACTTAATAGGAATATAAATAATATAAAATAAGGGACAAAGCAAGATAAATAATAACAAAGACTGTCGTAATTATACCTTTAAATTAATAAACCATTCAAATATATTTTACACACTGTTTCTCAAATTAATATTTAATGTCTGTTGTTCCTCAAGTGGCCTGAGGGTGGCAGCATTTCTCTGCACTGAAGCCACATTGAGAGAAGAAACGAAACTAAAAAGCATCAGTGGAAATGTTCCGTTTGATTCATTTACAAAATACTGCTACTTATCAAAACAGAAGATTACTTCCTGTTTGGTAACCTTTGGCAAAGACTGGTCGACTGACAGAAAATGTCTTTACATACTAAAAGTCTAATAAAACTAAAATAAAACTATAAAAATAATGTTCTTTAAGACTATTATTCCATATTTCTTCTTTCATGTATAATGTTGTCAATATATTGTGTTATATATTGCATATATACAAAAAAAATGCATACATAAACCCATGCAAGGAATTTGAAGTTATTTTCTAAAATGCCATTTTACCGTGGCTTTTTTCATGGCAAGAAAAAACACAAATGTAACCTCCAAAACAAAGTGCTGAAAGCAACTCATGCACACAGTGGCTTTAGCCTTTTATTTTCTCTGCCCCTGTTCCCCGCGACAGAATAATTGTATGTCCTATAGTCACTTTACTATAGGTGTTATTCAGTTGTGCACTTCCTACAACCTCTGTATGTGATTAACTCACTATATAGGCCTACTATAAGAAAGTTCATTGTGACTGATTTTTGTAACTGGTAGTTTAACAATACTTTTGTTAATATTTCTCTTCCACAGCTACTCTCGTAATCATACCTATGACACCTATGTGGGCAAAGGCTACGTGATCGCCGGCATGGACGAGGGTCTGATTGGAGTCTGTGTCGGAGAGAAACGCACCGTCATCATCCCCCCACATCTCGGCTATGGGGAGGAGGGCACAGGTGTGTGCAATGCTCTAATACCTTAAACTGTTACACAAAATGTCTCCATTTACTCTTCTTTGTCTGCAGCTTTTAATATTGTTTTATTTTTCCCTTACCATGTCCCTCTCAGGCTCTAAGATCCCTGGTTCAGCTGTGCTGGTGTTTGACATCGACATCATCGACTTCCACAACCCGACAGACAACGCTGTGATGACCACCGTCCACAAGCCAAAGGAGTGTGATAAACAAACCAAGAAGGGAGACTTTATCAAATATCACTACAACGCCTCTCTGATGGACGGCACATCCATCGACTCTACGTGAGTAAACCTTAGTGAGACACTTTAAGGCCTCCTGGGAAAGCAGAACATCTTAACTCGCTTCAACACATCGAGTCTTTCCCTAAAATGTTCATGTTTCTCCTACATTTCATGCAGGGATTGGTATGAGGGGAAATCTGTACCACTGATTTCCCACTTTAAGACTTTTTAACATTTTATAGAAATTGAATGTACAGCTGTATTGTGAATGAAAGAATAACATTGCAGGGACAAGCACGTAAAGGGTTACTTCCGTCAAAAGAAAGTCTCCTTTTTTTAAAGGAGATTCTTTAAAAAATATCCTTTAGGTCCAATTTGAATAAAAAATCTCCACTTTAAATAGCTAAAGCGTTAATAGCTAAAGCGTTATTCCATTACAAAGAAAGAAACTTTCATATGGCATTTTTCAAGACAGAAATGTTCCCTGGATGTAGTGCATGTGAGAATAGTGAATCTCACTATCAATTTGTGAAATAAATCCTTAAAAAAATATATTGAAGAGAGAATCTCCACTTTAAATCCATTCCACTTATTCAGCAGAGTTGATAATGGATTGCATTGAGAAAATGACCTGACCTCTGAGCTGATCTTGAGGGCAAGGGCGTTTAAACCATCTGTTGTCTGTGAAGACCAAATGGTGGGGAGACTGACAAAAGGACAGGATGTGACAAATTGCATCTCAGTGGAAAGGATCAAAGGAGGGCATTTGTTAGAGCTGTGTTACTGCAAGCCGCTCTTTGGATGGTCAAATGTGTTTCAACAGGATCACAAAACCAAACCTCCAGGCAAGTATTTCATTGTAAAACAGAGTTAACTGTCAAACAGTAGGATAGGAATATCATGGAGAGATTTTAAAATGTTTTCTACACACGCCTGAAAGGTTATCCATGGGCTGTTGACAGTGCAAAATAGACAGGTGTAACAAAAGTATTTGGATTTATCATATGGGGAGCACAAATTTCCAATGTTCAATATTTCTTGGCAATGCAACAGACTCATGACACTAGCATGTCTAAAAATCTTAACAACATTTGAAATCAGTTTCATACCGTTGTATACAACCACTCTTATGTATGTAAAAAGTGCTAGGAGGAATTGCTATGGTAGTTTTTCCGTCTCATGCTGTTTTTATCTGTTAGTCTTCAAGTCCTAACTGCACATTCACCTCCTCTGTAACACTTTATATTAAGGTACACAAATTAACCATCAACTAGTTGTTAATTAACATGCATATTAGCAGTATATTGGCTCTTTATTAGTCATTATAAAACACTTATTAATGCCTTATTCTACATGGCCGTATTCTACAAGTAATAAGCCATTAGTTGAGAGTTTTTCCTCAATAACCCTCTAATTAGTGCTTATTTATTGCAAGTAAGGAAGTTGTTGTACATGAGTTTGGGTCTTAATATGCTCTGCTCAATATGGGCCTAATAAGGCAGTAGTACCACAAGAATAGTAATTCTCCCATAATAACACTTAACAAATATGATATTTTCTTATGTAACAAGACATTAAACTATAAGTGTTAATTGTGTCTAAATAACTCAAAATTAGGTATTTCTATCTAAGAATATGTTCCCTATTTTAAAGTGAAGTCTTGTTCATAACCAATAAGCTAGTAATTTGACTCTAATTGACCTGAACAGGTTCCCTATTCTAAAGTTGCCTCTTCTTCCCACTTTGTAAATACATGATAGCTGATGATAGCACACAACTACTGAAATTAACCTCAACAGTACATGAACAAAGTAGGCTCACGTTGAAATATCTGTTTTATTAATGAACCACTATAGAGAGGTTCAGACACATACCAAAACATGTCAAGTTTCTCCAAGGCTGAGAACACATAATGCAGCCTGTACTT
This sequence comes from Gymnodraco acuticeps, assembly GCF_902827175.1. Taxonomy (NCBI): domain Eukaryota; kingdom Metazoa; phylum Chordata; class Actinopteri; order Perciformes; family Bathydraconidae; genus Gymnodraco; species Gymnodraco acuticeps. The sequence continues at coordinate 4,449,315 of NW_022991375.1, forward strand.
TTTAATAAAAACAGATTTTGAACAGATTTGATGTATTTGTGATCATACTGTGTGACCTGCTTGTATGTACTTACACAATAGGTGTACTGTTCTTTCTATGTGTTGTACTGTCTCAGTGTGAACATAGATTAAACAGCCAGCCAAACTTTTTTGAGAGCCAGGGAATGAGCAGCCATGCTCCTTTATTGACTTATTACAATTTGAAATCAGTTTCATACTGTTGTATACAACCACTCTTATGTATGTAAAAAGTGCTAGGAGGAATTGCTATGCTAGTTTCTCCGTCTTCAAGTCCTAACTGCACATTCACCTCCTCTTCAGGTCCTATCTGTCTTTTTAATTTAAAGTCTTCCCCTTTTTAGTGCACCATACAGCCCTACATTATTTGCAAGTTGATTAGTGTTAAATGTATAACCATGTGTACTCACGTTTTTGGAAAATTGCAGGAGCTTATAGAGAGCATGCTTCATCGAAATGATAAAAACAAATTAAAGTAGAAAAATATCATAAATATAAAAGATAAGATAATCTTTCACGGATTACTTGAAGACTTGCTCTGTCACGAGATAACCTTCAAAACGTATCTATTTTGTGGATTCAAGACTAGCTTTGGCCTTTACCCCACTGAAACACAACTGAACGTTGACCTCCTGGCACACATTATCATCCTGACTTTGAATATTTTCACACATATAATATATATATAATACATAATTGAAGAATACTATTAGAAGTAACATACTATGTGTGATGTTAAGAGTGATGACCAAGATAGTTATTTTGTGTTCTCTGTTTTTTTACGATTTGTTTCAGGCATAACTATGGAAAGACGTACAACATTGTTTTGGGAGCCAACCAGGTAGTGCCAGGGATGGAGGACGGACTCATGGAGATGTGTATTGGAGAGAAAAGACATCTTGTCATTCCTCCTCACTTGGGCTATGGGGAGAGAGGAGTCGGTAAGTACTTCACAAAACTCTATCAGCAGAAAGAACAGGGAATATATAAGATGGTGGTCTTTCTGATGAGTAAGATTCAGATTTTCATGCATGTACCTTTGAGTCAGACTAGCTGTGTCAGTCTTTAAGCTGAGCTAAGTTAAGCTAAAAGAGTGGCATTTATCTTCTTATGAAAGTCAACTCATTTATCAAACAAACTGTCACAGTGAAGATCCAGCTTATAGTTTGTGTTCTAATTATATATTTTTTACACATAGGCACTTTAAGACATCTTATCTATGATATTCTAAAAACATATACAGTACCACCACTCAATCATGGCCCACCATTTCATTGCAATCTTTTAGCAACAGTGGTTAACATTATTCAATGAACTAGTCAGAGATGAGAACTTCTGTATCTTTAATCATGTTTTGCAAAAAGAAAAGCACTCATTCTCTAGGTCTCTATAGAAGAGTGCAACTTCTTACCCTGTTTAGTCAGTTGATTACAGTTTGAGTACACATGCTCAGTCAAGAGATAAAAGACCCATGATTTTGTCAAAGGGTGCTAACTGAGAGGTCATGTGGTCATTTGTGACTGGTCATCTACAAAAGGGATGATATCTTAACTCCATTAATCTACTCTCTTCTGGTATGTAAGGCTCTCACAGTAACTAAAAGCATTAGTTGAGGTAACATTTGAATATTTATAATTAACGTGGAGATATTTAAAGGACAACCAGCAGAGTTGTGGAGGAGATGAGTTGATTTAGCTGGTGAATATAAATACATTTTCTTTCCTTCAGCAGCACTAAGTCTGAACTCTACCACTAATGCTGTTTGTGTGTGTTTGTATGTGTGTGTAGCTGATGAGGTTCCCGGGAGCGCTGTGCTGGTGTTTGACATTGAGCTGGTGGAGCTGGAGGAGGGACTTCCTGAGGGCTACATGTTCATCTGGAACGACGACGTGTCCCCCGACCTCTTCACTGAGATGGACACTGACAAGAACGCGGAAGTAGAGCCCTCTGAGGTATGTGACACTAACCTGCTGTTGCTGTAATATTTGTAACATCTGATACGTTCTCACTATTACAGTCTGGGTGTCCTTAACTTAACATCTTCGACTCCACGTTTGTTTCCACAGTTCACTGACTACATCATGCGTCAGGTGAGCGAGGGCAAAGGCCGTCTGGCTCCTGGCTTCGATCCTAACCGCATCATTGACAACATGTTCTCCAACCAGGACCGTGATGGAGACGGAAAGATCACAGAGGCAGAGTTCAGACTGAAAGCAGATGAAGCCCCTCATGACGAGCTATAACGGGATTGAGAGTGAAACTCAGATCAGGGTGTAGGCTGAAGGGCTAGACAGCGGGAGTGTAAAACACATGTGGGTAGTAGAGTAGAAAAAAAATTGGGTTGTGTGTGTAAAGTAAGCGAGTGTGAGTCGAGAAATGTGCTGCAAGACTGTTTTTTTGTTATATTTTTAGATAGTGTTCAAAGGGTATCTTGTTTCGTAAGTGCCAAATGAGAAGAAAGAGGAAGGATTATTTTTAAGCTTTAAAATCGAAAGAAAACACCTCATTTTAAGTCTGTGATGACGATTCATTTTTTTTTTACCTCCTCTCCCATCAAGTTCTTGTCTTGTTTTATGTGACTCTATTTTTATTTTTATATTGAAGGGTACAAAAGCACTCGTGTGTGAAAGAACAAAACAATGCCTCACTCCATATATCTCTACATACAACAATCCTTCCCGACTTTTATTGTCGTTAATATTTTGCATTTTCTTTTCACTGGGTATCAACTTGTCTTTGAAATATCTGACAGTCTTCCAGGAGCAATACGTCGGCGATAAGTGAGAATTTTATGTAAGAATATTTGTTTTATACATAGTTTGCAGCTGACACCTTTCACTGTTTTACCTTTAAATGTCAGGATGCCTTCTATGTTTTCTGCTGTTAAATGTTCCAAAATAACGCTGAAAGGTCAAAAACCCTAAAATGTTGTCAGGGGATTTACAGTCTTTCAATCAGGTTTGATTGGTCAATTCGTTTTTCACCTGTTTTGTTCTTCATTATAATGTCAACACCTGGTTGCAATGTAAGACTTTGTGTGTATTTGTGTGCGTGTGTGTGTGTGTGTGTGTGTGTGCTTGAGTATGTGTGCGAGTGTGTCTGTGTTTTTCTTAGTAAGAAATACAGAGAAAATTGTGTATGACTGTTGCTGTTTTGCTTGATGATGACAATGTCGACACAAAGTTTGATTTTATTAAATAACCTGACCTAAATATTTTGTCTGTCTTTATATGCTCCAAGTGATATGTTTGCTTTAGAAAGTTTAACTGCTCGACTGACTGCACACCTATAGCATAGCCAGTCAAAAACAAACACATTGACAAAAAACACAAATGATATATTCTTAATTATGGATAACTACAGTACATTTAAAATTATAGAGCAAATACGAATAATATACCTTACCTAACAGTGAAAAAAAACAAGTTGAGAAATAATGGAATTTCTGAATAGAATAGGAAAATAAATAATGATAATATTAAAGTGCTCTCGGTTAGCTGTTATATAATAAATGAATGCCCTTCCATAGTTTATTAACAGAAAGAGTCCAGCAAAGAGAAAGCAAAGTAGTTACCATTCAAATATCGTTTGCACTTTCACTAAATGTACAGTATTTCTACGCGTAAACAAAAAAAAGGCATCACACAGACAATGGGGTCAGGTTCCCTTCTGTTCTATCCCACTGAACCATAACCTCAACATTTACATAAGCAGGTATGTGTACCAGTGGGAAAAGCCCCCCTTTTCAAGCCTCAAGGATCCTTCTTAGGACATTCTGCCACCAACACCACCAACATCATCACCTTATTTTATGTATAGTAAATTATTTATTTTTAATACAATTGATATTGTAGAATCTGTTTTATATGATGTGGTGGAAATCTGTCAATGAAGGGAACAAACAAATGAGACTTGTCTATGTAAGTTTATTAGGCTTCTGCGCAGAAGGATCAAACTCAGCAAGCAACAGCAAGTCACTGCCAAAGAAATCGATGCCGAGCACACTTTCATCAAGGTTTTTATATGTATTAGTGCAATGGATCAACAGTTTCAAAGATGAAATCCTATAAAAGGGAACAATTAACAAGTATAGTCGTAAGAAAGGACCAGTTGTTAAAGAACAGAGAGCCAACAGTACTTGCTTTAAGGGGCTTTCCAAAAAACAAAGGCACACTCTTGTCATGGTACACAGGAAAATAAATTAATGACATCCTGGGTTATACTTCTGCCTACATCGTACGCCTGTGACAATTAGTCGTGCACAATTATGTATCGTCTGGGCCACAAGTTGAAACAGAGGACAAGTATATCCTTGTTGTCATGAGTTAAACCAGAGGACAAGTTAATCCACAATGTCATACACAAGACTATAAGTAACAATTATAAAAGACCCCAGCCACTAACTGTTCTATCTGCTGCCATCTGGCAGGCGGTACCGCAGCATCCGGACTAAAACCACCAGACTCAGGGACAGTTTCATCCCACAGGCCATAAGATTATTAAACACCTGAACTTTTGAAACAACATCCATAACATTCATCTGGCGGGAACTTACAAATTATTGATCTAATGTATCATATTCCAATCACTTGTATATAGACTCTTATTGCACTATTGCACTTTTTACAATTTTTTCTGTTTTATTGTGTTGCACTGTTGGTGGAGCCTGGGACCTAATATTTTCATCGTCATAACCTGACCTTTACCTCACCTACCTCTATTAAGCTTACCATTGATAAAAAGATGCTAAATTGGCTGTAAATAGAAAGGATGTATGTTTTTTCATCATGTATTTTCAGACCACAACAAGCCTCCCTAATTACCAAGGGGTCTCCCAACGACACAGGGTTTCCCCTCCAGGGGCAGTTTTGATACTGCTCTGGGGTTCTACCAGCACCTACTACACTATACACTCCGTTTTGCTATCCTAGCGGTCGGACATCCGTGGCTGGAGTGCCTAAAATAGGGATACGACGGGCAGTTTGGTGTTAGAGGCCACGCTGTAAACGCCCCCCTAAGCAGATTACGTTGATCTTGCGTGTAGATTCTGGGGGGTTTAGTCCTAAAAAGATTCCGTTCACCGCAGCCTTATCAGCACCGGAGTTCGGTATCGGAGACGGCCTAGATATTAACGTTGGTTGTATCGAAGTTAGATTCCTTTTCACTATGAACGTATGCATAAAAGCCTTGAAGGCCAAGCTTGAACCTTGAAGGATCAACAGTCATCACATGATAATTTTTCATTTTTCCACCACAATGTATAGTCAATTATTTATTTTTAATATAACTGATATTGTAGAATCTGTTTTATATAATCATGTGTTTTAAAGTCACTGTTGTGGCAATTTAGCACTCACAACAGGAAAGAATGAAACAGAGAGGAATCAATAAAAATAGCCACAGATATAGTTGATCAATTATTATTTCGTTGTACAACAATCAATAAGAATGAGGAAACATTACCTTTGCTCTCAAGCAGTGATACAGTAAGGGACCCAAGCCAGTGGAAGAACAAACCACTCTGCACTCTTTTTATTTGTTTTTTTTTGCAGACATGGCACTTTTAGCACAAAGTACAGAACAATTTGTTTGTTAAAGAAAAGAAAAATACCCATCCCCTATCCCTACCGCATTAGGTCATGTTCACAGTAAATAGGAAACAATGAAAAAAATAAAATAATAATTGTTAGGGAATAATTTGCTTAGGTATTCAACCTTTGACACAGTTCATCATTTTCATCTTTCACTGTCTCTTTTCCCATGGCATAGGTCTACGGCCTTGGGTATTGCTGCTATCTCTCTTAAGGAGGGGCAGCTTTGGCGCATTGTTGTTGCCAGCTTATGACCGAGCACAAGCTGACATGAGATAGTGTTACGATGTGAGGTGCAGGTGAAAGAACGATACGTGGAGAGAGGGTTTTCTTGCAAAAAATAAACAGGCGTTTTATTCTTAGCCTTCCACATTATTCCACAGAAACACAAACTGCATGCCTGGTGCTGCATTCACCAGCAAGGAACAAACACAAAAACGAATGCCCTTTCCCTCTCTTCCCAACCACATTTATAGGAGACTGCCCGCCTTCCCACTCCAACCTGGCCAATCAGGTCATGGTTCTGAAAGCGGAGTGAAGGGTTAAATACAAAATGAAACACTGTTGTCTACCTTTAATAAAACCCTAAAGGCTTAAGTCAATTCATTATTGCATCGCCATAAATATTATACCTTCAAGAACAACAAGGTCTGCTTAAAACGGATAGTTTTTAACCTAATTGACACTCATAAAATCACACATTTCCTGACCAATCGCGTCCAAGACTCCGCCTACTCATACGGCACATATAAGGAGTACTTTGGAGGCGTGCTCCCCCTTTGAGCATTGGGACAAGATGGCCTCCAGGTCTGAACAAAGGAAATGGTGATTACTTGGTGCTTGTGTGTTTTACAGACTGACAAACGAATTTAGACGCATTTTATTAGTTTGTCTATGTAAACTGTTTTTATAACTTTAACTGAAATAAAGACAACTCAGAAAAAAACATGTACTACCTTTCTTAACAAACAAATAGTTAAGACCAACATGTTAGTGAGGGAGTGTGTGCGCTTCCTCACAGATAGTTTATTGTTCAGGGACATCTAGAGGCCCTTCTTTTATCTGGAACGTAGGTTCCCTGCACACATTATTTTCGATGGACGACTGCTCTAGTTAGATTCAGGGTCCATATTTGTTTAGTCTCGCTGATAAAGAATGTTGATTATTACACTCCGAACTAGTTAAAACCTCGATTACAGAAGCGTTCTTCAGAATTGATTTGGCATCTCAACCCTGTGGTCAGACCGTGGACCGTAACATGTCTTGTGAATTCTCCGGCCGAAGCTCCAAATAAACCGTCAGTGTTTGCCATCAAAGCTCCAGCTCTCCTTGTGTCTCTCTGAGTCCTGTCTCCAATTGCTTCAGAAGTTTCCCCCCATAATAAAATAAAATAAAATAATAAATACAATCAAAATAATTCGTTCTTTTGGAGATTTAATTTATACCCTGACAAACGTCCAAATTGGTCAAGGATTGACAATATAGGCGGAAGGGAGGTCACCGGGTTGTATAGGAGGAGGTCGTCAGCATAAAGGGAACATTTATGGACTAGGCCATGACGAGAGATGCCCTCAAACCCATCATGGCATCTGAGCCAGATAGCTAAAGGCTCGATGGCTACATTGAACAACAGGGGGGAAAGTGGGCATCCTTGACGTGTCCCCCCGTTGGAGAGGGAAAGGAGATGATTTAACGCCATTAGCGTTCAATCATTGCTCAGGAGTCAAAGCCACATTTTCCCAAGATGTAGAACAGGTAGCTCCATTCCAAGGGAGATGGGTCCCACAAAGGGTCTTTGCCTTTCTTCAGAGGCAGAGAGATGGATGCCAGGGTTGCAGGTAATCGGCCCATATACCTGAAGGGAATCATTAAACATCCTTGCTAGAATTGGGACTAAAGGAGCCAAATATGCCTTGTAAAATTTGACTGTGAAGCCGCCGGGACCCAGGGACTTCTGTTTGGCATTGATCTGGTCAGTTCCTATATCTCTAAGGCGGATATAGAGCCACCTAGTGTACCAGCGTTAATTTCATCAATGTTTGGGTAAGTTAATGAGTCAAGAGGGTTTGGGTTCATGTCAATTGTAGGGCATTCAGATCTGTAGAGGCAATTGTAGTATTCAAAGAAGGATCTATTGATTTCAAACAGGTCGTGACTAAACTGCCATCAAGCAACTTAACTTTGGGAATTAATCTGGAAGTGCTAACTGCACGAGCCTGCTGAGCCAGAAGCCTCCCAGCATTGTCCCCCTGTTCAAAAAAGCATTGCTTGGTTTGACTTAATTGTTTTTCCATCATGTGTGTCTTTAAAAGGTCATGTTCTGAATGCAATAAAAGACGTTCTTTATAAAGGGCAGTTGAAGGGGATGAGGAGTAAGTGTCAGTCTGCACTTTTATTAAGACCAGGGCCGTCCCTGGCCAACATTGTGAGACGAGCCCCCCCCCTAACCGACGGGAGTGAAAACATTTGTTTTGGATGCAAAGTACTTTGCAAATATAATTCCTATAATTATTATCAACACAGTTAACACAGGTAAATGGTAAATTGTTGGAGAAATACTGTTTTCTCCACTCTTTGGGTTGTTTTAATGCACTGATATCATGTGTGGCTCTGAACTGTGTATGACCTTGCAGCTGCCTCTTCTTGTGATAGGAGGAGGCAGGGCATTTCAGGTTGTTGATATTTATGAGAAGACAGACTTGCTGTCTCCTAAATATCTAATTTCTATGAAGCGTGAAGGAAGTACGTGACTCTTTCCAGAAGACGTCACAGATGACCCATCGCATATGACCCGACTTTCCGACACCCGCGGCTGATATTAGCGCCACCTCGATTTACGACTTTGTTGTTATCTCCTGTGTTTTGGACTATATAAGCCTGATGTTTTTTGCTGTTCCTTCGAGCAACATACCCCATGTGTGTGAGTTAACCCATATCCTTTGTATGTGATTTAACTCTGCTCCTTCTTGCAAGAATAAATTAGTTACCTGATCATTGATTCTCAACCTGGTGTCGAGTGATATTTTTCTAACATAAATGTATGTCGTTCAGTATGCGTTTACGGGTGAATACGTCTGCATTTCCTGCCAAATACTAGCCTCAAAAAGATTAAAATATAATTAATGCAAACAAACTACGTCTACTAATAACAATAATCAATGCAATAATATAAATACTATATTATTTTATTATATAGTCAAGACAAAACATGCTTATTACATGCTCAAAAACTGATATTTCTTAAATCTGTATTCAAATTATAGTTCCCTCTGTCAGCAATGTATCAACAACTACACACACATTTCTATCAGTATTTCTCTGTGTTGTGGTTGACATGATGACTGTTAGGAGTTAAGGGGAGAGGCTGAGCATCACCATGAAATGTGCAAATTTACATAAAAATTAATAAAAGGGGAAAAAATGCTCCATGTTTTTTAGGCTGTAAACTTTAAGTGTTATGTAAGCCAACGAGACAGACAGTTTATCACTCTTCCTCCTGTACATTAGCAGATAAAAGAGAACTGTGCTGAGAACTGCGCACAAGCCGAGCTCATAAGCCGAGGCCCCCTGCACGAGGCCCCCTGCGCAATGTGAGGCCCCATGCAGCCTGCATGATCGGCCTGTAGAGAGGGACGGCCCTGATTAAGACTGCTACTCAGCCACTTTAGGATGCAATTTCCCTATTTGTGTGTGTAATGAATTGTACGTACTGTGTATGGTGAGTGTTATTTGATCTTATTTGCCATGCCAAAGACACATTTACATGATATGAACATTTTAATGGTGTAATGTAACTCAACCTACATTTCCTCAAGCACTGTACTAAGCAAAGAGATTTGTACTTTACTTGAGTATTTCAATGTGTTGCTACTGTTTATGTTGTGGCAATTTAGCACTCACAACAGGAACGAATGAAACAGAGAGGAATCAAATAAAACACAGATATAGTTGATCAATTATTATTTCATTGTACAACAATCAATAATAAAGAGGAAAACATTACCTCTGCTCTCAAGCAGTCCTACAGAAATGCTCCAACCCAGTAGAAGTTTTACAGAGACATATATAGGATTCTAAAATGACGCACGCTCATTTTCCTTACATTAACTAACACACAACATCACATGTTCTGGCTCTCAATGCTATACTTGTATGTTCCAGATGTCGAAAGTTTACTTATCTCATGACATCCTTTAGGAGTAGTCAACTAACAAAGGTTAACTGTTTTTATAACCTGAGGCCTTCTATGAACTTCCTCTGACATAGGCCTCTCCAAATCGGTGTGACTTAACTCGACAACAGACTTAGTATAGATTATCATGTGATCTTAATAAATAAACCAGAAATACGCTGTAATAAAGATTCTGCCATAACGCTTTTTACCCCAGGTAAATAGTGTACTGTAGTGATACTGGTAAGGATAAACTAATGTTAATATATATATATATATATTAATATAATTTCACATACCGAAACGTTAACGCTTGTCTGAGTATATCTTCCGTTGACTCTGGCTGTGGGTCTTACCGGCTGTTGATAGCCCTTATAAGCTAACGCTAGCATGCTTTATTCAGACATTAGCCTTTAGCCCGCTTGGATTTATGGGTGGCTAACGTTACTACAGTCCGGTAGCTCATTTAAGAAAATGTAACGTTATTTATGGGAAACGTTAGCCTACGTGTGTCTGGCATGGATGTATAATAAGAACTGAGTGTCTGGCCGTGACTCTGACTGAGTATGCCGTAAAAGCTTGCGCTAATGTTTAGCATGCGCTAACGTTTAGCGTGTGCTAATGTTTAGCATGCGCTAACGTTTAGCATGCTTTATTCAGACCACGCATTATCCAGTGAAGAACACTCAGCAGAGCATATATTTCTCAACACAACATTAACTGTAACGTTAAATGTTCTTAACTGAGCTAGTGGACTGTAAAAACACTACCCACCCATGACTCCAATTCGACTACAGGCTAAAGTCAATGTCTGAATAAAACATGCTAGCGTTAGCTGTCTACCAGCATGAGTCATGGTCAGATTCAAAGGTAAATATACTCAGACAAACATTAAGTATATTAACTTTACCTTTTCTTAACTGAGGCTTGGTGGCCTGTAAACAGTATGAACAGGCGGGCTGCGTGTTTTCTATTGTAAATAAATAGATAAGACTATGAATTTGTATTTATTACCAGAGTAGAAATTCTGGTGTTAAACGTCAATTTAAGGACAGAGTAAGTGTGTTTCTTTTATATTGACGAGCGACTTATATTTTAATTTTCAAGTTCAATTGATAAAGATATTGTAAATGTAACTTTAGTTTACAACATCGTGTTATATATTTTTACATCACCAAAATGTTGACCACTGTCCTAAAATAAAGTATAGGCTTTGAGTAACGAATTTTAGTGGGCTGTCTTTCATTTTGACACACACATAATAAACATACATACTGTATGTTAAATGGATATATCCGCCTTCTTTTATTTATCTTTCCATTCCCACAACAATATACATAAATAAATGGCATATTTTGGACATAGTTCGAATGGTGATTAATCATGATTAATTAATTTTTAAGCTGTGATTAATCTGATTAAAAAAATGTAATCGTTTGACAGCCCTAATATATATATGAACTTTGTATGTAATACTTTGTAAAGTACAACACAATGCAATTTGAAAAGAAAGAATGTATTGAGTGTACACCTGCATTTCATTAATTCCCTCTTCACATCTCTATTTATCTCTTTCTCTTAGAGCGCCATGGCTGATATTGAACCACCTGTTCGATTGCTGATCATCTTGAACGACCACAACAGCGTCAGACTGGAGCTTCGAAATGGGATTCCCAACTCAATGGAAGAGCTCATTGAGGAGGTCAAGAATTCATATGGATTAGAAGGTTACATAAGGCTACAGTATAAAGACACAGATTTTTGGAACACATTTGTTAATCTTACATCTACACATGCGATTAAAGATTTAACAGTGATCAAAGTTGTCGAATTAGACCCCGATTCTACAACTGTGGTCTTGTACCCAGTTGAGATACCATTAAATAGTACCCCTACAAGTGGACTGTACAGTGAAGACTCCTCTGGATCTGTGAATACAGATGACACAGTATACTTAGCGGCTCTTCCTCAGAATCATTAAGAACACAGCAGTGGCCTAAAGTGTTTCCAATCCCGGTCTTCTCCTATGACACAGAATGTCAATTACAGAGAGGAAATGCAGAGTACACAAATAACCAATCTAGACTGACACCAAGCTCAAATCATCTGCAGAGCTTGCTGTGAACTCGTTGAAGACCAAGTCTCAAGAAGAGTCCTACCCTGCGAATAATTTTAAAGAGAGCCAGGCGAGCTGAGGCCAACCATTTTCCATCCTTGCCGATTGGTGAGACTCCAGAAAGCATGGAGCAAGAGACAATTTCCCTTTTGGCAGAACAACAGAAAAGAAACAACCGGCAATCAATAAAAGAAAAGATGGCGAAGGCGTTAGGATACCGAAGACAAGAAATAGTGCATCGGAGGCCAAGCATTGAAGGCCTCTTGGAGCGGTGGCCTGCACTTTTTCACATGGAAGAGGTAATTATTTTTGATGAAACCCTTGATTGTAAGCCTGTAGTGGAGAAGAATTGAGGGCCCAACTAACTAACAACTATAGACAGCCAAGGCAAATATGTTGATGTTTATTTTTTAATATATATCACAATATAAGCTTTACATCTATTACTCTTAGTGTCTTTATTTGGTGGTGGTTTTCAATAAATATGTGGATTAATTCATTTAAATGTTACATTCATACAAGCTGACTTGGAGTACTTTTAATCAAACTGTTGGCTCTTTATAAAAAACATGTGTATTATCAATTCTCAGTATTTTTTGTTTTCTATGCTGCTTATATTTTCTAGGTAAATGCTGAGTTAATGCGCATAACAACATTTCCATTGGAGACAAAGTTCTTGGCGCAGTTGGACAAACACTCCACCAAACTACTGCAGGTCATCAGGAGCAGGGGAGGAGTTGTGAAACAGAAGACCACCGGGATCTTGCAGGTTTTGGATGAGGTATCTATGAATGAGTTTTTTTATCTGTGGGATCAGTGGCTGAATCGTCCTTTTTTTTTGCATTTGATTCATTATATATATATATATATATATATATATATATATCTCTGTTGTTACTCAGACTGTGGACATCACCATCAGAAGAGAATGCATCCTCAAATCTCTAATGATCTACCTGGGTGAACCTGTTGACCATCTCATCAAAGAATTCCAGGTAAGACCTCCCACTCACTCACAAGAAGTTTGTTCATAAAAGAAAACATATTTGTACTGCATGCAAATAACTGCTTGGTTAGAAAGATAGTCATTTGTGATGACCACCTGAGCTTTCCTCTTGGGCCGACTGAACTGACGCCTCAGGCCTGTTGAACTACACTCTGTGGTCCTCATCCATTCCCCTTTTTTTTGCATGATATGCAGGACGCTGAGGCTGGAGAACTGGAGCAGGCAACAATGGAAACCTTTGTCACTGGGAAAGAGGATCAGTTTCATCGACCCAAAGACGTCAAGGTTCTCATCGAAGGAACAGAGGTCCTCAGCGGCTTGCCCTCGGTTGTGACAGCTTTTGCCATGCTCTTCGGGCTCATATACGCACTGAAATGGGGCGAAACCTGCGAGCTAGTTCAGGCAGTCAACTCGAGCACTTATGCTGCATTCATACATAACGCCCCCTTGCCACTCTACAACCAACCAAACAGAGTCTCCTTAATATGCCGCTCTATTTAACCTGCCAGATCTCTCTCCATGCATTGCTTGCTGCTGCTATTGCCGCAGCTACCTCTACGTTGCTGCTGCTTGCCTGCCCCACCACCACCCCAGCTTCCACCTGTAGGCTCGGGGGTTAGTTATTTGATCATCACTCATCGTGCTATGTATATCTGTGGAGTGATGATGCCCGAGCCTAGTCGCCAAACTCAACTATATGCTGCTTCTAATAAACATGTTAAAGGAACACGTGAGTTGTCTGACTGAACTTAAGATATCAGAAATAACTGCAATCCACTTTTGAAGTTGTGCAAAAAGTCCTGATGGAGGGGAAAAAGATGAGCCCAAAAGTGAATAGACTGAGAACCCAGCTGTTCATCCCAGAGTAGACACTTTGTTGCACTCACTCACAGTTACCATTGTTACATGGTAAGGTTTCTAAAACCAAGGTTTTATAATAATTATGCATTGTAAAACATTTGCGAAAAAGTGTTGTGTTCAGAAGTTGCACTTACAGTATGACCGATTTTCACTGTAGAAGTTATGCATGTCTAATCATTTTCAGAGATTACATGTCTCACAGGCGCAAGTTGTCAGTGTTGCTTTAAAAAAGTGTGCAGTGGATAATAAGGACAAGTCTTTTTTCTAAGAGTTTGATGTTTGGAAGCGGCCCACATATTACTGCATTTTAACTGTGGTACTTATTAACATGTCTAAGATCAGGTAATGGCTGCCTCAGAGGCCAAAGCTGGTTGTGTGAACAACTTGTTTTTCATTCAAATAAATGTGCTCTGGTGTTAAAATATACAGATTGATCTGAAGAAATTGAGTCAATGTAAAATATTTCGTGTGATTGATTACTCTAATATTTTTTTGTTGGTACAACGTTTTACTTTTATTAGTGTACCTTTCAGTTGCATTGCACTCCTTAAACGTGTTTGAGACACTTTAGATAACAATGTGGCTGTCATTTGATTAACTCTGAAAATACAGAGATTTTTATTGAATAAATCACCCAAAAATCACATGAATTGAGTTACAGGTGTCCCCTCAGCTGTGCAGACTTATTTAATAATACGGTAGGAAATTGTGGAGTAAAGTTAATATCTATCTTGTACACACACACACTTTTCCTCTACTGATGAGAGGAAGACAGAGGGGACTAAAGTATTTCTTATTTTTCTACATTGACCTGAATGTATTCTTTATTCTGTGTATTTGTGGACTGAAATAAAAGTTTTTATAAAGTTTGTGATACATTTATTTGCAGTCACTTCATTATACGTTAAATACATTTAATTCAAGCTAAGATACATTAGCTAGTTAGTGCTCTTACCTGTGTGCCTCCTTCAAACAGCATTATAACCAGACTGTATCTTCAAACGATAAGTACCAGTTATAGCTACTTGATTTTAGATAAACAATTGAAAAGACAAAATCAACCAGCTAATGTATTGAAAGACCAATCTTTATTTTAAGGTGCCTTTTCTTTAAACCTTCAGATGTGAGATATTAGTTATGCAGTAATTGTAAGAGAATATTTTAATCTGATCTGTTTATAGAGCTTCTTATAGTTTTTTAGAATCTGTGATACTGCAAACATCTGCTTGTAGTCACTCAAAGACTCCTCTATAAGTTGAGGTCACAGGTCAAACGCTTCTCCTATATCCGTGGGGGAGGTGAGACCTAGCTGCATCTCTTTGAGACAAGGAGATTATTGTCTCGCATTTAATAGCTAATTAGGTATACGCGGGCTTTCTGTGGGCCGGCCTCTCCTCGTGTAGCAGCGATGTTTGTGGCTTTGGGGGCAGAGATAAGCAAGGTGGACCAAGGACAGTGTGAAACTAAGATGATCTCCCGGCCGTATGTAATTAATGTACTGTGATCAATAAACTCTTAGTGCTTTGGCTAATCGACGTTCCAGACTCCTTCATTCTACCTCAACATTGCAACAACAGAAGTTTACCTTCACAGTAATAGTATTGACAATACAAAAATACTGAGCAACTAGTTGAGTTAACTTTATATTTCTTATTGTCTAAAAAGCATTTATTACACTCATTTTCCCCACTCATAATCACAGTGTGTACCAATTGAGACTGTAATTCCCGTCAGGTGTCATCTCTCTAACCGGAGTACTGTTTTGGATGAAGCGGCTCCGGCACAACATTACAACATACATCAGATTCCCCAATAGTAGGTGTAGCAGTACGTACAGCAAGTTGCATTACATAGATTGTTTTGAACCCACCTTCAAAAGCTTTGTGATTATATTACTGGATGGAAACTGAAAGCACGGGAACATTAATAAACTACATAACAGAAAGTATGAATAACAATAATGAAATTGTGACTGTAGATATGTTTATACTTTATATTATTTACTGTAAATGTTTAATTTAGATTTAATTATTGTGATTATTCTTTCTATCTAAATCTCACAATGGGGTAGGTTACAGGAACTTTTCATCAACAGATTACTTTAGTCTGGCTTAACTCTTCACTGATTGGTTGCACACACTTTAAATGTACTGGCTATGCAAAACAGAAGGTGGGGCTCATTATCATATTAAAAAAATGCGCGTTTTATACACGTCAAAAACGCGCGTTTATTTGGTAAAAACGCGCGTTTTTGACGCGTATAAAACGCGCGGTTTTTTACATGTCAAGAACGCGCGAAAAACGCGCGTTTTTTGCGCGTAAAACGCTTTTTAAACGGGCGAATAGTGGCACTTTAGGCTTTCCATAGTTTTACGCCCGAAAAACGCGCGGTTTTTACAAAAACCGCGCGTTCTATTTCATACCTACTGACCGCCAGAGGTGGTGCTTTAGCACTGGATATCTTCTGTCTCGCGCATGCGTAGGTCGAATATTTATATCAACAAAGTCACGTGTGACCTCGTACGACCCGGAAGGCATAAGTTCCGGTGCCGTCGACGAGTTCAGTCCTTTTCATCTTCTCGCAGCGTAGGTTACTACTTTATGAGTAGAAGCCAAGCTAGCTTACTGAACAATTAAGATCCTAGCTCATCGCTATCTGTAGCCTTGTGATCGTTAGATCGGAGCTGCGGGCTAGAAAGACGCTCGCCCTCCAAAGGCTGCGACGAGCTAGCTGTCCGTCCTCCCAAGGGAGGGGACCGCGGTGTTCACCGCTCGGATCTTAGGAGGTCCGGATCGGTAAAGAGCGGACGCTCCTGCACGTCAGCCGGCGCTACCGTTTTTGCTGTTTGTGCTATATATTCTCAAACTAATGAGATAATTGTATACAATTAGCCGAGGGCTCTCGCTAATTGTCACTGCGCAGTTAGCTGAGCGCTTTCGTTCAAGCTAAACTGTTACTACACTAGTGAAAAGAGTGTCTCCGCACCTCTTTTCACTACAAACATTTGGTTACTTACCTGATTCTATCGTCCAGTTAGCTGAGTGCTAGCCGTTCAAGCTAACTGTTACTGCACTAGTGAAGAGAGCGTTTCCGCCCTCTTCTCACTACAAACATTTGATTCTATCGTACCTGATTCTATCGTATCTGATTCTATCGTCCATTTAGCTGAGTGCTAGCCCGTTCAAGCTAACTGTTACTACACTAAGTGAAGAGGGCGTCTCCGCCCTCCTCTCACTACAGACATTTAATTCCTTACCTGTATATCGTCCAGTTAGTTTGAGTGCTCCCGTTCAAGCTAACTGTTACGGCACTAGTGAAAGAGTGTCTTCGCCCTTCCATGGCGCACAATTGGTTCCTGTGCCATCCTCCAGTTAGCCGAGTGCTCTGGCTCATAGCTAACTTACTACAGCGTTAGTGAAGAGAGTGTTTCCGCTCCCCTCTCCTTGCACACAGTTGGTTTCTGTTCCATCCTCCAGTTAGCTGAGTGCTCTCGCTCAAAGCTAACTCGCTACAGCGCTAGTGAAGAGAGTGTTTCCGCTCCCCTCTCCCTGCACACAGTTGTCTTAAGAACCATTCCATCTCCAGTTAGCAGAGTGCTTTCGCTCAGGCTAACTCTCTACGGCGCTAGTGGAGAGAGTATTCCCGCTCTCCTCTCACAGCATACATACCACTAACTGACCACACACTTGTTCGCACCCCAGTTAGCAGAGTGCGTACTGTTAGAGTTTATTGAAGGATAAAAATGTGTTTTCATAATGTATTCTCATTTGCTGTGTTACAAAATGTGTTGATGGAGGAACAAAGCATAGTCTGTTTAAAATGACACACACACACACACACACACACACAGATTCACATGACTGAGAGTCACAAGATTCACACTAAGAAATAAGGCGTTGGTCAAGACCACATGATTGTCTCATGTTACTGTTTGTTGAAATAAAAAGACTGCACTGAGAGAGTTGGTGAGAGTTGGCTCTCCTAGCTGAGAGTTGGTTAAGGAGTGGACATGGCATATGTCACTCGCCGATTCTCCTAGCTGGGAGTTGGTTATGGAGTTGACATGACATGTCACTCGCTGATTCTCCTTGCAGCAAGTAAACTTGAAACATGAGTCCTGTTATCTTTGTTCACTGGGTTTTGGTATATTTGAACCGAGCTGGGGTTTACCCTTACAAAGTAATATAGAGATACCTCACAGTACGCTCACGCTAACTACTTTGTGCTCACTCCCCTCCATTGTGGAGTTTGTTTCCTGGCCAGTTATTTACAGTCAGCTGAGTGCTTCCCCTAAGAGTGGCGCTATGTTTAACGGCTGTAACACCTGTATGGCTTCTCTGCAACCAGAGGATGGCCATGACCTTTGCCCCTCTTGTCTTGGCCTCGAGCATCTGAGGGAGGGCCTTTCGGAGGACTCGTGCATGAATTGTACCATCATGCCTCGTGCGGTAAGAGCTGCTAGACTAGCCAGGGTTGAACTACTGACTGAGGGTGGCCTTCCCCCTGCACAGTCGACTACATCCCAACCTACCCGTCCTAGGCGTCGGGCAGCAGAGGCTGCGGGTGCCCCGCCCAAGAAAAGGACTAAGCCTGATAGGCTGTCCTCTAGGGTGGACCGACTCACTACTGAGGTTGCCCAGATGAAGTCAATCCTCTTGGCTCTCCATTCTGGTGTCCGTACAGAGCACGCCGCTGCACCCAGTCCACCCAGCCCACCCATGCCTGAACTGATTCCAGAGGACGATGTGTTCTCATTGGCAGCTTCAGCCACTCAATTTAATAATTTAATGAGTATGAAGGAGAGGGCCCGTCCTTCTGGGCCTGGCTCCTGTACCTCAGATCATGTATCCTCGGGGGGGGGCGGATGTCGGCTCCATGAGTACCGTCATCCGCATGGCACTGGCTCGCCAGCAGTTGGATGTACAGCAGCCCGAAACAGTGCCTAGCAGTGCGTTCTTCAGGCGCACTTTGGCACCCGCCACCCTTGCAGTTCCTCCCTCTTGTGAGTATCTTACATTACATTACATTGCATTTAGCTGACGCTTTTGTCAAAAGCTACTTAAAATAAGTACATTCGACCAGGAAGACACAACCTTGAAGAAAACAGAATCATATAAGTACATCAGGTATCATAGAGCCAAACATTTCAAGTGCTACTCAACTGGCTTTAGGTAAGCCAGTCCTTTATTAGTATAAAAGTGCTTCGTTAATAGTTCTAACGCTCGAAGTGGAGTCGAAAGAGATGAGTTTTCAGTTTGCGCCGGAAGATGTGCAAGCTATCTGCCGTCCTGATGTCAATGGGGAGCTCATTCCACCATCTTGGAGCCAGGACAGCAAACCCACATGTTTTTGCGGATGGGAACTTGGGTCCCCCTCGCAGCGAGGGCGCAGCGAGTCTTTTGGCTGATGCAGAGCGTAGTGCACGCGCTGGGGTGTACGGTTTAACCATGTCCTGGATGTAGGAAGGGCCAGATCCATTCGCAGAATGGTAAGCAAGTACCAGTGTCTTGAAGTGGATTCTAGTAGTTACCGGAAGCCAGTGAAGGGAGCGGAGGAGCGGAGTGGTGTGGGAAAATTTAGGAAGGTTGAAGACCAGACGAGCCGCTGCATTCTGGATGAGCTGCAGAGGTCGGATGGCACATACAGGTAGACCAGCCAGGAGGGAGTTGCAGTAGTCTAGGCGTGAGATGACGAGAGCCTTGACCAGAACCTGAGTCGCTTTCTGTGTCAGCTGGGGACGTATCTTCCTGATGTTGTAAAGCGTGTATCTGCAGCAACGGGTTGTAGCAGCGATGTTTGCAGTGAAGGACAGGTTGTTATCTAGGGTCACACCCAGATTCCTTGCAGTCTGAGTCGGGGAAACAACTGAGGTGCCGATGTTGATTGTTAGGTCAAGAGTGGGACAATCTTTTCCCGGGAGGTAGAGCAGCTCAGTCTTGTCAAGGTTAAGCTTGAGGTGGTGAGCAGACATCCACTGAGAGATGTCAGCTAGACAAGCAGAGATGCGTGCAACGACCTGGGTCTCTGAGCGGGGAAAGGACAGAATTAATTGGGTGTCGTCAGCGTAGCAGTGGTAAGAAAAACCATGCGGGCTAATGACTGATCCGAGCGAGTTTGTGTACAGGGAGAAGAGGAGGGGACCAAGAACAGAGCCCTGAGGGACCCCTGTAGTTAATTGACAAGGGTCGGACTCAGACCCTCTCCAAGTCACCCTGTAGGTACGGTCTTTCAGGTATGAGGTGAGGAGGGAAAGAGCAGAGCCTGAAACTCCATGTTTTTGGAGAGTGCGAAGGAGGATCTGATGATTCACCGTGTCGAATGCAGCAGACAGGTCCAACAGGATGATGACAGAGGAGAGGGATGCAGTTTTGGCAGTGTGCAGTTCCTCCGTGACAGCAATGAGAGCAGTTTCTGTGGAGTGACCTGCCTTGAAACCAGACTGGTGCGGATCCAGAAGGTTGTTCTGATTGAGATAACAGGAGAGTTGTTTAAAGACAGCGCGTTCAAGTGATTTAGACAGGAACGGGAGGAGAGAGACAGGCCTGTAGTTTATAACATCAGACGGGTTGAGAGTGGGTTTCTTTAGGAGAGGGTTTACTCTTGCCTCCTTGAGACTGTTTGGAAAGTGACCAGAAGTTAGAGAAGTGTTGATGAAATGGGTGAGAAACGGTAGAATATCAGGAGCGATGGTCTGAAGGAGGTTTGAAGGGATAGGGTCCAGAGGACAGGTGGTAGGGCGGGCAGAAGTAATGAGGGTAAGAACCTCACTTGGAGAGAGAGGGGAAAAGGAGGTTAGTGTGTTGGTGGAAGGAAGGTCTGGTGACCCAGCGGTGAGTATAGGTGAGTCAGAAAAAGAAGAGCGAATATCATCAACCTTTTTTTCAAAGTGGGTAACAAAGTCGCCTGACAGAAGTGAGGAGGGGGGAGGGGCTTTTGGAGGGTCCAAGAGGGTGGAGAAGATGGAAAATAGTTTTTTAGGATTGGAATAGGAAGATTGGATCTTATCTTGAAAGAAAGTGCTTTTTGCCTGAGAGATCGAAGCAGAGAAAGAGGAGAGGAGAGCCTGATAGGTTAGGAGGTCGTCACGGTGTTTGGATTTCCACCGTTTCCACTCTGCTGCCCTAAGGACGGTTCTATTAGCACGCAGTGCATCATTTAGCCAGGGAGCAGGAGGGGACTGACGAGCCTGCCGAGATGTGAGAGGACAGAGAGAGTCCAGGGAGGATGAGAGAGTAGAGAGGAGAGTTTCTGCAGCAGAGTTTGGTGGCAGGAGTTGGAACGAGTCAGAGGAAGGGAGGGCTGAGAGCACCGAGGCAAAGGGGGAGAGGGAGCGAAGGTTACGGCGGACAAGTGCAGGATGAGAAGAGATTAGTTTGTTATGTTTGGAAAGGGGTAGAGAGAATGAAATGAAGAAGTGATCGGATGTGTGGAGCGGGTTTACAGAGAGGTTAGAAGTAGTGCAGTTCCTTGAGAATATGAGATCAAGGACATTGCCAGCTTTATGAGTCGGTGGGGACGGAGACAGTGAGAAAGCAAAGGCGGTTAACAGAGATGTTAGTTAGTCTATCTTCCCCGTCTGGAGGTTGAAGTCTCCGAGAAGTACAGCGGGAGGGCCAGTTTCAGGGATGTGTGAGAGGAGATTATCTAATTCCTCCAAGAAGTCCCCCAAGGCGCCTGGTGGACGGTAGAGAACAACAATGGTTAACTGTATAGGATGGGTTACTGTGACGGCATGGAATTCAAAGGTGGAAGGAGTGAAATTAGGTAGTTTGAAGAGGGAAAAGCTCCATTTGGGAGAGAGCAGGAGACCAGTGCCACCTCCTCTGCCAGTGGGTCTGGGTGTATGGGAGAAGTAATATGCAGTGGAGAGAGCTGCTGGGGTGGATGTGTTGGATGGAGTAATCCAGGTCTCAGTGAGAGCAAGGAAATCCAGAGACTGCAGGGAGGCGTAGCCAGATATGAAGTCAGCCTTAGGAACAGCTGACTGGCAATTCCACAGGCCACCAGAAACTAGATGTTGGATCTCAGTGGAGCACGTGGGATAGACGAGAGCAGGCCGGTTATATCGATTAGGAGATACACGGGGCCAGTGATAATTGCGAGAAGACACATGAACAGGAATGGAGAAAATACACATGATTATAGCATGAGGGGCTAGAAAACTAAAGAAAAGAGAAATAAGACACCAGCTTAATCAGAGTAGGATTTGCCTCCTCTTTGCCTCCCTTGTGACTCCCGTAGGACTCTAATGTCTTTGTCAGTCTTACTCCCGTAGGACTCCAAAGTCTTTGTCAGTCTTCGGCTGTCTGACGCTGAAGCTGACGCTCCAGGAAAGAGCTACCTAAAATGGACGCCTGATTGCTCAGTTCTCACAGCTGTAGGGGCACGCCTCTCTAATTAGTTAACTATCTACAGCTGATGGGCGACAATAGACTGGCCCTGCCTATATTAATGCAGGCTTGAGTGCTGAGACCTGTGAAGCAGGTTTCGCCTGAGCAGATCTGAGATTTAAAATCTCTCAAAAGCGATTTAGCCGTTTAAGCTACAATAACAATTATACAGAGTCGAATAAATGAAACAGAGAAGTCTAATTAAACAAGAATATAACTTACAGTGGTTGCTGCGTCAATAGGTAATGTCGTCACCGGGTCCAGATGCACACTGAGTTCATCAGATTTTAAATGCGGTATTTAAATGCTTTTTAAGGTAAAAAATGACTGAGTCACGCGGTTGTACTTCACGCAATCAATAGACTGGCCCTGCCTATATTAATGCAGGCTTGAGTGCTGAGACCTGTGAAGCAGGTTTCGCCTGAGCAGATCTGAGATTTAAAATCTCTCAAAAGCGATTTAGCCGTTTAAGCTACAATAACAATTATACAGAGTCGAATAAATGAAACAGAGAAGTCTAACTAAACAAGAATATAACTTACAGTGGTTGCTGCGTCAATAGGTAATGTCGTCACCGGGTCCAGATGCACACTGAGTTCATCAGATTTTAAATGCGGTATTTAAATGCTTTTTAAGGTAAAAAATTACTGAGTCACGCAGTTGTACTTCACGCAATCAATAGACTGGCCCTGCCTATATTAATGCAGGCTCGAGTGCTGAGACCTGTGAAGCAGGTTTCGCCTGAGCAGATCTGAGATTTAAAATCTCTCAAAAGCGATTTAGCCGTTTAAGCTACAATAACAATTATACAGAGTCGAATAAATGAAACAGAGAAGTCTAATTAAACAAGAATATAACTTACAGTGGTTGCTGCGTCAATAGGTAATGTCGTCACCGGGTCCAGATGCACACAGTATCTGAGGGAGTTACATGCATGCTGGAGGGACACTAAGACTTTTTCCCGTCTTACGTCCGATGGCCGAGCCCTAGCAGCCAAGATGCGGCAAAGGTCGGCCTTGATCACATGCCGGCTGTGGAGCCTACCATTGCTTCCCTCATAGTTTCCCCTGATGAAGCTCTGAGGTCGGAGGCCAGGTGCCCTCGACCCCAATGTCGGGTCACTGATGACCTGCTCACTAAGGCTTACGATACAGCGGCACGCATGGGCCGTATAGGCAATTCCCTCTCTCACCTCATGCTCGCCCTCTCAGCTTCCCTGCAGCAGGAGGCTCTTAGCGCTTCTGCTACCAGCCTCAGTGACGCCTCATTACAGGCGTTTGCTCTGATGTCAAGAGAGCTTGGGCGCCTGATGTCCACTCTCGTCCAGACTCGTCGCCAGGTTTGGCTGGCACAGTCACCTTTATCAGAGGCATGTAGGAGGACTCTCCTTGCTGTCCCAGTGGAGCCCGGGGAACTGTTCGGTTCAGCTGCCATACAGGTGCTTGAACGGACTGTCCAAGCTAGTCAGACCAGGCAACAGTTCTCAGCTCTTCGCAGAGACATGTCCCCCCCCCCGGTAGGCCGAGAGGCTCCGCATCTGCCTTCCGAGGCCGCTCCCGTCCACCAGCTCACCCCGGTACCCGCCAGGGACCTCGGTATCCCACGAGGGGGCCGGCCCGCTACGGTCCTGTTAACTCGCCACCAAGGCAGCCTCGGTATCCGGTGCCTAACCATCGCCCCCCCAGAGCCTCCAGAGGCCGGGGGGCAAGGCGCTGAGGGTCTGGGGCCGGCTGTCGGTTATTTCTCCCAGCAGCAGCTCAACTACTGGGTAGCTCAAGCTTCAGACCCCTGGGTGGTTTCCACCTTAACCCAAGGGTACAAGCTTCAGTTCCGACGCCGACCCCCCAGCCTTCAGCCGGTCACCATAAGTGACCCGGCAAAATAAATCGCCCTAAACCAGGAGCTGTCAGTCCTCCTTGCCAAAGGAGCAATCAAGCCTGTAGACCCCATCTCAAAGGTAAGGAAGAAAGGCGGTGGACTTCGCCCAATCCTAGATCTAAGGGGACTCAACAAGTTCCTAAAGATCTTACCTTTCCATATGCTGAGCACAGCGGACGTTCTTCGTACCGTTGCCAGGGGGGAATGGTTCACGTCCATCGATTTAAAGGACGCTTATTTTCATGTGCCTATTGTACCTCATCACAGGCAGTTTCTTTGCTTTGCCTTCAGAGGCCGTCATTTTCAGTTCAGGGTGCTCCCATTCGGACTCTCCTTCTCCCCAAGGGTGTGCACCAGGTGTGTCGCGGCAGCCCTATCACCCCTGCAGTCTCAGGGTATGAAGATTCTGCCATACTTAGACGACTGGCTAATCTGTGCACCGTCCCGGTTGCAGTCAACCCAGGACACGGCTCTCCTTCTCTCTCATGTCACCCGGCTAGGCCTCAAGGTGAACATGGAGAAGAGTTATCTGAACCCCTCTCAGAGCCTAACCTTCATTGGGGTGGCTCTGGACACAGTCACTATGCGGGCCTGTCCATCTGCTCAGCGCCTGGACAACATTCTCCAGCTTCTTCCCCTCTTCAAAAGGGGCAGGTCTCTGGCATTTATCCTGTTTCTCCGCCTCTTGGGCATGCTGACAGCTGCCCCCTGCAGAGATGGCTGAACGGCCTCCACTTAGACCTCAAGTTGCACAGGCACAAAAGAATCAGGGTGTCACAACAGTGCCTCTCCACTCTATCCCCATGGAGGGAGAGGTCATATATGTCGAGGGGCGTGGCCATGGGCTCCGTCCCTTTCCGCAGAGAGACCGTTACGACGGATGCCAGCCTCTCGGGATGGGGTGCGGTGTGGCAAAACAGGACATATCAATGTGCTAGAGCTACGAGCTGTGCACCTAGCACTCAGGCACTTCCTGCCATACCTAAGGGGGAGGCATGTGCTTGTCCGCTCGGACAACACTACAGCGGTGTACCATATAAACCACCAAGGGGGCACCAAATCTGCATGCTTGCTAGAGGTGTCCCAGACTCTCCTGACCTGCGCAGCTCCTTGCCTGGCCAGCCTACGGGCAATGTATCTGCCCGGAGAGCAGAACCAAGTCGCAGACTTCCTCTCCCGTCACAAGCCCCCACCAGGGGAGTGGCGGCTTCATCCAGAGGTGGTGGCCAAAATCTGGGGTCTCTTCGGCAGGGCAGAGGTAGATCTCTTTGCCTCAAAGATGTCGACCCACTGCCTCCTGTGGTTCTCCTTGAGCGAGAAAACCAGCTCTTTGGGTCAGGACGCCCTGGCTCATTCATGGCCAGGGTGTCTTCTCTATGCCTATCTACCCCTCCCTCTGATCCTACCAACACTCCTCAGAGTGCTTCATCAGGGCCACGGGCTTCTTTTGGTGGCCCCCCTTCTGGCCAGCCAGGACTTGGTTCTCCCTGCTGCACAGACTCTGTTGCGGGACACCTTGGCGTCTCCCCAACAGGAAGGACCTCTTGTCTCAGCTGGAGGGTCAAATATGGCACCCCGACCCCTGCCGCCTCCAGCTGTGGGTCTGGCCACTGGAGGGCCCGACCCACTGCTGAGCGACTGCATAGAGCCTGTCAGGAGGACTATTCTCAATGTGAGGGCACCATCTACTCGTAGACAGTACGAAAACAGGTGGAAACTGTTCTCTGACTGGTGCCAAGGGCGAAATGAGGACCCAGTACATTGCTCTGTGCCTACTATCCTTGAGTTCCTACAGTCCCTCCTGGATGACGGCCGGTGTCCCGCTACCGTCAGGGTGTATGTGGCTGCTATATCAGCCCAACATGCAAAGGTTGACAACAGTACAGTGGGGAGCCATAGACTGGTATCCCTCTTTTTAAGGGGAGCACTGAGACTTCGCCCCCCGAACATCCCAAGGGCCCCTTCATGGGATCTACCCTTGGTGCTGGATGCCCTATGTTCGCCTCCCTTTGAAACCTTGTTAGAGGCAGAACTGAGGTGGCTCTCAGCCAAGACTGCTTTTCTTCTTGCCATCACCTCAGCAAAGCGTGTAAGCGAGCTTCATGCCTTGTCTGTAAACAGCTCGTGTCTGAGGTGGAACTCAGATGGCTCAGGTGTCACCTTATGGCCGAACATAGCGTTCCTCCCTAAGGTGCTGACACGCTCTCATTTTAATCGGCCTATCCAGCTGGCAGGGTTTGACCCCCCATCAGGAGAGGGGGAAGAGAGGTCAAGACTCCTATGCCCGGTGAGGGCCCTTAGAGCTTATGTCCAGACTACCGCAGGCATGCGTCAGTCTGACCAGCTCTTTTTATGTTACGGTGGTCCTAGAAAGGGCCATGCGCTCTCAAAACAACGCTTGTCCCACTGGATCGTGGACGTCATTGCCCAGGCATACAGGGCGAATGACCGTCCCTTGCCACCCAGAGTAAAGTGCCACTCTACCAGGAGTGTCTCCACGTCATGGGCGACCTTGAGAGGTGTGCCCCTGGAGGACATATGTGCTGCGGCCACATGGGCATCTCCGAGCACATTCGCCAGATTCTACAGGGTGAATGTTGCCGCCCCTCACCCGCTGGGTGTGGTCCTCCTGCAGAGTCCGCCTAGACCATCCTTATAAGGTGAGTATTCAGACTTCCTCGTGACTCTGTTGGTATAGGTCATCCAGTGCTAAAGCACCGCCTCTGGCGGTCAGTAGGTATGAAATAGAACGATAGTTACTTATGTAACTACAGTTCTATGAATACTGGATGACCACCAGAGTTCTTGGTCACTCGGAATTTCGTGTTTCTGCGAGAAGATTCCATAGGACTGAACTCGTCGACGGCACCGGAACATATGCCTTCCGGGTCGTACGAGGTCACACGTGACTTTGTTGATATAAATATTCGACCTACGCATGCGCGAGACAGAAGATATCCAGTGCTAAAGCACCGCCTCTGGCGGTCATCCAGTATTCATAGAACCGTAGTTACATACGTAACTATCGTTTTAAACGGGCGAATAGTGGCACTTTAGGCTTTCCATACATATCAGCCTCGCGGAGTCTGTCTACGCGCTCGTGAAAAGTTTCTGGCACTTTGGGGCGGAGCCACTGGACTTTGATTGACAGCTGCTAGGAAACCCGGAGTTCCCAGGTTTGATAAATGCCTGAACTACCAAGAGCCGAGGAGTGACGGCAGCAAAATCAGTTGGACGAGATTGAATGGTAAAGTTGTCCATAAAAAACTATTATATTTGTAAAGTGTACAGCTAATATATATATATATATATATATATATATATATATATATAAATGAATTTTATATAAAACAATATATTTTTGAGTGGGCTGTATCTGTCGAAAATTGCATATAAAAGGATCCGGATTTGCCATCTTTATCTATCTGACGTCCTGGAGCGGAGTCCGTCTCCCACCTGCAGCGATGCGGTGGAATCCTCCCGTTTCTGTGGATCTATAAAAGTGGATATCGTGACATGCCACAGGACGCGGTAAGTGTATGAGGATTGTTTGTTCAAAATGATAAATGTTTGAGGGCTCCACCCAAAATGTAAAAAGGACATTGTTTGGGAAATTCTTTTTTTTTATTGAGATCTCAGGGTTTTGTTTTACTTGGGCCTAATGTTGACACTGGTGACCACTGTATTACATAATTCACTCATGGAACTACAGGTTGGGGGTATTGTTTCCGCATGGACTTATGTGTTGTTAACTGTATATATTGTGTGCCCTCCTGGCTTCTTCCTCTTCTCTTCCCGGACTGCAACCGGACAACATGTCCTTTTTCTGCTCCTAAATATAGTTCCCTTTTGCACCTTCGATGCACCGCCTCCGACTCCTATCTCTCGGCACTACAACACTGTATATATATCGTGATTTTGTGAATTGGAATTGTTTTAACTTGTGAAAATATTTTGTTGATCCATAACGGGATACTTTTTTTATAATTATTGTAATTAATTACTGATCCCCCAGCCAGCACAATCACGCACACCACAAGGACTTGTGAAAAATGACATTAGAGTGTCTTGTAATTATATTTTATATAATTATTGTAATTACTCTGATGTAGAATTACAAGACACTCTAATGTAATTTTCACAAGTCCTTGTGGTGTGTGTGATTGTGCTGGCTGGGGGATCTAAAGTATCTATTGAGTTCTGCTCTACCAATATCCCTTGAATCTAGATATTGATTACCCCATAGATCACCTACCAAAGGTAAGGTTACAAGAAGGGTTACAAAAGCTGTTGTTTATCAATTGAAATTCCTGATTATTTTTATATAATTGTGTTGTGTTTTACTGCTTTATTACAGTACGGTAGGGGAGAAACGTGGAGGAGAAGATGGGTCTTTGGAATGCTGGGCATCAGAGGAACAAGGAGAAGACCTATCCTGAGGCTGGTTAAGATCAAGGCGCCATTTAATTCCTCTTGTCACAAATTACGTTCGCCAAGAGACTACGGTGATAACGGACATGGGGAGGGTGTACATGACTGCACTCGCAGAAAGTGGCTTTGTCCATTTCTCTGGGTCCACAGCCAGTCATTTGTGGACCCAGACACAGGAGCCCACACCCAAAACATTGAGCGGGCTTGGTCAACATACAAGTCCCAAATCTGGAGACTGCGGGGAAACCGCACAGTGAAGACTCTGAAGAGTCATCTTTCTTTCATAGAGTGGACACATTGGCTGGCAAATGAACACAAAGATGGTCCCCTAGGCAGATTGTTGCATGACATACGCCACTTTCACAAGTTCTAGATATAAAAGCAATCTCGTTTTGGTTATTACTGTCATTAATAAATTCAGGTTGTTTGTTTATATGTTCCTCATTTATATCAAATGTGTTCATAACATTTGGATTGTTGTTTAAATTAAAATGTAAACTTGAGTGGCTGTAGATCCGTCATTGTCATCAACAGTGTTTGTTTGTTTGTAAAACTGCTTAACTAATGGTGAAGAAATTATTAGTTAATGGGTAACTACTGTTTTTGATCCATTACTTTACTTGAGGGGACACAAACTGCTTAAGTAACGGTAAGGTAGTCATTAGGTAATGGGTAACTACTGTTTTTGATGCATTACTTTACTTGAGGGGACACAAACTGCTTAAGGAATGGTTAGGTAATGGGTAACTACTGTTTTTGTTTGCGTTACTTGAGTTTACCGTACCCAAACTGCCTAAGTAATGGCAAGGTAAGTAATGATGACTTAAGCAGTAAAACGTGAGTCCGATCCACCTCCACCAGTCGATGTGGGACCCAAGCCAGCCGAAGATGGCAGGTTTAAAAGTGTCCTCCTGCAGCGGACCATTGCTTCAATCACAGTCACTCAGGAACTCATTAACTAACCATTAATGAATGATTCATTAATACAGTACCCCCCAGTCTGTTAACCATGTACTAACCATCAGTTCTTCAATCGCAGTCACTGAGAAACTCATTAACTAACCATTAACTATCTAGTCGTTCCTTATTCACTACTCAGTAACTAAGCACATTTTGTGTACCTTATTGTAAAGTGTTACCAATAATTACCAAATATTTTGTTAAAAGGTGCAATAAACACCTCAATTTAAAAAAAGAAAAATACTTTTCTGACTATTATTTGATATATCAGGCTTCACAGGGATTTAACTCCACTCCATTTATAATATACTTAATTCAAATCTAAATCAAATCAAGTTTTATTTATATAGCACATTTATAAACGATTTTTGGTCGAGCGACAGTGCTGTACATATAATAAAATTAGCCTACAGTAGAGACACTTTACAGCAAATACAACAGCACAGATTGTTCAGAATATCAGTATGAGAAAAAACGACACCCTCTATCCTTAGACCCTCACATCGTACAAGGAAAAACTTCCAGAGAAAAACCCACAGTTTAAGGGGAAAAAATGGGAGAAACCTCAGGGAGAGCAACAGAGGAGGGATCCCTCTCCCAGGACGGACAGACGTGCAATAGATGCCGTGTGTAAATCGAAGAGATAATACATTTTACAGCATATAGACCGAATGTTAGGAAATGCATGTGTCTGTAATAAGAAGATGAATCCACGAGGATGTCAGCTACAATCCTGTGGAAGCCATCAGGGAAGCAGCAAGACGAGACCCAAGGCAGGACCGCAGAGACAGGTTCAGCCACGACCCGAACGTCCACGACTTAATCCAGAACTCGGGATAGAGGATCCAAGACACAGGACTACAGCAAGAGGATCAGCCTCGACTCCGGATCCCGGCGTAGATATAGATACAAAACAAGAAAAAAAGGATTTGGCTGGGTTAATCGGAACAAGATAATACACAGACACAGACAGAGAGGGAAAAGGTCATTGGATAAAAGTTATTCTTGATAACCCTCTAGAAAGATCTCATGAACTTCCCCACTCAATCTATCAAGACCCGAGCAGTTCTATTAGAAGTCCAAGGTAAAGGCACAGGCCGGCGCATACCGCTCATGGAATCCCTCACCATATGAACTCTGACCCCTCAAGTGTACAAGTGAAGAGACACCATGTGTCAGCTCCTTTTTAGAATAGTATTTCTTCTCTTCTCAGAGAAACAAGGGTATGAAAAGAACAGCCAGAAACAGAGGAAGAGAGGCACAACGTGACTACGTAAACGCACTCTCCTAAATATTAAACGAGTAAGAGGTGAAGAAACACAAAGCCAGAAATTGAAATGAAAAGGCACCATCATGCTTCCCCTTAGAATAGGGTGGAAATTATGAAGACCCAAATTATGAAGAGGGGACATGGGATACTAGTGAAGAGGGACAACAGTGAAAAGGCCTAACGTATCCAACGTACTAGCACTCTCCAAAGAGACAGAAAGTCAAAGTATACGCCGAGAGGCACAACGTGACTACGTAAATGCACTCTCCTGTATAAATGAGTTCAAGGGAAAGGGGGTGAAAAACTAAACTAATCAAAAGAAGGAAGTAGAGAGGCCTAAATGCCCTCTCCTAGATTCAGTTAAAGGAAAGAACTGGGGAACAAACAAATACAGGAGGAAAGGCCCAACGAGTCAACGTCAACACACTCTCCTAGAATAGTTCAAGGTAAACGGGGTAGGAAGAATATAGTAAGAAACAGAGCTGAAAAGGCGTCCAAGAACGCTTTCCCTCTAGTCCAGGGTGAAAATGTAGGATAAGAAAACAGAGATAGAGAGCACAACAACCTATCTCTTTGTCAGATGCACTCCCCCGCCTGGATAAGCGACTCTGTGCCCCATCCCCCTCTACCGGACCTTAGATCCGCAGAGGGAGAGGGGAGGGACCAACCCCAAGGGGGGGTTTAGGGTTTTAAAAGAAAACCCAGCAGAGATCCAAAAATGGATGAAGAAGTAATTACAAAACGGTTTATAAAACCAAGAGGTTATTCCTCATATTTCTAAAATGTTCTAATCTAATTCAGGGTTATACCAACTCAGCTCCAAGCAACCAGAGGTAGCAACCAGTCAGTCCAGTCAGAACCTTCTCTAAGGTCTCCCCGCCCCCAACCTACTAATCATAAAAAACTGAAACCCCATAAAACCCCAATAATATCAATAACATTTAATAATATTAAAAATAGTATCAATTCTGTGGATAACTAAATAAATAAATAATTAAACAAAAGCCAGAGAGAAAAAGTGAGTTTTAAGTGTTGATTTAAAAAACCCCAGGGTCTGGGCCGACCTCACATGGAGGGGCAAAGTATTCCAGAGCCTGGGCCAGCCGCTGCGAAAGCTCGATGCCCTCTGGTTTTAAGCCTGGTCTTAGGCACTATCAACAGCAGCTGATCAGCCGACCTTAAGGCTCTGCCTGGGGTGTAGCGATGGAGGAGTTCGGCTATATAGGCAGGAGCCAGCCCATTTAGGGCTTTGAAAACAAATAAAAGGAGTTTAAAATCTATTCTGAACCGAACTGGAAGCCAGTGCAATGAAGCCAGAATTGGGGTGATATGGTCACGCTTTTTATGGCCAGTAAGAAGACGTGAACCCTAACCCTAACCTATCACCCCGACAGGGCCCTCCTGGGGTGAGAGTGTCTTGTGATAATGGCCGAAACACTCGATGATCCCGAGGTCCACAACTGATGATGTGTCAAAAAAATGAAATCAATAATTAATTGAAAAATATTAAAAATTAATGAATTTGAAAAATATTAAAATGTAATGAAAAATCAAGATCAGGATTAAAATCAAAATTTAAATTAGATCAAACTTTATTAATTATTTAAACGTGGTGCCGACTGACCTCTGTTCTTTACGTTTGGTCTCTGGTTACCCTAGTCTACAGGACTGTTCAGTGCATATTCCTGGTTCTCACTTCTTTTTCACCTTTTCCCACTTTTTTTAGGAGAGTGCATTTACGTAGTCTCGTTGTGCCTCTTCACTTTTACACTCTGGGGGTCAGAGTTCATATGGTGAGGGATTCCATTGGCGGTATGCGCCGGCCTGTGCCTTTAACCGTGGACTTCTGGTATAGAACTGCTCGGGTCTTGATAGATTGAGTGGGGAAGTTCATGAGACCTTTCTTGAAAGGTCCAAAATTACTTTGCGCATTATGATTAATTATGTGAAATATAAACAAGACTTAAATAAGACTTTAGATAGACCTGGAGTAACATTCAGCTACCCTGCAACCTACAAAGTAATTAAAACTAGCTGCACATTTACCATCTTTGATAAACACATTAATGCATCAATAATAAAAATATATCATATATTATTTTTAAATGGGCCAATCTGCATAATAAGTACTTTTCATTTTTGGTAAGTATATTTAGATGCTAATACTTGTCTACAAAATTACTTGAGTATTATTTTGAATGCAGGACTTTAACTTACAGCAGAGTATTCATACACTCTTGTACTTATTATTTTTATTTAAGTACACGACCTGACTGAGTACTCCCATCTCTGGTAATTTGTATAGACAATAAATGATTCTGAAACAGATCTTCAGGAAACCGTTTCTCGGAGGAGGAGTCGGAGGAGGAGTCTCTAATCACCACAGCTGGCAGTGCTTCCTCCCCGCTGCAGAAGCATTGTCGCGCATGAAGCATGGCATGAAGCAGTAAAATGGAAACTGCGCAACTGACTCAAACAAACACACCTTTTGACGGATAATTTCCACTTTCAAACTTTTCTCAAAGCTCAGTGTCGACGTTGATGTTGTACTTCTCCAAATGACATCCTAAAAAGAATGTCCTGCCTGAGAAGTTGTACTAGTTAGTTAACTTTCATCATGGACCATCTGAACCTGGGCTGTCAGGTAAGCTTTTTTTAATGCACCACAGTCAGTGATATGGAGGTAATATTCCGACATGACATGTCTCTGTGCTTCAAAGATGAAGTGCTTAGGCTGTTATCTGTTTGTTGGCATTGCAACAGTGGGAGTAATATCAACCATGTGCAACACAGTTAACAGATGCAACGGTCGACATGATATTATGGGATTAGTTTAGTTTCATAAAGATAAAGCAGCACTTTCTCAGAATCAAGCTAAACTAAGAGTTTAAGAGAAAAAAAACGGAGTCAAGCAAAATAAATGTAATTTAAAAAATAAAACTATAAGTTGCAAACAAATCATTTGTGTAATCATGTAAACTATAAGTATTTTTGTTTTGTTTTAACACATCTTTTTGTTTGCAGTTATCTTTGCTTCTTTTTCAATGATCAGACTTTTGCTCTCAATGCAGCTTTCTCATTTGCGTTCCCTCGTTTTTTGTTTTCTTCTTCATTTTTCTTTAATGGCGAATCGCTTCCACTTGGAGCATATATCGCCACCTACTGTTGATATATGAAATGTTCATATTACATCCTTGTCCTCAGACCAGTGTTTTTGAGGAACTTGAAGATCAGCTTGTTTAGTTCATTTCTTGATTTACTTTCGTATATTGACTCGAAATCCATGTCCTTGATGTTATGTTGTTCCAGTGCAGTTTTCAGAATGAGTCTTTCGGCCCGTCTACACTACAGGCATCAACAAATCTTGAAGCTGGGCGTGTCTGAGGCTTGGCG
This sequence comes from Gymnodraco acuticeps, assembly GCF_902827175.1. NCBI lineage: Eukaryota > Metazoa > Chordata > Actinopteri > Perciformes > Bathydraconidae > Gymnodraco > Gymnodraco acuticeps. The sequence goes on from NW_022991375.1 coordinate 4,483,401, forward strand.
ATTTCTCGCGCCCAAGGCTACCAACAACCAATCACATGAATCTCCCGCCCCCGACATACAAAGCAATAGCAATATTAAAACGAAGTAAACTGGATATAAAATCCCCAAACAGACGAAAACCTACCAGTTTCACCCACTGTCTCTGCCACCTCCCTCCATGCCTGGTTCCTCCGGTTTGTATCCCGGTAAATAGTTCTGGTCGTAAAGAACCGGGTGATTTGCTACCGTAATTTCTCGTTTGGAATATGAGGAAATGAACTGCGGTCTGGCTCTGCGGGATTTGCATAAACGGGATTTGATTGGCTGATGCCAAGCATCGAGCCTCAAAAGTTGAACATTGCTCAACTTTTGATGCTCGCGATGCTTGCAAAGCCACGCTCCGCTCCCCACAATGCAGTTCGGCGAAGATTCCAAATCTACTACGTCACCCCATTCAAGTGAATGGGCGAAGCGTTGAAAGCATTTTTCGATGCCTGTAGTGTAGACGGGCCGTTTGTCTGTTATAATCCGGGCAGCTAAAAAATACATGATGTATTGCCTCTGGTTGTTGGCAACCATCACAATTGCCATTTGGATGGTTTCCAATCAGATGCATTGTTGAATTTGATCCAGTGACCCAATTTTATCCTGCTGTTAATGCTCTGTTCTCTTCTACTACTCCCCAAGTGCTTCCCGTTCCTACTTCCCCTGGTATAAATGTCTTCCTTCAGTGTTACTGTCCCATAGTTTTTGCCATTGTTGCTTGATAACAACTTTTGTAACAGATTTGACTTCTGCTCTACTAATGGGTACCATAATATCAATCTGGTTTGCTTTCAAACCACATTTTGCCAGTTGATCCACTACCTCATTCCCTCTAATACCCACATGCGCTGGAACCCACACAAATTGAACAACAATTCCCAAATGAACTTACCTAAACATGATGTGTAAAATTTCATATAAAATATCCTGACGACATTCTGAAGAGAAGTTGTTTATACTCTCCTCTCCTTTCCTCTACCCACTGAAGTGCTAGTGAGATAGCCATCATCTCTACTGTATATACTGCGATTTGATCACTCGTTCGCTTTCCCACTTTGACCTTTTAATTCAGGAACATAAAATGCACAACTAGTTTGACCATTTTCTGGATTTTTGGATCCATCAGTAAATATTTGTATAAACTGCCCATATTGTTCATGTAGAACAGTGTTCACATAAGCCTGCACATTGATTTGACTTTTCATTGAATGTAACCGTTTCAATAAGGATAAATCTACTATTGGTTGAGGTAGCAACCATGGTGCAACAGCCGATAACAACACCATCGGACTAATATTCCATTCTTTAACTTTTAATTCCTTACATAATTCCGAAACACTAACACAACAACTTTCTTTTTTAATTTTGTTACTTTCCCAACTTGTTTTTACAGTTTGTTTAGTAGGGTGAGTATCTTTATGGCCCTGTAGATTTGCCCAGTAATTACAGTGTTTCCCCTAGGATGGAGTCATAGCAGCGGTGTAAAAAATAGTTGTTCTACCACCTGAGAGAGCCCCAGGTCATATGCTGCAGGACCTGCCGGTCTGCTGCTGGCAATGACACACACACACATATATATATACACATACACACACACACACACACACACACACACACCACTCTCGGGACCCCCCTGTTAGTCACACGGCTCCATAATATAACTGGCAAAAATGTAAGAATTTCATGCATCGGCCTACAGTGGGAAAATGGTTGAATCTGGTGGAATAGAGTAGACATATCAAATATCACTACTTTTCTTCTAAATTAAATGCTGACATTACAAAAATGCATGGTTTTATACTGCAATGGGAGTGAGATCAAAAAATGTGGTTTGAATGGAAGTCAATGAGGCATTTTTGGCCACGAAGGTGTCCAGAGGTAGTATCTGACACTACGTAAAAAATAATAATGCAGTCAAATCAATTTTGTTGCTAATCTTTGACATATCCAAGCCTCTAACCACCAAAGTTCCATCCCCCTACTAATTATTATATGGACATATTTTTCATTTTTTATGTTTTTTTGTCATAAATAATGAGATAATTCAAATAAAGAACCAGGCATTTAAAGGGTTAAAATCCAGAAAATGGTTGAATGTTTGGTAGTTTTGAGTACGTTAGAAGTTGTTTAAGTGATTAATGAAAAGAAAAGTGGAAACAAATATTGATGTATGATGATTCAATAGCATTTGTTTGGGGCGTGTACATTTTTGTCACGAAGGTGTCGAAAGGATGAACATTCCAGGAGGGCACAAGGGTTAAACCAAAACATAAATTCAGGACAAACCAGCCTTCCACCAAACTCCCTCTTTCCTCATCTGTTGCCCGATGTTTCACTGGAAAAATATTAATAGATAAGAATCAAAGTGTAAAGTTGAACTGTTGAAGGTTTCCTGTTGTCCCGTACAAAACTCTATCCCTTTTTCTGTCCCTTCTTCTATTTCATGTTAATGATGCACCTTCTTCTTCTAGGTCTGCCTCACCACATCTAACTACATGCTTGATTTGAAGACCCATATTCACTCACATGGACATGTACAGGTGGGCATTCAACTTTAGGAACACCTTCACTTGGTTGATTCTCATTCTGTACCATTGACCAATACACTTAACTAGGAGATAATGCAGTTTTCGTGTTGGCTAAAAAAAAAAGTGGTGTGTGTGGTGTGATGTGTGTGGTGTGTGTGTGTGTGGTGTGTGTGTGTGTGTGTGTGTGTGTGTTGTGTGTGTGGTGTGTGGTGTGTGTGTGTGTGTGTGTGTGTGTGTGTGTGTTGTGTGTGTGTGTGTGTGTGTGTGTGTGTGTGTGTGTGTGTGTGTGTGTGTGTGTGTGTGTGGTGTGTGTGTGTGTGTGTGTGTGTGGTGTGTGTGTGTGTGTGTGTGTGTGTGTGTGTGTGTGTGTGTGTGTGTGTGTGTGTGTGTGTGTGTGTGTGTGTGTGTGTGTGTGTGTGTGTGTGTGTGTGTGTGTGTGTGTGTGTGTAATTTTTTCTTACGTGGGGGATTGGATTTACTCTCAAATCTTCTACTGGTCCACATGCACCGTTTCACTTCTGATGGCATCTGCAGAGGGAATTTAAATGATCATTGTTTTGCCTATACTTCATTAAAGCTGACAAGCATATGAGCATTTTACCATAATAATTTCCACAACACAAGAAAGGGCAAAGAGTGCAAACACCCTTAAAAGTGTTTATCTGTCTCATGAACAGCATTGATATGTGGGTCCTATTTTAGATTTTTGTTACTGCAGTTTTCCATATTCCTGTTTCTATCTGCTTTTATAAACCTCTACATGTTTCTTTGTTCTTTACCAACAGAAAATGATTGAGGTCTTCCAGCAAGGTATTTCCTTTTTCTTTTGTTGGGAAAACTTATGTTCTGAGTGCACGTCTTGTGTGCGCTCTTGTAAAAATGCAGAACAAAAAGTAATGACAATTGTTTGGAAATGAGACTTTGAGTTTGAGCTTGCATGGGATCATTGTAATGCTAAAGCTTGGAAAACTGGACAAACTAGCTGAATAATAAAAGCAAACGACATAAGATTGGCATCTATTGATACAAGATACTACTTAGTCAATCTTAAATGTGAATTTATTTTAGCATTAGCTTTATTTCCAGTATACTGTTTTGCTGTTCATTTGATAATTTATCAGCAGTCCAGTAAAAGTTATTTGAAAATCTGCAGCGAACTCTGGACGCAGTGGGAAAAAATAGCACTGAATGGTTTTTGTATCAGCATTTTTGTTGTTGTTGTTTATATCCTAGTGTTTTATTGCATGTATGGTAATTTGCTTTGGATACAAGATAAACTAAATGTAATGAAAAAATATAAAGTTTTAAGTTGCAAAAAAGTTGAGGTCTCCTGTAAATTATTCTTGGGGTTAGGTTAAAGATTAGCTTAAAGAAACAATAATGTAACAGTTTACTAACTTATCCAATTAGATATGAAATGCACTGCCCCCAGGTCAAATGGCTGTTAAGGGGTCCCTTTTCTTGTAACCTGCTTTAGAGAATGTGTCGCTCAGACTTTCTGTGCAGTAGATTAACCTTTTTTGTCTTGTTAACTTCTTTTTAGATATGTTCAAGGGTCATGGTAAGCCTTTTGTTCTTTCTTCCTTTTTGTAAATAAATTGTGTAAGCATACTGAAACCTTGAGCTGATTTTGTTTTATTGACTTAAATAATGTAAAACACACAGATTTATTAAAACATTTCAATGTCACTGCCAATTAACTTCAATCTGTCTTTTTCTTTTACTTTTTGATTTTTATGTTGGCTTTCATAAAAATCTAAAGTCTAATCCTCTTTTCTTCCATTGTAATGTTTACTCTACAGGCATCTTTCCCTTCATTGAGTTGATCAAGTCGCGAGTCAGACGTGAAATCACATGGCCCATCATAGGTCAGTAAAGTATCTCTAAGTTGGTTTGTAATTACATTTTTAAGCAGGAACGACCTGCCCCCCCATGTCAAATTGTCACCCACTTTTCAGGCTTTTAAGTCCCGCCTAAAGACCCACCTCTTTTCCCTCGCTTTCGAGTCAGTCTGAGCTATGTTTTATCGATTTTTATGCTTTTTTTGTCTGTCCATAGCCTTTATGTGCCTTGTATTTATTCTTATGTGTGCCTTTTATCTATTCTTGTAATATTATATTTTATTATAATGTTATGTTCATTGTGAAGCACTTTGGCAAACCCTCTGTTTTTAAAATGTGCTCTATAAATAAAGTGGATTGGATTGGATTAACATTTTTTCTCATACATCCCAACATTAGACAAACCAGGCCTTTATTGCAGCAGAGTTGGAATGAGTGATGGCAATAAGATGAGAAACAACGCACATGAATTACATGTTGTAACATTTCCGTTTATTATTTTAAGTCTCACTAAATGTTGCATTTTATATAAATCCAGAAACAAATTGATTTTGCATTCTACCTAAGAGCAGAGTCTTTATAACTAGGGATGGGTATCGTTTGAAATGTATCGGTTCTGCTTATCGATTCCGGTTCTTAACGATTCCCTGTTTCGATTCCAAAATTGTAAAAGAAAGAGGTCAAACGTTTAGATAACAAAAATATCTTTATTCTTTTAAGCTTTAACTGACATTTTTTCAAATAAAAAATATACATGCAATACAAATGTATTGCACAATAGCTGTGCTTTATTTTAACTAGGGGTGCACCGAATGGGAAATTCTTGGCCGAAACCGATACCGAAAATAGGAAACAGTTGGCCGAATGCCGAAAGGCCGAAAATGATTAATAGAAATATATATATATATATATATATATATATATATATATATATATTTCTATATATATATAGATATATATTTCTATATATATATAGATATATATATATATATATAATGTATACATTTTTTACCAATGTTGTTCAGCTACCTGATTATGGAAATAGACATGATTATGGCAAAACTTAACTTAACTTAACTTAAATAATAATCACTATTATGGGTCCATAAAACATTTATTCAGCACTTTTGAATGCATACAGTACATTTATATATCAATCAATCAATGTATGTCATGTATTATTGCTAAAAAACATTATATCGCAGTCTTAGTGTCGCCAACTCGTTTCTAATATGCAAAGACAACAAATGCGTCTATGATGTATTTTCGATCAGACGAGATCTCTCTCCCCGGTCTGTGTGCGAGGGGGCGGGGCAGTTTACACACACGCAGCTGCTACATGCAGCGGAGCACACTGCGGAGATGGCGGAGAGAACGCGCTCCGAGGTGTGGTTAAACTTTACCCGTCTCGATGTGGAGAATACTTGTTACCATAAGTGCAATAAGAGTTTAGCATGTAAGCACGAGCAATTTGTCTAAACATTTAGCAAAAGTGCACCGCATGCAGACGGAGGAATGTACCGGGTTCGACCGTCTTTCTAGCAGCCCTGTAGCACCATCCACGAGTAACGTTTCCACGTCAGGTGTTATGTATGCTAGCAGCAACACACGGAGTTAACTACATTATACAAACATGGGTTAATGATTAGAGGAAACTGAGTTATTTAGTTTGTTAAAATGTCAGCTATTCTGTTTACAGTCTGTCATCAGATTATTTAATACGATTTGTTAAAGGCTCAGGGCAATCTCGATGACAAAGGTCAATGTTCCCCCCCCCCCCCCCCCCCCCCTGTGAGCCAGCCGCGAGCATGGTCGCCGCGTCTTTATTACGTCATCACAACAACACGTTAGATTACCAACGTAAGCCTGTTCTGACATTCGGTGATATTTTTTCGGTGCTAAAACCCTTTCGGCCGAAAGGGCCTTTTTAACCATTTTCGGCCGATAATTTTCGGTGGCCGAATATTCGGTGCATCCCTAATTTTAACTGAGCTATGCCTGTGGCAAGCTATTAACGGGCATTACACTGCCTTGTCTTTTTCTTTTTTAGTGTAGTGGAGCCACACTTTAGAGCGTTTACCGCGATCCATCTTTGGTGTTATGAAGTGACTGAGCTCGTGAACTGTCTACGGGAGGGCGGGGGGAGCCTCGCTGCAGGGAAACTGTGGACCACTGTCGCCTGTCAGCGCAACGTACATGATGCCGTTTTTAAAAATTAAGGGCGGTGCCGGCCGTCAGCGTACCGAGCCGGCCGTCAACGGCCCGCTGACGACCGGCCGTTCTGTGATTCTCCAGAACACACAGATGGCAAGTCCGCCCCTTACCCTGTATTCCACCGGGTCACCGCGGCGCAGACGGACCTGGTGGAATACAGGGTCTACCGGCTTTAGGAACCGTTAAGCAGAACCGAAATTGTGTATTTTGTATGGGTACCCGGCATTTTCTTATCGGTTCTCATCTGGAACCGAGTTTCGGTTCCCAACTCTATTTATAACCAATGCTGACACAGGTATGGCAAGCCGATTTAGCTTTTATTCATTTCTGGAGGATATCAAAAAATCAATTTTAACTAGTTAGAATGCAAATTATTGATATCAGAAATTCAATTGTAACTAGTTGTAATGTGTATTTCTGATATCAGAAATTCAATTGTAACTAGTTGTAATGTGTATTTCTGATATCAGAAATGCGATTTTAACTAGTGAGATTTGCATCGCTTTTCTCATTCATTTCAATGGGAGTTGGAATTTAAACTAGTTCAAATGCCAATTTCTGATATCAGTAATTCAATTGTTACTAGTTGCAATTACATTTTAACTAGTAAAAATACTAATTTCTGATATCAAGAATTACATTTCAACTAGTCGCAATGCCAATTATAACAGATAAACAGAAATACAATTTGAACTAGTTCAAAAATCCTTTTTTGATATCAATTGTAACTAGTTTAATTCAATTTTTATTTATAACTAGTTACAATTGAATTCCTGATATCAAAAAAAATGTTTTTGAACTAGTTCAAATTATATTTCTGATATCAACAATTGAATTACTGATATCAGCAATTGGCATTTAGACTAGTTAAAATTCCAACTCCCATTGAAATGAATGAGAAACTATGCAAACCTCACTAGTTACAATTGAATTTCTGTTATCAAGAATTTGCATTCTAACTAGTTACAATTCTATTTTTGATATCAGAAATAAACATTATTACTCCTAAGAATTGCATTTTTGATATCAAGAATTCTCATTCTTACTAGTAAGAATAGATTTTTTGATATCCTCCAAAAATGAATAAAAGCTAAATCGGCTTGCCATACACAGGATTGAATACCTTAACATAGTTGAAGTCGATAAATGATGCTATTTATTTTCCATGTTTGTGTTTAGGCCAATATTTATAAAAAAAAATGTATCCCAAAAAGTATATTATTTGTTGCTGAACATCTGAGAGACAAGAGGCTAAGGTCTGACTGTCCGGAAAACAAAAATAGACTGTCTTGACCGTTTCACCTTTTTAAAAGAGGAAATAAAAACAGACCGCTACAGAGGAAAACAAAAGTTCAGCTAAAGGCTAAGTGGAGGAAAACACAAGTTCAGTTAGAAATTACCAAAAGGGTAGAAGTTCGAACCCCAAGGTGTAGCGTCTATCGCTATCTCACCATCATCCTGCGCCTGTCTACACAGCGCTCCACTTGAATAAAAATCAGCTGCAGAAAACTCAGATATAATAATTTCTATCAGAGTAATTGTTCAGTTTTAAATGTGCTTTTTTCCAGGCCTATCGTTGTGTTTCAGTCGAAAGTCAAAAACATATTTTTACATGTGCCATGTCTGTGAGGAAAAGTTTCTATCAATGAGGATTTTATCGCACATCACTTCAATGGACCACCACAGAAACAACTTTGTAAGTGCGGATCATCATTACAAAAATATGCAAATATGTTTAGAATTTGGAAGCATACATTTAATTGTATTTTGTATTTCAGAGCTACATAAACCCCAACGCACTGAGTTTCTCCTGGATGCCTGAAAATCCAAATAAATACTTCCTGAGGTCTGAGTTGAGAGAGGGTGGAAACGATGAGGAAAGCACGATTGGAGACCTACAGGTCTGTAGCTTAAGGCCTGCAATCATATAACTAAATGTATTTTTTTATATTTAAGCAGCCGAGTAACTCGATAACTTCAAAGATTTTTTGCGTCAAGATTTGTTTGATTGACGTCATGTTTGATTGATTTGACATTTTCTCTTTGCAGCTGTTGGAATTGCCTGGAGAACTGTTTAAACAAGTGGAAAAAAGCAATTACTCAGAGGGTATATGATTGTTAGATGTCTTATAGTTATATCATATTTGAAAAATCTATTCAATTGTACATTATTGAAATTGATCTGATCCTACTCTCCAGTGGCTCGCACGCTCAGTGAAATTGAGAAGCTTCCCAAGATGCATGAAGGTGTGTATGCACATTTATTCTTAGGACTCCATTATTAAAATGAAGCAATGCATTGTCATTCTGTTATACGTAATCAAAGCAGCAGACATTTGTTTGTTTTACCTGTAATAATCACTCAATCTTTATAATATGTATAATGGTGACACATTTTGTAGCTTTTCTGGATATAGTTTAGTTCTGATATCTCAATATACTGAATATTTGCATCTGTTTGTACTGTGTGTATTTACTCCAGCTTTCCAGTTTTTTTTATCACTGAAATATCTTCCTCTCCCCCCAGTTTTCAAGAAAGAGAGGATGACAATACAAACATACCTAAAAGACAGCAAAAGGGAACATCCACTTCTTGGTCAGTAAATGTTTCAGAAAAATTCCACTGTTAACTTCCTTAATGGAAAAAGGTAGTCTCTTTACAGCTGTCGTATGCAGTCTTCTAGAATCAAATTACTACTCTAATCCATAAGATAAAATTCAAACTTGTTCCCCCCCTTTTTTTTGTTGTTGATCATTGTCTTTTAGGCATGCAGCACCTCATTGAGTGCATTTGTGTCGGGCAAACGGAGAAGAGATACTACCTCTGCACGCTCTGCAACATAACTTTGACCCCCCAAGGGATCATCAAACACGTTCTGAGCTTTGACCACATCTTTTCTTACTTTGTAAGTGCCTCTGACGCAAAGTTAATATACATGAAATAAATGCTGATGTCTAATTTGGCAAAAGAACATGGTTGTTGAGAGTCTATCATTATTGTTTGTCTTCATTAAAGTTTTATTCTCTGCAGAAAGCGTGGCACCCTTCAACTTTGTCGTTGAACGCTTATTTCAACACTTACACAAAAGACTTTGGCTCCCTGATGCTTAATTTTGCAAAGCAGGCAGAGGAAATTCATGGTACTGCAAACATGGATATAAAGGTAATGAAGTTGATTATCTTGTTCATATTTCCAAACGGATGCTTTTGTTCATACTCTGGTGAAACTTTATGACTTCCTGTTACAGCAAGTGATCCTGGAGCCTGCCAAATTCGCATCAGTGGATTTCACCTCTTATACAGAAGGTTGGTATTTATTTAATTTTTTTAGTGGAACCCATAATGTTTTATTAATTGTGCCTGTGGTTGTATGTAGCTTTAAAGGAGTTGGAATCGATCACAAAGGAAAACAATGGGAGCAGCTTGATGACGATTGTCAAACCAGGGAAGAAGCTGGGTATGTATTGAAGTGAAATCTATATTGTGGTCCCTTTGCTGTCCTACAATAGCTAAACTATTACAACATTTTCTCAACATCTCTGTTTAATGGTTTTTAGCGTGGTGTGTATAATAGAGTGGTGCAGGAACGAGTCCTAAAACCCGGAAGTGAGTCAGCATTTTCCCACTTCCGGTTCCCTCCTCTCAGTCAATGGGATTTCTCCATAGGATTTTTCAAAATAGCTGGAAATAAGGTCTGTGTTTCACACAAATTGAAGAGACAGATCACATTTTGTTCTACGACATTAAATACATCAGCAGTGACCCCACTGGGGATTTTTGAAGAGCTTACGTGTCTGAAAAACGATGGTTGTTAACAAGTGGCTGATTAGGACTACAGAAGTTGTGGAGGACGTTGTACGTCATTACGCCGAACACGTAAACACTGCCGCTAAATTTGTTTGCCCCTGTTCGGCTTGAAAGCAAGTACCTGCAGGTCTTGCAAACTGTTAAAACAAACGCTTCAACTTGTACAATTTAGAATCTGTATTTTTGAATATCGATCTTAAGTTGGCGTGACGTTGAATTCGTGCAACCCTGCTGTAGTTCCTTTATAGCATAACGTTAACATTTTGCTTCTGGCGATTTAGATTTATGATTATAAAAGTAGGGTAGACATTAGGGGTGTTGAAAATAATCGTTTCTACGATGCATTGCGATGCGGACGTGGACGATTCGGTCTCGATGCAGTGACGGAAGATAATCGGTTATAGCGTAGTAACATTGCTTCCTGATTTTCCTGCCGCGGCTTTACTATAACGTTTTTTTTTTTCTGTCACTTTAATATCAAATCGGTCGGTGACGCAGAGATCAGGGAACAGACGTGACAGCGGCACAGCAACACCAAACACGGAGCAGTCTGCTTTATCCACCAACACAAGAACACCAGTCCAGAACCAACAGCCTGAAGGACCCGCTCTGAATCACTCCGTGTCGCTGCGGCACAGAGACACAGGGATTTATGTTTTTCAAAAATAATCGCGTTACAATCATGTCAGGTTTTTGGTGGATTTAATTAAGTCTTGGATTGCAAAGTATGAATGTCCTCTAGCAATTTTCAGACGATATATACGTACGTGTGTAAAGTTTGTGAAGGCAGGAGGAAATAAGCTTCCGCGATCACCGTCTCCTCTGTTCCTCTAAGCCCCGCCCCCCCTGAAAATAATGAGTGACAGGCTGATAGTGACCCGATAGAAACTTTATTATTCACTTAATCACTGAGATATAATGAAGCTAACTTAATCTCCTACATTCATGGGATTTATGTAACAGTAAGACAGAGAATGTAAGTGTGCACCCACATGCAGTATTTTAGTTGTTATATGCTGTTGTAAATACTCCTGTTGTCTGCTGTGTTCAGACTCAAGTCCTGTGTGTGATAATAATAATAATAATAATAATAATAATTCATTTATTTTATATAGGCGCCTTTCAAGGCTCTCAAGGTCGCCGTACAAACACATAAAAAAACAAGATACACAATACCTAACACCAGCATAAGAAACATAAACAAGACAATGCAACAAATCAAATAAATAAAACAGAGGATGTGTGATGGATAATGATCAGGGTGGATATGCGAGTGTGAAGAGATATGTTTTGAGGCGTGATTTGAAAATGGGGAGAGAGTCAGTGTTGCGGATGTCAGGTGGGAGGGAGTTCCAGAGGCGGGGTGCAGAGCGGCTGAAGGCTCTAGACCCCATGGTGGTTAAACGGAAGGGGGGTGCAGTGAGGCTGAGGGAAGCAGAAGACCTGAGAGTGCGGATGGGTGTGTTGATGTGCAGGAGGTCGGAGAGGTACAGAGGAGTGAGGTTATGGATGGCCTTAAAGGCGAGGAGCAGAATCTTAAAAACGATACAGGATTTGACGGGGAGCCAGTGAAGTTGCTGAAGAACAGGAGTGATGTGGTTAATGGAGGGGGTTCTGGTGATGATGCGGGCGGCAGAGTTCTGAACCAGTTGAAGTCTGTGGATGGATTTGAGAGGGAGACCAAAGAGAAGGGAGTTGCAGTAGTCGATGCGGGAAGTGACCAGGGTGTGAACAAGAATGGCGGTGGTCTTAGGGTTAAGGGACGGCCGGAGGCGGTTGATGTTGCGTAGATGGAAATAGGCAGACCGAGTGATATTACTGATGTGAGATTTGAATGAAAGTGTGCCGTCGAGGATGACACCCAGACTCTTAACCTGAGGGGAGGGGGAGACTGAAGTGTTGTCTATAGTAATTGAGAAACTGTCAGGTTTGGTTAGGGTGGATTTTGAGCCAATGAGGAGAACCTCGGTTGTCTGTCGTTAAGTTTGAGAAAGTTAGAGGAAAACCAGGATTTGATGTCCTGTAAGCAGTCAGACAGGGAGGATGGAGGGAGGATGGTGGTTGGTTTGGAGGACAAGTAGAGCTGGGTGTCATCCGCGTAATAATGAAAGTGGATGTTGTGTTTACGGAAGATATTGCCAAGAGGAAGTAAATAGATGATAAAAAGAAGAGGCCCCAGGACAGAGCCCTGGGGAACACCGGTTGTGACTGGAAGTGGCTGTGATTTGAAGGTTTTGAGTTGGATGAACTGAGTGCGGCCAGAGAGATATGATTTAAACCAGAGGAGGGGTGTGTCAGTGATCCCGATGGAGGTCAGTCTGTCAATGAGGATGCTGTGGGAAATGGTGTCAAAAGCTGCACTAAGATCAAGGAGGATGAGGATAGTTAGTAGTCCGGAGTCAGCTGCCATGAGGAGGTCGTTAGTGATTTTCACCAGTGCTGTTTCTGTGCTGTGATGGGGGCGGAAACCAGATTGAAATTGTTCATACAGGTTATTGTCAGACAAGTGGGTATGGATTTGGGATGCAACAGTTTTTTCCAGGATTTTTGAGAGAAATGGTAGGTTAGATATGGGACGGTAGTTATTAAAGTTGTTGGGGTCTGCACCAGGTTTCTTCAGTATGGGCGTGATGGCGGCTGATTTGAAAAGTGAGGGAACAAGACCAGAGGTGAGGGAGGAATGTATGATGACAGTAATAAGGGAGGACAATGAAGGTAGACAGGCTTTTACCAGGGGGGTAGGAAGAGGGTCTAACTGACAGGTAGATGGCTTGGATTTACTGATGAGGTCAGATATTACAACAGCAGAGGGAAGTGTGAAACTTGAAAGAGAATGAGAGAGATGGTCGGTGGAAACAGGGAGTGCCACATTCAGGACATTCAGTGTCCTTTTTTTAACAGAAGGCCGTTGCTAGAAGCTGCAGCTAGACTGCAGAAGCATTCTTTTTTTTGTTTTTGAGGATGGAACAACTTCACACACAGATATAGGGAGGCTAGACCTATACAATTCATTTATTTTGGTTTATAAATGAATGTCAAGACATTTATGTTATTGATTTCTGAAGCACTTTCTAAATAATAAAAAGAGAGTTCATATGTATTTACTGCATGTATGCATTGATGAAAAATAAGCCATGTGCAGTAATATAGAAAATTGAGGATGCAACGCATTGGTATGAATCGTGATGCATCGGGATATTGAATCGAATCGTTGACAGGATAATCGTAATCGAATCGTGAGACCAGTGAAGATGCACAGCCCTAGTAGACATGTGGAGATTATCCGGCTGAATAAAACGTGCATTTATCTAACAGGTTTGTTTTCCACAGACCTTATTTCGAGCTCTTTTCCAAAATCCTATGGAGAAATCCCATTGCTTTTTTGTCGAGGGAACCCATGCGCAGCTTACTCCCGGGTAAATACGTCATCTCTGCACCACTCTATAGCTATACACATACACAGTGTTGATAGACAACGGATAACAGCTGTTCTACTCCCCCTGATCTGGGTTTCAAACATTCCCAGCATCTACATGCAAGATGAATCGGGCACAGAATCCAGCTTGGCCTTCAACACCAGCTGAGCCATTCCTAGCATTCGGTACCATTTCAGCTAGGTTAATCAAAAATCAAAAACATAATTTTCCATGTTTTTTTTATTTAATCTGAATGATGGCTTGTTAAAGTATAAGAAAAATATTTTGGTCAAGCTCAGGATATTATGTTTACATTTTTAAAATGTTAACATCCCCAGTTACTGTGTCCACCCTGTTAATATGAAAAATAGTAACGGGGTGGACATTTTATGCTAAACTTGGCTATTGCTACATGTGTGATGATAATCAAGCTAGCACTTGTTGACAACAGAAACATATATGCGATAGATATATTCCACATATTTTCTAAATGTAAAACAAATGATAATTTTCCACTAAAATGAATATAACAGTGTGGACATGTTATGCTTTACCGCAACAGTTAAGTTCTTTAAAAAACATTATAAAAACGTTGAAGGAAGAATGTGTTGGTGCAATTTATGGCTCACCAACCTTAAATGTTAACACGGAGAGAGATCAATAAAACACAAACACAGACATGGTTGAGATTAATTATTATTCAGTTGCGCAACAACAATAATAATCTGGAGTACATCACCTCCTGCCACAGCAGCCAATCGTGGAAATGCCCTCCAGACCAGAAAGATCTCATGTGCTTTATACATGTAAAACACACACGAACATACACTTGAAACAGCATACGTGGCAGAGATGTTCAAACCTTATGCAGTGATATGTTGCATCCTCTGAGTTTTACATGATCCCAGATTTCATGACTTTATTTAGCAGCTACCACACATGCTAATGTATACAACTGTTAAGACTAAATGTATACACATAGTTTTAACCTAAGCATCGGGCCCCTTTTTCCTGTGTGACCTTAATGAATAACGAAACATGACTTCTTGAGTCATACAAATAGTAGAATGGTAAAGGGGTGTGTCCAGAGGGATTAAAATCAGAGTAACAGGGGGGACATTCAAACAGGGGACACACACTTTTTTTAAACTTTAAACAATACAAATGAATTAATAACAACAAATCTAATTTGGTGAGGAATATTAGCAAAAGGGTTATACAACAGTGACAAAAATGTAGAATTTCTTTGATTTCTTTTTTTATATCCGTTACAGAAGTTGAGCAAACATGACACAGCAATTTGGCCTACTTGTCCTAAAATCAGAGTAATTATTTAGAATTTTGAATATCCTGGTTAAATAACATTGTTGTTTTATGGTAGAGGGGGATACACATTTAAAACCAAGCTTTAAAAAAAATAAGCATTAGACATTTTCAGTGTTGTGCTAGTTACTGAAAACCAGTAACTAGTTACCATTACTAGTTACTTCATTTCAAAAGTAACTCCGTTACTTTACTGATTACTTACACCAAAAGGTAATGCGTTACTGTGAAAAGTAACTTTAGTTACTTAAAAAAAGGGCTCCCGTTAATGCCCTTATAGCCTTCATTTCAGCACTGTTATTGCATTGGAGAATAATACAATCTGTTGATCAACTTGACGTGCATTATATGCAATCTGGATTGCATCGATATTAGCTGGCTTTCAATTTTGTATATTCTTTCTCCAGGTAGTTGGAAAAAGTTTTCCGTTCCATATGCCGTGTGCCGCCCGGTCATGGTATCATGCTAACTAGCTCCCTGAAAGCGGGTGACTCCACTGTAGCAATAGCCTGCATGTGTTCTACAACATACCGTGCAATGGCTTTATCGACTTTTCCCTGGCTAGCAGTCCCTTGGTTAAAATCCAGCCGCTGTTGCTTAGGTGGAGGTGGAGTGGCGTCGGCTGAGTCTGGGTTTGTGCCGGTCTTAGTTACTAGCTTCGTCCCAGCATGTTGTTTTTGCAGATGTTTTAAGAGATTTGAATTACTGGTTTGGGCAGTAGATAGGCTCTTTGACCCGCCAGGACACAACTTACATTTAACAGAAACTTTCTTTTCTTTGTGCTCGACAAAAGTGAAATAGTGAGAATATCTCCAGGTGGAGAAACTAGACTTGAGCTCCGCCGCCGCCATGATAGTCTTGTTAGTAAACAACACAAACACGCCCACAGCGCGTCTCGGCATGTGACACAGGAAGTATCTAAGTACATGTACTTAAGTACAATTCTCATCTCTGTTCGCCTGGCTGTTGACTATATAAAAAAACTAACGGAGTAACGCACCATGTAGTAACGTTAACTGAGTTACTGAATTTAAAAAGTAATGCGGTAGAGTACTAGTTACTGCCAAAAATAACGGCGTACTTTGTAACGCGTTAATCCCAACACTGGACATTTTAAATACAAAATATATGATATAATGTGTTGGGGACCTAAATGGCACCGAATGCTAGGAATGATCCAGCTGCCGTTTTATGACCTTTATCAGGCATTAAAATCTCTAATGTTTGACTGCCAATGTGTATTCAGTAGGGGGTCGGTGGACTGGTCAAACTGCACGGTGGTAAAAACAGTTCTGCTCCTAGAGGAAACCTGTAGTGCTAAGGAATCTCTTCATTTTTTAAAGGTCTCATGTCATGGCCATTTCTACTGATCATAATTCCATTGTTGAGGTCTACTAGAATAGATTTATATTGTCCAATTTTACAAACTCACATTGGTTTCACATACAGCATCTCTGTATATGTGTATTCACTCTCTGTCCTAAACGGCTTGTTGGAGCTCCTGCCCCCCCTCCCTGTGAGCCCAGTGGCCGTCTGCGAGACACCGCGGAACTCAGCCTGGGCACACACACACACCCGCAGCCTGGCTGGGAGTTTATGTGTGTGCCCAGGCTGAGTTCTGCGGTGTCTCGCCGACCCCACACCAGTGAGCCAGCTCACTGTGTGTGTGTGTGTGTGTGTGTGTGTGTGTGTGTGTGTGTGTGTGTGTGTGTGTGTGTGGGTGTGTGTGTGTGTGTGTGTGTGTGTGTGTGTGTGTGTGTGTGTGTGTGTGTGTGTGTGTGTGTGTGTGTGTGTGTGTGTGTGTGTGTGTGTGTGTGTGTGTGTGTGTGTGTGTGTGTGTGTGTGTGTGTGTGTGTGTGTGTGTGTGTGTGTGTGTGTGTGTGTGTGTGTGTGTGTGTGTGTGTGTGTGTGTGTGTGTGTGTGTGTGTGTGTGTGTGTGTGTGTGTGTGTGTGTGTGTGTGTGTGTGTGTGTGTTGCCATCTTCTGCTATGCATGTAGACATTTCGGTCTTAAAAGGGGAGTGATTTGTAAAATATTCATAAAGAAAAAGTAAATCTGTTTACAGTTCTGTTTCATATGGGTGTTGAGAGATGTATCCATCTCTTCATTTTGCTCTCAAAGTGCACCAGATTGATGCTTTTAACTTCAATATTTAAAAAAAAATCTTCCCGGGAGCATGCCCTCGAACCCCTATAGAGGAGGTGAGGACCCCCCTAGAGGGTGTTAGGTCCACTCCCCACTTATAAAAATAGCACTTTACCACTGCACCCTCTCTAATCTCAGATGCACCCCGAGTCATTTTGTTCTGGAACCGGGCCCGGGTGTCACAAAGCAAAGCTTTAACCCTTAACACCTTAACCTTAGCATGTACTCTGCTTCATCTTAGAAATGTCTAACCAAACTGATAACTACTTACCAAGGTTGGTTTTTATTTGTATTTTTCAGAAGACAGAATGTTTTACTAATAGTGCCTGTGGTTGCTTGTAGTTTTAAAGGCTTTGGAATCCACTCCAAAGGAGAAAGATGACTGCAGCTCGATGACAATTGTCAATCAAGAGAAGATGCCAGGTATGTATGCCCAGTGTTAATTAGACACAGCTGTTCTACTCCCCTTGAACTTGATTTGAAGCCTCAGAGGTCAGTCCCTACACCCCGTGAATTTAGGGTGCCTTGACACAATCTAATTCTAGTGCAGTGGTTCTCAAACTTTTTCTGTCAGGCCCCCCCTTTGGAGAAATAAAAAAGTGGCCCCCCCAACACAAATAGTCACGTAATGGGCCAAGTTAACATTTATTAAAATACATCAATATGAACGTAAGCATTCCTTTCAAAAAAATAAAAAAATCACTTTGCTTGAACAGTGATAATAAAACAATGCTCTATACGTCTGTGTGGTAAAAAATATATATACATAATACAATTGTGCAAACCCTTTGCTAGAACAATAAGTTATAATACTTTGCAATCTGTGCAAAAAAATGAAAATGTCTTTATCAGGCAGAAACCAAACAAGAAAAGTACATGTCATACAGCAGAACATCAAGCAAAAGCAAGCCAACCTGAATTACCAAATGATGTCCAAGGGAATCTCACAGCATTAACCTTAGAATTGACTCTTGCTTCATCATAGAAATGTCTATCCAAATTGTTACTAAGGTTGGTTTTTATTTTTTAGTGGAACCCAGTGTGTTTTGCTTACTATGCCTGTGGTTTCTTGTAGCTTCAAAAGAGCTGGAATCCATCACAAAGGAGAACGATGAGAGCAGCGTGATGAAAGTTGTCAATCAAGAGAAGATGCCAGGTATGTATGCCCAGTGTTAATTAGACACAGCTGTTCTACTCTCCTTGAACTTGCTTTGAAGCCTCAGAGGTCAGTCCCTACAACCCGTGAATTTAGGGTGCCTTGACACAATCTAATTCTAGTGCAGTGGTTCTTAAACTTTTTCTGTCAGGCCCCCCCTTTGGAGAAAAAAAAAAAAGTGGCCCCCCCCAACACAAATAGTCACGTAATGGGCCAAGTCAACATTTATTAAAATACATCAATATGAACGTAAGCATTCCTTTCAAAAAAAAAAAAAAAAATCACTTTGCTAGAACAGTGATAATAAAACAATGCTCTATACGTCTGTGTGGTAAAAAATATATATACATAATACAATCCCTTTGCTTGAACAATAAGTTATAATACTTTGCAATCTGTGCAAAAAAATGAAAATGTCTTTATCAGGCAGAAACCAAACAAGAAAAGTACATGTCATACAGCAGAACATCAAGCAAAAGCAAGCCTACCTGAATTACCAAATGATGTCCAAGGGAATCTCACAGCATTAACCTTAGAATTGACTCTTGCTTCATCATAGAAATGTCTATCCAAATTGTTACTAAGGTTGGTTTTTATTTTTGAGTGGAACCCAGTGTGTTTTGCTTACTATGCCTGTGGTTTCTTGTAGCTTCAAAAGAGCTGGAATCCATCACAAAGGAGAACGATGAGAGCAGCGTGATGAAAGTTTGTCAATCAAGAGAAGATGCCAGGTATGTATGCCCAGTGTTAATTAGACACAGCTGTTCTACTCTCCTTGAACTTGATTTGAAGCCTCAGAGGTCAGTCCCTACACCCCGTGAATTTAGGGTGCCTTGACACAATCTAATTCTAGTGCAGTGGTTCTTAAACTTTTTCTGTCAGGCCCCCCTTTGGAGAAAAAAAAAAGTGGCCCCCCCAACACAAATAGTCACGTAATGGGCCAAGTTAACATTTATTAAAATACATCAATATGAACGTAAGCATTCCTTTCAAAAAAATAAAAAAATCACTTTGCTTGAACAGTGATAATAAAACAATGCTCTATACGTCTGTGTGGTAAAAAATATATATACATAATACAATTGTGCAAACCCTTTGCTAGAACAATAAGTTATAATACTTTGCAATCTGTGCAAAAAAATGAAAATGTCTTTATCAGGCAGAAACCAAACAAGAAAAGTACATGTCATACAGCAGAACATCAAGCAAAAGCAAGCCAACCTGAATTACCAAATGATGTCCAAGGGAATCTCACAGCATTAACCTTAGAATTGACTCTTGCTTCATCATAGAAATGTCTATCCAAATTGTTACTAAGGTTGGTTTTTATTTTTGAGTGGAACCCAGTGTGTTTTTGCTTACTATGCCTGTGGTTTCTTGTAGCTTCAAAAGAGCTGGAATCCATCACAAAGGAGAACGATGAGAGCAGCGTGATGAAAGTTGTCAATCAAGAGAAGATGCCAGGTATGTATGCCCCAGTGTTAATTAGACACAGCTGTTCTACTCTCCTTGAACTTGATTTGAAGCTCAGAGGTCAGTCCCTCACCCCGTGAATTTAGGGTGCCTTGACACATCTAATTCTAGTGCAGTGGTTCTTAAACTTTTTTCTGTCAGGCCCCCCTTTGGAGGAGAAAAAAAAGTGGCCCCCACCACACAAATAGTCACGTAATGGGCCAAGTTAACATGTATTAAAATACATCAATATGAAACGTAAGCATTCCTTTCAAAAAAATAACAAAATCACTTTTGCTTGAACAGGTGATAATTAAAACAATGCTCTATACGTCTGTGTGGGTAAAAAATATATTACATAATACAATTGTGCAAACCCTTTGCTAGAACAATAAGTTATAATACTTTGCAATCTGTGCAAAAAAATGAAAATGTCTTTATCAGGCAGAAACCAAACAAGAAAAGTACATGTCATACAGCAGAACATCAAGCAAAAGCAAGCCAACCTGAATTACCAAATGATGTCCAAGGGAATCTCACAGCATTAACTTTAGAATTGACTCTTGCTTCATCATAGAAATGTCTATCCAAATTGTTACTAAGGTTGGTTTTTATTTTTTAGTGGAACCCAGTGTGTTTTGCTTACTATGCCTGTGGTTTCTTGTAGCTTCAAAAGAGCTGGAATCCATCACAAAGGAGAACGATGAGAGCAGCGTGATGAAAGTTGTCAATCAAGAGAAGATGCCAGGTATGTATGCCCAGTGTTAATTAGACACAGCTGTTCTACTCTCCTTGAACTTGCTTTGAAGCCTCAGAGGTCAGTCCCTACACCCCGTGAATTTAGGGTGCCTTGACACAATCTAATTCTAGTGCAGTGGTTCTCAAACTTTTTCTGTCAGGCCCCCCCTTTGGAGAAATAAAAAAGTGGCCCCCCCAACACAAATAGTCACGTAATGGGCCAAGTTAACATTTATTAAAATTAGGGCCGGGACTTTAACGCGTTAATTAAGATTAATTAATTACACAAAAATTAACGCGTTAAAAAAATTAACGCATTTTAATCGCACTTATTTTTGCACCGCGGAACGTTTCTCACTGGATGAGTTTCAGGCGTACCGATTATACTGGAGCACCAACTAACGTTCATGACTTCAGATAACAACAAACCACAGTGAACAACAGTGGGAAATGTTGTTTTAAAAAACGGACGGATGGAAGCGTCGATAAGAGCACGGTTGTGTGCAAATTATGCAAAAAGGAATTCGCATATCACCGCAGCACATCAAGCCTCAAGTATCACCTCAATGCAAAACATATAGCAGCTAGCGTGGAAGCTAGTGTGGACGTTAGCCTCTTTTATCGCGTTCACACCAAAAAGAGCCGGTACTAAAATTAGTTCATGAGAACCTTTTTACCCCCACGAAAGCAGGGACTTTCGTACGGCTCTCTTGTGAGAAAAGAGCTATATTTCTGATTGGCTGGGCGGATTACAAACCACGCCCCGTAAAACTCCCAAAAAGTTTTGTAAAGCCGCCATTTTATTATCCTCGCATTAGCATTATTAGCATTAGCCCAGCGCAGAAACTCAGAGAGACTAACTTATGGCAACACAAAATAAAACATGGGAGCGGTGGAGATGAGGAGGTGTCGGCGTTCTGGCGATTTACTCGGAAGGCTGCTGGGAGTCCCAGCAGCTTCTACTGAAGCCAGTCCCCAACTCCGGGGACTTCCGGCCGGGGACTTTGGGCGGCAGTATACGCCGTGAAGTGGTTTGCGGCCTGCCAGTAAAACCAAAGCAGCAGAAGAAGAAGAAGTGACGTCAGTGGCTTCATTTGCCTAATCCACCCCCAGGTTCAAAGATTTCTCATGAACTAAATTCTCATGAACCTTTGTGGGAAAAGTACTGCGGTGTGAATGCGCCTAATGGTATACTAAAATCCATGTGAAAAAAATTGCTTCTCACTGTTCTCAGGTCAAATATTTATATGGGATTAAAAATGCGATTAATTTCAATTAATTAATTACAAAGCCTCTAATTAATTAGATTAATTTTTTTAATCGAGTCCCAGCCCTAATTAAAATACATCAATATGAACGTAAGCATTCCTTAAAAAAAATTAAAAAAATCCCTTAGCTAGAACAGTGATAATAAACAATGCTCTATACGTCTGTGTGGTAAAAAATATATATACATAATACAATTGTGGCAATCCCTTTGCTAGAACAATAAGTTATAATACTTTGTAATCTGTGTAAAAAAATGAAATGTCTTTATCAGGCAGAAACCAAAACAAGAAAAGTACATGTCATACAGCAGAACATCAAGCAAAAGCAAGCCAACCTGAATTACCAAATGATGTCCAAGGGAATCTCACAGCATTAACCTTAGAATTGACTCTTGCTTCATCATAGAAATGTCTATCCAAATTGTTACTAAGGTTGGTTTTTATTTTTTAGTGGAACCCAGTGTGTTTTGCTTACTATGCCTGTGGTTTCTTGTAGCTTCAAAAGAGCTGGAATCCATCACAAAGGAGAACGATGAGAGCAGCGTGATGAAAGTTGTCAATCAAGAGAAGATGCCAGGTATGTATGCCCAGTGTTAATTAGACACAGCTGTTCTACTCTCCTTGAACTTGCTTTGAAGCCTCAGAGGTCAGTCCCTACAACCCGTGAATTTAGGGTGCCTTGACACAATCTAATTCTAGTGCAGTGGTTCTCAAACTTTTTCTGTCAGGCCCCCCCTTTGGAGAAATAAAAAAGTGGCCCCCCCAACACAAATAGTCACGTAATGGGCCAAGTTAACATTTATTAAAATACATCAATATGAACGTAAGCATTCCTTTCAAAAAAATAAAAAAATCACTTTGCTAGAACAGTGATAATAAAACAATGCTCTATACGTCTGTGTGGTAAAAAAATATATATATACATAATACAATTGTGCAAACCCTTTGCTAGAACAATAAGTTATAATACTTTGTAATCTGTGTAAAAAAATGAAAATGTCTTTATCAGGCAGAAACCAAACAAGAAAAGTACATGTCATACAGCAGAACATCAAGCAAAAGCAAGCCAACCTGAATTACCAAATGATGTCCAAGGGAATCTCACAGCATTAACCTTAGAATTGACTCTTGCTTCATCATAGAAATGTCTATCCAAATTGTTACTAAGGTTGGTTTTTATTTTTTAGTGGAACCCAGTGTGTTTTGCTTACTATGCCTGTGGTTTCTTGTAGCTTCAAAAGAGCTGGAATCCATCACAAAGGAGAACGATGAGAGCAGCGTGATGAAAGTTGTCAATCCAGAGAAGAAGCCGGGTATCTATTATTTCAATGTGAACTAGTGTTTGATAGATTCCAGAAAAAAGGATTATGTTTTCAATGATCATAAAAACTAAATTATTCTTCTGTTTTTTTCTTTGCAGAGGAACCTATTAAATCATACCAATTACACTGTCAGGTAACAAAATATCACTAACACATTTAATTACTGTATCCTGGAAGTTATTACTGTACCTCATGGAAAACATAAAAATAACCTAAGCTTTGTTTCACATTTGTATCTCACTTTTGGCAGAACTGCGGTTGGAGCTTTAACTTATTCTCTAAATACTGCAAACACGTGTCGTCATGGAAACACCAAGAGGTAAATCGACATTTTCAAAGCTTCCTACAGAAGGTCTTATGCTACGGAAACTTACATACTATAATATCTGTCTCATGTTCCTTTTCTAGATGGTGAATACATTTGTTGGCGGAGGTACCATTTCACTTTATTCTTATTTTTAATAATATGATGTATTGTTCAATAAGATATGATAATATTCTTCCTTTTCTTACAGGTGCTAATTGTTATGGCCAACAGGGTAAACGTTATTCCTTCTGTTACAACATGCTGCAACACTCATTTATAAATTAAAACAATATTGGGAACATTTCGGAAAAAAAGTAGATCCAAATCTAAAACGAATCACACCCTATATACATTTTCCTTCCATTTTCTTGACAATGATGAAATGTTATAACAGTTTCCTAAAATATGCCTTTGTCCATTTTGGAAACTCATTACACTAAAGGAACAAGGATTGAGTTGATTTTAACATGTGTTTTTATTTATGTAAAACTATTATATTATTTTAAGCTTTTCCTCCTAACCTCTTCCTTTGAAACATTAGGATGGGTACCTGAACTGGGCCTCTACTATATCCACAAAGAGAGCTTGAAGCTAAAACAACCCCTTATTGGTGAGCGCTTTAACATACGTTTTGTTAGGTGTGAAACTGAAATATATATAATTTCTTAATGTGTTGTTTGTTTGTGTAGGTATTTCCCTGATTATGACGTTTGTCTGCAATCAGGTTGAGAGCAAACCTTTTTACATTTGCTTCGCTTGTGAGGAGTGTTTCTCCGAGTCCTCTCTCAGACAACACTTACACTCTACACAACATCTCGTATACACGTTGGTGAGCTTTGAGTCGTTTATATGGTTGGTGTGTATTATAATGACTCTTGTTCTCATTGAAAATACACACGCCACACTCATTTTTGCCTATCAACAGTAACAAGGAAATGTACATAGCCTACTATCTATTTGAAAATGATACTTTTTTAATAAGTTCAACTTATGATACAGTACCTTCTTGTTTTAAAATGATCAGCTTTTGTCTTGAATTCTCAGCTGTACCAGAACCCGTGGCGGCTTACTTTTGCTTGGGAGACTTGCCTTGATCTTTCTTTTTTGAGATCAATGGCATGGGAAGAGGAGAAGGAAAGAGGAACAAACGAGAGGAAGCTGAAGGTAAAATGCCCAATAACTCGAACAGAGCTGTGAAAACTGAAGTTATTCAAAAGCTTATTTGCATTGAAAAGGAATCTAACCACGTTTATCTAAGTCGTCTCCGATAGCGAGCTCCGATGCTGATAAGGCACCGGAAAATGGCTGTTCTATCTTTAACTAACCCCCCAAAATATACACACAAGATCAACGTAATCTGCTTAGGGAGGCAACTAACAGCGTGGCTTCTAACACCAGCTTCCCGTCGTATTACTTATTTCAGGCACTAAAACGTTGCATGTCCGACCGCCAGGATATCAAACTGAGTGTGTAGTGCAGTAGGTGTTGGTGGGCTGGTAGAACCCCAGATCAGGATCTCAACCTGGAGGAGAAACCCTGTGTTGTTGGGAGACTCCCTGGTTTAGGGCAGCTTCAGGACCCACAATCCCTCACCCCCTCTTTTGAACCCTAATTATGTCAATTATAATAATATAAAATCAAGCATAGCCAGAGTCAAACACTGATATCACAGCTGTGATATTACAACACAAGCAAAGCACATGTCATATTTCAGCATCAATCAAAGCCACATCAACCGCAGTCACCAATATGAAACTACAGCTTAACTTTAGCAGGGTTTCTATTTCCCTTGAACAATTTGAAGTCCAAATGATCAAACTACTGTCAGCCTTTTCCAAGGAAGGGTGTTCTTACCTTACTCTAAGACCAAGCAGATACCTTTAGAGACCACCAGAGAGACCAGGAATTGGGTCGAAGTGTACAAAGCACAAACCGGTTTTATTGGGTTTTTACACAAATAGAGGATTACAAGATCCAAAAATGCAAAAGAAAACTGTAAAGGTTTTACAAAGACACAAGGTCAAAGTACGAAAGCATAGGCTCCCAAGATAACCCCGAAAAATCTCCAACCTAAGGCCCAGGGCCCAAAAGCCAAGACCCAAAAAGCCTCCCCCAAAAAGCCTAAAAAGACCCCATTTCTCTTCACTCATCATCTGTTATAGTCTCTTCCCTCCTCCATCTCTGCATCAGGTGGTTTCCCCTTTCCTATCTTTGAGTGAGAAGGAGGTCACATAGGTTCAACTCTTACTTAATGAACAATTAAAATGTCGAGTTAAAATTAAACAAATGAAGACTATAGTAATGATATGCAATTTTAATAAAAGTGAAAAAGAACAATTTTCATGAAAGCAGACCACATTGTCAATGTCATGTTTAGAATTTCGATTTCTTTCTTTTTTTTGTTATTACATTTGTATTTATGAACATACATGGTACATAACTCACATGGTACAGCATACAGAAAGAGGAAGGTCAGGCTACAAAACATGTGAAGTGTTCCTGGTTAAAAGAAAACTGAAAAAAACAAAGGTGTAAGATTACCAATCAAACACTACAGCGATCATAAAATAATAACAACAAATGATGCTTGATTAGAATAATTGTTCAAAGGCCCTTTTGTGAGAGTCCTACAGTCAGGCTACTAGTCAGAGGTCAGGTATTCCACAGTAATCCCAACTTCCTTGAACCACAGGTCCTCTACCCCTCATTATTGCCAACATAACCTCATATGATGCTGTTTCACTGATCAGAGCCTTCCATTTGTAAAATGTTGGGATTGTGGGTGCTTTCCAGTGTCTCAATATAATTCTGGCAGCTGAGGTTATCCCAACCATTACAACTGAATGAGCACTTTTTGTCAGTTTTGGAATTTCTGTTTTATCGCCCAATAAGCATAAACGTGGGGATAATGGCAAGGATATTCCTACCCATGCCTCTAAGAATTCCAACACTCTTTGCCGAAACGGGTTGACCGTTATACTTTATACTTTAATTTATTAACAGAAACAAACTTAACAAAACTGTCTCTATTGTCTCTAAGATTTGTTGTTCCAGAATGTTGGTTAAAGTCTTAACTTAAGACTTGGTCAACCGTTGTAACCGCTCTTAAGATGTCAAAAACCACAAGGCCGTCCTAGAATTGTGGTGGAAACTTTTTACTTTGCTTCCACATTCTAAAATGCATAATCAGCATAGGTCAAAAGTTCAGGATGTTCTCTCTGGTTTCATATGTCTAGTATGACATTATTGAGAAATGCTTCCTTTCCATCAAACCAAACTAAAGCCAATTTAGTTTTTTTTTTTTTTATCAATGGTAAGTTTAATAGGGGTAGGTGAGGTCTGTCACGGCCATTTAAACAGCAGATCTGTCAACAGCATAAAAACAACAAATGAAGTCCAAAAGGCAATAACTAACCTCAATAAAGTTAAGCTATGTAATAGAAGAAAACAAAACTACCTCTCTGCAATCACCTTGTGCGGAAGAATGTTTCCTTAAGCCCTCACTTATTAGAATTGTTTTTATTTTCACAGGTTTTTGATATACCATACTGGATATTTGAGGGCCTCGACCAGCTAAATTACATACAAGGTAGGAAATGGTATTACATTACACAATTTAAAGAAAGCTCTTCTTCCTCTCTGCATTTAAGATCTTGTTTTTATCAAGTACATTTTGTGACATCTCATTCTTAAATTTGTCTGCAGTGATGGAGAGACTTGGTCTGTATCACACTGTCTTAAGGAACAACGGTGAGTGATAAAATAACATCTTAGTCTTATACATTGAATTCATTACTTTAATTTGGCTTTTGCATTTTGTCTGTATTTATGTCTGTTCAGTTCCTGAGCGTGAAACATACAGCAAACTCAAACAAAACGAGATATTTCCTCAGCTCGGTGAGTAATACCGAAGAGATTAAGTTTTGCCATGAACAAGAAGTGCAATCTGTGTTTCTGATGTTTCTTTACTTCATCTTTGCAGGCAGTCACTTCCTGGTCATTTACCCCAGCTGTACCAAAGAGCTTTCTCTCACAAAAAAGGGATATGTGTGTCTGCTTTGTGAGAGGAGGTTGTTTGGCGATGAATGTTACGCTCATGTGTTCAGTTTTGACCATGTGGAAACATTTCTAGTAAGTATCTTTCGTCAAACTTCTTCCTGCATTATTTGTCTTAATGTTGATTACTTGGTGCTCTTATCGTTGCCAAGTACTTGCAATTATTCGGGTCGATAGGCAAATTCATGACAGGTCAAATCCAAGCATTGTGTTCAATTGTTAAACTATGCTTTTTCTTTTTTGTTGTTGCATTTTTTTTTTTTTTTTGGATTGTTTAAATTGGGGTTTGCCATACAACAACAATGCTGGAAACATTTTTTTTATTTCATGCACTGTAAACCACTCAGCTACCGAGGGGTCAATCATTCCATTCTGCCTCATCCAGACCACATCATAAACAAAAAGATAATATAAATATAAGATAAATTACTTGTGTGTCCACATTTACATGTTGTCAAACATGTGTAGCAAGAGAATGACTAAACTAAACATCTGTGTATATGCACATTGTGTGTCTGTGTGTGTAGGAGAGTTTCCATCCAGGCTCCACGGATTCGAGCACTGATGCAGAGACGTTGCTGGACTTGGCAAAACAGGCGGGGCGCATTCACCCCATATCATGTGTACAGGTAGTCTATACAGGAAATGTAATTTCTGTATCATCTGCGAGAAGCACTACTCTAGCCTTTCACTTATTCTCTTGTTTCCATATTCTCTGCCTTTTTAAAGGTTATATGTATGGAGAGGCCAATCTGGGATTCGTACTCTTACTCTACCAGTGAGTATTTTTAGTGCACACTATGTTCCAAATTGGCATCTGTGACTGTGATTTATTTTAACTAATATTACTCTATTTTATTCCAGCATTAAAACTCCTGGCAGGCAGAATGTGGACCGTTTGTCAAGCAGCGCTTACAGCCCCAATTATACCTGGAAAGAAGCTGAGTAAGTCTAGCCAAATAAAAATGTTGAGTCATGGCACTGTTTTGAGTTCAATATCACCCTAGTACCTGTAGCGCTATGGAAACATTATCTTTGCAGTATTCGAGGTCTGGGTTCCGATGTTATTTTCTTTTCATATTTTATTGGTTAGAGTTGAAAAATAAATCTTGAGACCATTTTGCTTCTTAGAAAACCGCCAATAATAATCTTTTCACCTCATTCACTTTGTTTTTAATTTGACAGTTTATAGTCATATCGAGTGGATACTGGATTAAAACAAAGTCAATCATTATAATCAAATGCGTACTTGATGTCATGTATGTTTGTTTTTAAGTCCCCAGAGAAACTCTGAAAGCTGTAGCCACAAAACAAGTGACAGACAGCAGCCAGAAGAATGGAAGGATGATGGGGTGTTGTGAGAACACAACAAGTCAAAAGTCTACAGACCAGAGTGAGACGACCCTGAAAACGATCCCAGTAGAAGTTGGTGCTGAAGTCACCAATACACAATTTGCAAAAAGTGGACAAAGTGTGGAAAAGGGAAACAAGGACATTCCTACACCAAGTGAAAAAGAATCACAGAAGAGAAAAGAGTTTTCAAGAGATGGTTTGGCGGAGATAAAGACTGACGGTAGTGAGACATGCCAGAAACCAAGTAGGGAGAGCCCAGTAACCTGCAAAAAAACAGACAAAAAGGATGAAATGGAGAGGGTAAAAAAGAGGAACAAAAGTGGCAAAGAAATCCTGAAACAGAAGAGGATAATCTCACAGGAGGACCCTTGTCCTGTTCAGGATATGAAGCAAGTAAAGAAACAGACAAAAGGAATCCTCTCCTCCAAAAAAGACTCATCAGAATCTCAAATGCAGGTTACTGACACAGACCGGGGAGAAAGTGGCAAACCAGGTCAGGAGCCAGCAAAGGATGAAAGTATGTTAATGCTGTATTTTGGTTTGTGTAAGATTTGCCTCAGTGTTTTTAATAAAATATCTCGGTCCGTGGTTGTTACAGGTTCTTCAAACGTGAACTGCCAACAAAAAAACCAGCTGTGGCAGTTTCTCAAAAAGAAGACTCGACACCCTGTGATTGGTCAGTGCCTTTTTAAAAACATTTAAAGAGATTGCTTTTTAATGATGGAGGAAATGGAGGGAGAAAGAAAAGAGAAAGCACTTTTAACTATATACTTTTTGATACAATTTGTTTACATTTACCTAATCATTCAATAAGAACGTATGTTAAAGGTGAACAATGTATCTTCTAGGCCTGAGTGGACTTGTTGAACTCCAATGTGATGAGCGTGACCCCATCTACCTGTGTGATTGCTGCTCTCTGACGATCCCCGAGAAGGACATCATCAGCCATGTTTCTGGAATCGACCACCAGAAGTTGTATCTGATGGTGAGTAAATATTTAAACACTTTACGGGTCGGTCTTGTCTTGTATGCTATGTGTCATTCTTAAAATCCAGTCAGTCAAATTCTCATTATGTACATAAATGCATACAAAGTTAGATGAATTGATTGGGCACTTCCAGAGGCTAGTTATTTCCCCTCAGGGTTTCACCTTTTCCTAATATCAGTTTTTTATATGTACATATACCATGTGAATATTGCTCTAATTGCTCCTGTGGGTTCATCTAGAGAGGGTGTGGCTGTGCTGTCTTGATTGCCTTGATTGCAGTAACTCAGGGCACCTAGGTCTGGTGCCCTGCAGCTATTTAAGGCCTCTCTGCTCCTCTCTGTCTGCCCTCTGCTTTCTCATACAGGCACCCGGTTCGGTTGAGTATGTCATTAGTTATTTCAGTTGTTTTACTTTGTGCACCTCAACACCCTCACACATACATGTTAATGCATTCCTCACCCTGCAGTTACATTACTGATACCACTGACGTTCACACCTCATGCTTTACTTGCTTTGCACTTGATTAATTTGGTTGATTTGAATTGTTTGTTTAAATAAACATCTTATGCTAACCGTTGATATGGTGTGTCTCCTCTTTGTTGTGGCCTTTTGAGCCAGGTCATAACAGATGGACTTGATCCTGACCTATTCCCTTAGGAAACAGCTTCACATTTACAATAAATGCCGGACATAATTTCAGTCATTGAAGTCTTCATTTTACCCCTTCAGCTGCTAGATTCACAACTTATATGATTGAATACATACTTTTAAAAAGTCTTAAAATGAATATCGCAGCTCACATTGCAGGCTACTTACTGATAGCTATTAATAGTAACTAAACATCTTCATTACCTCTCAGAACCTTTCTTTTAGAATGTGTTTCTTTCTACCATATTTTATACACAAGAACTGATATCTGTTTTGTTGTGAAAATGTTTTCCATTTGTGTGTTTTTGACTTTAGAAGTTCCAGAAACTCCCGCCTCTACGAGAGATGCAACAGGTGAAGGCAATCAGAGATGTGGCTGCTTTGTTTGAACAACAGAATGGATATGGAGAGGCTCAGGTTTGGTCATTATTATTATATTTGTGGACATTGTAATATTGGTTACTTATTGAACCAAAGAAAGTATCAAATGTGGCCATAGTTGAAAGATTCAAACAGAATTAAATAACAAGTTTTCTATTTCGTATATGGCTTCGCCCTCTAAGGCTATCGCTATTGGGTAATCCCCTGTGCACCCGCGCAGCACTGAAACACTTGTAGTCCACGCCCACCCTCAGGCTCCCTTCCGGTATAAATAGGAAGGAGGCCCGACAATCTGCTCCCTCTTTTCTTCAGCACCCCGTTACTGAAGCACAAGAGACACTTCGATTGCAGAGTAAACATGAGTAACAATTGTGTGAGAGATTGTCCCTCATGTGGCTCTGGGTTCATAATGAGTTATGACCAGCACACAGTATGTGAATCCTGCCTGGGGTCAGAGCCCATGTACGCGGCTCTAAACCAGCAGGTAGCATGCACACACTGTGCCCATCTCCCCTCGGGCGACAGGAAGCGGAGAGCGGACGTTCTCGCTGCTGCGGCCGAGGAGGACGATTGGCCCGTCCAGGCTTACGAGCCCGTGGACGGGGGCCGAGTGCCGGGCAGGAGTCGGACTACTCCTACCCCGCCTTCCTCCACGGTTCACCGTTCGGTTCTCCCCTCCCTCCTCTTCCCCGGACGGGGGAGACGGAGACGGAGTCGGAGCAGGGTGCCAGCTTGGCGGCCGAACAGGCTTTCCCCTTCTCCGTCACCACAGCGCTACCGGCAATAGGTGGCATCATAGAGGAACTGCCGGAGATCATACACAAGGCGGCCGCCTGCAGAGATCTCCCCATTCCCCTAGCTCAGGAGAGGTGTGCTCCGGACGACATGACCGGCGTCGGCGAATAACATCCCGCTGCTCTCCAACTCGGTGGTGACGCTGGTAGAGCGGTTCACCACCTTGGCCGCTGACGAGGCAGAGGAAATCAGCAAGGCGGCCAGCACGGCACTCACTCTGTGCGCATCCGTCGCTGTCTCCCGGCAAGGATTTCTCCGCGTGGGTGACACAGATCCAGCGCCACCTCTGGCTGCAGCAGGCGTCTGTTACGGAGACGGCCAGAAAAGTGCTACTGGACGCTCCAATCAGCCCGGACGGGCTGTTCGGACCCCAGTTCCACGTCATGGTGTCCATGAATACGGCCGCGGAACATTTGGACGACATTCGCCAGCATGTCAGCTGGCTCCAGCCTGCTGAGCGCCCACAGTGACACCAACGCCCGCAGCAGCAGCCTCGGCGTCCACGCCGGCAGCAGAGGCCGCAAGCGGAGAGACGCCCACAGCAACCGCCTCGGCGTCAGGCTCGCATATATATCGCAGGATCGATTCAATTGCACAGCCCTAATGACGACCACAGAACATCTCGAGCATGTGCGCCCGCTCTCAGAGTGTTTCTCAGAGTGGCAGCGCGTGTGTCTGATGGACAGATGGATGAGCAGGCTGATCAAGCAGAGGGTACACCCTGCGGTTCGCCTCTCCCCCCCACAGTTCAATGGGATACAGGAAACACTCCTGTCATCCCAGGAACAGTCTTGCACTCCATTCAGAGCTGCAGGAACTCCTGTTGAAAGAGGCTATTTCCAGGGTTCCTCAAAGGGAAGAAAATCAGGGGTTTTTACTCCCGTTATTTTTCTAATCCAGAAAAAGACTGGGGGAATGAGACCCATCCTCGATCTGTCAGTATTCCACATGCTGACGATCAAACAGGTGCTGGAATATGTTCACCAGGACGACTGGTTCACTTCCACCTGAAGGATGCATACTTCCACATATACCCATCATCCCAAAACACAGGAAATTCGTGCGTTTCTCATTTCAGGGAATATCAGACCAGACAATCGTCTGCGGTCCGGATATTCCCTGGCTCCTCGCATTTTTTCAAAGTGTGTGTATAAGGCTGGAGCCACTACACAGAGGAGGGATGAGAGTGTGGTTTTATCTGGACGACCTGCTATTGCTGGCTCGCTCCAGGGAGGAAGTCGCTTTACAGACGTTACATCTCGTATCGCATCTGTCAAAGCCTGGGTTTCAAAATGAATTGGAAGAAGAGCTGTCCTCTTCCCTCTCAGACAATCATTTATCTGGGAGTGGAATTAATCTCAGCCAGCATGAGAGCGCGGCTCTCGCGGCAGCGAGTGGAGAAACTGACAGCTCTCCTCCGGCGAAACCTGAAGCACGGGCATGTCACGTTCCGCAGCGTGGTGACAGCCCTCTCCGTGATACAGCTGCTCAGCATGACGTCAGCTGGTCACGTGGTGATCCTCCTGGGTCTCCCCCGCAGGAGGAGTCTCCAGAGGTGGTTAATTCGCCCGCACATCGACCCCGTGCGTCAGAGGTAATGTGCTAGAGCTGTTCTCCGTTTTGGGAAGTATTCCAGCACTTCGCCCCGTTGCTGTACAATCAAACATATGTTGATTCGCACAGACAACAGGCCACGGCTATGGAGGCAGCCTACCTCAATCGCCAGGGAGGAGTACAATCTGCGCAGCTTCTGAACGCAGCCAGACGGCTGCTGTTCTGGCCCCGCACACACGTTGCTCTCCATCAGAGCAAAGTATATTCCCGGCGAATTGAACAGAGGGGCTCGCAGAACGCAGCAGCCGTTATGCGAGGACTACGGAGACTCAGACCTGTGTCACGCGCACTGGCGCCTCAGTGGGATTTGGCTTTGGTGTTACGCGCACTAAGCAAAGCCCCATTTGAACCTTTAGATCAGGTTCCCCTTAAACTGTTGTCAGCCAAAGTATTAATTTTGGTTCGAACATCAGCGAAAAGGGTGAGTGATTTGTCTGCTCTCCCTGTGGCTCCGTCATGTCTCCGGATCCAAGGAGATGGCAGTTCAGCTGTTTTACGACCTAACCCGGCTTTTATGCCAAAGGTCATCACAAGCTCTTTTAGGTCAAGAGTGATCACCCTGGATGGCTTCTTTCCTCCTCCTCACAGGTCGGAGGAGGAAGCCACGTCTCATCTCCTCTGTCCTGTGCGCGCGCTGTCCTGCTATGTAGCGCGCACGGCTGCTTTGCGCCGTTCTCAGCGCCTGTTTTTGCACTACAGAGAGCGCTCATTAGGGCAGCCTCTGTCTGCATAACGGCTGTCACACTGGCTGTGTGAGGCTGTGTCACAGGCATATGTCTCCTCTGGGGTGGAACCCCCGGAGAACATCAGTGCGCACTCCACCAGAGGAATTTTCCTCCTCCACGGCTTTGCATGGAGGAATGTCAGTGGAAGACATTTGCACTGCTGCATCTTGGTCTTCCCCCTGTTCATTTATTCATTTTTATTTGAGGGATGTCTCCCATTCCTCTCTGACACACCCTGTACTGAGTGTCCTGTCAGAGTGAGTGACGTCAGGGATCCAGCTGTGCGCTCTCCTGCCTGTCTACACGCAGAGAGCTGCCCTTGTTCCCCCTCTTTTTGTCACTGGGCAAAGTATGACCTTCGTCTCTACTTTCTCACAGCGGCAGGTATGTATTGTTCCCAGCCTTCGTCCTCTCATGGAAAATATTCATGTTATGCTATATTCCAGGGACTGTGATGCGCCATTCGCATGGCGCAATAGGCATGGCGCAATAGGCATGGGTTATTATCTGAGCAGGTGTCTGTGCTTCTAGTACCGGGCGGACCCAGTGGGACGCAGACTACATCATGCTTTGCCCTTAACCCAATAGCGATAGCCTTAGAGGGCGAAGCCATATACGAAATAGAACTGAATTTACCTACTGTAACTCCAGCTTCTGAGTATTGGCGTAGCCCTCTAAGTGCTGGGCCCCACTGACTCCACGAATAGCTGAAGAAAAGTTGTTTTGTGTGGGAGCAGATTGTCGGGCCTCCTTTCTATTTATACCGGAAGGAAGCCCGCGGGTGTGGCCCACCTCGCGGGTGGGCGTGGACTACAAGTGTTTCAGTGCTGCGCGGGTGCGCAGGGTATTACCCAATAGCGATAGCCTTAGAAGGCTACGCCATTACTCATAGAAGCTGGAGTTACAGTAGGTAACTTCAGTTACTAATTGTTGTTCATATCTGGACTCCAGGTTGAGTATCTGGAGAAAGAGATTTACGATGAAATCTTGGTACAAAACTTTAAATCAGGTGAGTCTACATCCATCCCTTATTTTAAGATGTTATGTTGTTAGTAGTTTTGGTTGAAGCTCATATCATTCAATTAACATATGATTTTAAAAGTCTAGAGAGCTTCTACTGTAAAGTATTCCTTCTGTATTTTCTATCATCTGAAAAAGCCATCAAGACGGTTAAGAAACTTCAGGATCAAATGAACATCAGAAGGTATGAAAGATCTTATACCTCAGCTCCGTCTAGTGTTCAACCTGTGGACACATCGACTGCTCAACATCAGCTCGGTTCTATGAAGAACGACTACCAGGTCAGTCTGTTTGACATCAATCGGGTCTAAATGCATGCTGAGCTGATGAAACAGATATAGCATGAAAGAAATGCAGCTGTTTTGATTTGTGGCTCTTTGGCAGCTGCACAACTGAGCAGTCTACAAAATATCGTTTTGTTCATTTCATTTAAAAGGAGGTGAATATGGAGGTTGATGAGGATTCAGAAGACTCCTGCCTGACTGTTTCCAAAAGCAGCGTGCACAAAGCTGAAATACTTTCAAACAAAATGTTTGTACCTTTTCAAATAGCTGCTATTTCCCAAAAAGAGGGGACATGCAAAACTGCACCAACTTCATGTTTTAATGAAACCACGCCAAAGACTTCCATGCCAGCCAAATCAACAGCAGCCAGCTCCATATCCACCATGGGAGAAACTGCCAATGGACGTAGAGCAACTCCCTCCATCTCTACTGCCACCACCTCTGAACCAGCAGCAACCACCACCACCTCAACTGCATCCATCTCCAGTGAGATGTCAACAACTAAATCTGCAACATTGCCCAAACCTCTGGAAAATATTACTGGAGCTGCAGCCAATATTACAGCTAAGACTTCATATAAAGCTGCCACAGCTTCTAACAAAGAGTCCATGGTAGTGCATGAAGCCGCCTTCAAAACTGCACCTGCTTCCAAAAAGGAAAATACCTCCAGAAACTCTGAAAATGTCTCAACAGCTTTGTTCCTGTCTCAAACCCATCCCGTAACATCTGTAGCCGATATTAAAATGGCAGTGAAATGTGATAATACTGAAGCCTCTGTAAAGACTGCTGCTATGAAGAATTCAGTGGCTTCAACAGCTGATGTTGCACCAAATGTTCAAAAGAGTAAAGCGCCAAAAGATCCTAAACTGAACAGGCACACAAATCCAACCACAGAGCCATCACGTAACTCCACAACTCCTAAAGTTGGTAAGTATTCTTTGTTATAGAGTGTAAAACAGTGTGTTTTGCTATTGATATTATTTTAGAACCGGTAAATGCATATCATATTCATAAATCAATCGCACTCAATTTAAAAACAAAACGTGGGTCAGGGTTTAAGGCTTGATTTATAATTTTTTTAACTGGTTTAATTCCCTTATTTTACCCCTTAAACACATTTAAGTTGACACTTGTATAAATAATAAAACCGTAATCATGTTCTACACTGGGATCTGGTATCTGTATTATATCATCACCATTGTCCAGTGAGTTGGGATCTTCTTCCTGCTTTTAAAGCATGATGATATAACGCACCAAAACAAGTGTAGAAAAGTATCGATTATGTTTTGAATTCATTATAGAGTTGTTTGAATTCATTATAATTGATCATATGAATGTACTGATTTATAAATGTGCTTATGAGTTTACTAATTGTAGAAATAGTGGTGAAAAAGTACAATAAGTGGAAGTAAGTTTAGTATAAAGGCTGCAGAGTTCAGAGCCTGGGCTACCTTGATGAAGAGATGTAGGGGAAGAGGAAACCCTCTACACACACACAATATACACCAGCTGTCATGAAGTAACTGACACACACACTGTCACAAGACTGTCATGTGTGGCTTAAAAGCACGAGTATGAGCATCTTCAAACCAGTTTGGTTTGCTCCTATGGACGGACTACATCACAGGATGACCTTGCCTGACTTCCTTCATCATATGAGAATGTGTAAGGGAGCATCTGAAACTGTGATAGAGAACACACTGCATCAAACATCGGGAGGATTAATCATTTACCAACCAGTTGTGGGTTACGATTTGGATTATCAAAAATCTTTTACTGCCAAGACTTTAAAAGACTTAGCATAAGATCACAGGATTTTCTACATGCTCTTCAGTTCAGCAGTAAGGGAGAATTTGCAAGCCCGGGTTATCTCTGATATAATCTTAACATTTAAATAGAAAGGGATTTATGGCTTTGTATCCTGGTGCTTATCAGTGTGAGCCACGTAGGCGTATCTCCTTGCCACCAACTGGAACAGTTTCTTTCCGTTAACTCTGAGTGGTGCCATTAGGGCTGAGAACCGGACCCTTTCAACAGAGAGCAGGTCCAGTACCACCTGAACAGGGGTAACCTGGGATCTAACAAAACAGACTGTTTGATACAGTACTGTATGGTCTTTGTCTTGACTGTCGCTCTCTTTATTCTTCGCTGTAGGAATTCTGAAAGCTTTATTAAGAACAAGAGACGTGCATGTCTCCTCACCCTCAACACACACTGCAGAAGTTTTAAGACAGAACGTTACCTACACCAGTCCAGCCTCAAGACAAGATGACTGTAAGTTAAAGGGTCTTTTTTTCTCAGCACCATGTTTGAAATATATGCATATTTTGTATCTACATACAAATACATAACAATTTTACACTTGTACTTTTTTATAGCTTGGCAAACTCATGACTTGTCTTTGAAAGGAAGACATTCAATAAGGCACAGAAGTATAGCATTATATTATAACTGCAATTTTGTCTCTCAGGTATTTACATGCCGCAAAATGAAGGTCTTTCTCCTGTTAACCAATCAGAGCAGATCAAGCATCAGCTCCAGACACGATTGGTCCAGATTCCAGGTGAAAACATACATGCTTACTGTGTTCACACACAACCCAGCTTTCAGCCTTGCATTGATCACACAAGCTTGACCATTGGATCATTTCTGTTTATTTGAGTCAAGTGGCTTAATGAATCTGGTTGAGTACAGATTTTGCTGTAATATATTTATAATAAAATGGATACAAACAGTTATGAAATAACATAATGTTGATTTGTTTACATTTAGAATGTTGGATCTCTATGCTGATGAGCTTTGGCTAAACGGCATCACGCACATTTTTCATCTTTGCATTGACTTTGTAATCGTGTGTAAAATCACTTGTGATCTACGATACGATAATACTTTATTGGTCAGATCGAGTCTGAAATTGGACTTGCGTCACAGCAGCTCCATGAGTAACATCAACATAGACAACTGTCAAGATACAATACATGAAAAACAAACATTTAACATGACGGCATGTCGGCAAATCACTGAAAGAAAACATTTTCAAAGACCCTTTAGCGTGCATTTGATCTGGGATTTAGCTCTGTATTTACTGTGAGGATTGACTGGTGCACAAAGGAGTGCTTCAGTCTGACTTTATTGAATCGTGGGACCCTGTATCTCCGATTAGATGGTAGCAGTTCATATTCACTCTCTGTAATGAGCCGTCTTATTCTTAAATAAACTACACCTTTTTAATACATCGCTGTTCCTTATTCAGAAATTGAATCCAGTTATAGCTGCATTCATTCAATAGATTTCGGTGCAATCATTGATATGTTAGGTATTGTTTTTATGCAAAATAAATTGAGTGCAGACTATACTGTGTATACATTTTAATTATGCAGTGTATGACGTATATTTGTCATTTTCACAAATATCCACAATTTCTCATTCTTACCTCCAGCAGTCAATATAGGGAAACATCAGGATTATCAGCCTCCTCTTGCCACTGGTGCTGCAGGCAGATTCACAGACAGCCCAGATACATGCCAAGAGACCCGCAACACTAAACAGCAGCAGGCGAGAAGAGATCCAGAGTTAGAGGACTCGAGCAGGGAACAGCAGAACCAACCAAAATCCAGCCAGAGGGCAGAACATGTGTCGACACACTCGCAAGCACTCACAATGTTTTTAACAGGTAGGTGTTAAAGGTTGACCTGCATTATTTGCTGTTTTTAAAAAAAAACAACATTAGTTGTGCCAAGTTTGGAAAGTACCGTGCCACAGAAGCTAGTCAATTTGAGTGGCAGTGTTACTTTGTTGAGCTTGGCGTCGGCCAAACTTCTGCAATCTTTTGGCATTTTTTTTTCTTGTTCTCTCATCCAAAATACAAGTTCGGGGCAATAAGGTTTTGAGCATGGATGTATAATAAGAACTGGATACAGCGTCGGAGGCGGGGTCTCGTTCTTTCCTATGAGAGCTGCTCATTGGCGCATGAGGACAAAATGGCCCAACTTTTGAGAGCGAAACGTCACAGATTACCCGTCATGCCTGGCTGTCAGAGCAGAAGAACCCGTATGTGCGCTCACAGAGCATGCGCCCCTTAAGCCCCACCCCCCGAGCTCCCACTCTCGGCTCACTAAAATGAATAGACAGAAAATATTCTGTTTTTATTGGGCTTTTAGTGCATTTTACAACTTTAAGGACCTAATGATTATAATAAGGGCTATAAAATAGTTCATACTAGGTAGTTTATTTAGTTTAAACAAAATTATCCACTGATTTACAGACGTCTCTTTCCCAATGTTAGTCAATGGGAAAAAGTATTTCTGGGCCCAGTGACGTCACGGACTGATACGGAAATTGTAGTACCGCCGTTTGGACACAACGAATATTTTCCTCAGAGTCCGGCGCACTTCCTAGGGGC
Organism: Gymnodraco acuticeps; assembly: GCF_902827175.1. NCBI lineage: Eukaryota > Metazoa > Chordata > Actinopteri > Perciformes > Bathydraconidae > Gymnodraco > Gymnodraco acuticeps. The sequence goes on from NW_022991375.1 coordinate 4,523,208, forward strand.
TTGGTTTTGAGGCTTAAGCAAATGTACTTGATCAAAACGTACTTGTATAAGGAACACTGTGTAAGCTACAGTATTGTATACATCTTTGAAATTGTTTTCCATCATCATTAAGTCTTGAGTGTTTTTTGCCATTTATTGTACTAATGTGTTGTTATGGTTGTCACAGGGGAAAGCAGTCATTTGTCCACCTACTTGAAGGTACAGGGAACTGAGCGTGGTGGATCAATCATAGGTGGGTTCAACCTTGCACAGCAAACTTTTTTCACTTTTTTTCATTCAATTTAATTTGTCAAGAGCATACAATATGTTAAAGCCAGCATGTCACCCCCAGGTCAGGGCTTTGTGTGGGAGTGTCAGGGGATTTCTGTGAGCCCGTTTTACCTGTGTGAGAGCTGCAAGGAAATGATCATCCACTATAAGATCTGTGAACACATGAGGAGCTATGATCACCAGTTACAATACATTGTGAGTGAAAACTGGATTCAAAAATATCTTTAAGATGAAAGTGTTGCCCCCACATTTTAATATGATATGCATGTGTTTTCAGTGGATGCAGTACCCAGACTTACTAAACTTCTGGGATCGTGATTTTATTCTTGAAGAGATGAAACGGGAGATCGTAGAGGGCATCGCCATGATGCTCTCTAAACGGGAGTGTTACTACAAAGTGGATGCACAGGTAACCAGTTCATGTTTCATGCATGTTATCTACATATCCATGCGGTAATACGGTCAAGATCGGGTGTAATTTATGATGGACAAGATATGTCACCATTGTGCTTCACTAGTCTAATGAAACAAGTTAATATACGAAGTGTTTGTGTCTTCTCTCACAAAGTGCACACTGCTGAGACCGGGGGCGTTTGAACATGTTAAGAGTCTTTCGTTCAGTGAAGGTAACAGAAACAGTCAATTTGCAATGTCTACAGAGTGTATGGTACATGGGAGTATGCTGTGTTAGGTATCAACTGTGCCTTTTGCTTTTTGCAGCTTTAAAACTGGTTAAAGACCTCAAAGATCCTAAACTGGACTGGCAAACCAGCTTTACAGCACAACACAAGGGTGAGTCCCATTAGCCAAGTTCAAGGTCTTTTTTTCTCTTTCACACAGCTTAACTAAAATGACAACCAATCAAAATGTTATATACGACTTTTGTCACCAGCTAACCAGAACCTGGTATAACTTGAATAGTACTTGTAGGTTTTTCATGGTAAATATCTGTCTCTTGTAAATTTGAAGGTGTTTATTCACATTTGCAGATGCTTTAAATTGTTTGTAGCATTTATAAAAAAAAATATGAATTTTAAATGTGACAAGTCAAACATTAGTTATTCTTGTCTGAAATTGAATAGGGCTCTGATGCTGACAATAAGCCAGGGCCCACATGAGGTAGGTACAATAATAATTTTGCTGATATGTGTCACAGGGTGTCCGCGAGGTCTTAAAAAGTATTAAAAGTTGATAAATCAATTTAGCGAAAATTAAGGGTATTAAACGGCATTTTCCAAGGTATTAAGAAGGTCCACAGCAACGACAACATGAAACACCCTTTAATTTACTTCAACGACATGTCGGGAAACCCCCTCAAGGCGGCCCCATGCATAGCACGCCGTAAGATTCTGCTTCTTATTTTAAGTTTCGTTGCCTTGCTCCGCCTGGGGGGGGGGGAAAAAAGAGTGTTTTGGGGTGCCACTGATGATGAAAGCTGGTTCGAGCGGCCCACAGACTCTAGAATCGCCACTGTCGATGGGGATCAAAGCTGTCCGGTCCCACATGCTAGGTAATAGCCAGGGGCGGCGGGTACTGTAGGCTAGGGAAGGCTAAGCCTTCCCAAATATTTTTGTCACTGCATCCTGGTAAAATAAAAATATAATGTTTGTGTCTTTGACATTAGCGCTGCTATGCAGCCACCTGTGCCCTGTACTACGAAGCCAGTTCAACATACCCTGGATATGTTTGAGAAACGAGATTTCGCTAAGCGGTCCTACAACGCTGGTTATCAACTTGGTAAATCAAGCCAGGGATTCTCTCTCCAGCTGAGAGCGCGTTCACGTGAAAGGGGCGGGGTTAGCAACATTTGACCAATCACAAACAGGGACAAGTGTACTGACAGCGCAGCGTCATACTTCATTAATGAAAAGTAAACTAATATTTGACAAATATGAACTTTAAACCTCCATGATTTAAACATATAATCCAGGATACAAGTCACATAGCCACAAGCCACATGCACCTGCAAGGTGAATATAGAACAACTGGTTAAAAAATAAATAAACTACCGAGTGTTTGAAAGCGTACAACAGTTTTATGATATCCCTGCCCCGTCTAAAAGACACGAGTGGAGTGTTTCGTCAACCTAATGTGTTGCTTAAAATAATACTTCTGCAGACAGTATGTGACACTGTCAGTGTTGCACGGCCAGATACGGCTCAGCTGACTCAGATAAGGAAATATATGATAGGCTATATTATGATATTATATGATCGATGATCTGATTGATGATGTGATATGAATGATAAGTGCGACACGTCGGCGTCTTCTCTGCATACGGCAGTTTAAACTGTATTTTCTTTATCCTTTTTTTTTGTCTGTTAATTGTTAGAAGGTCCATCAATTACAATCCCAAAGTGGCCTTTTTCATTATTTTCTCTAACTGTTTTCTGTTGTTTCTTCTCCCATGTCTCCTTCTGTAGAAACAAGACAAGAAATAGAGGAATATCATTCCGAAAACACTGTTGGATATTTGGATGGGGTCCAACAAAGGAGAGTCTTGAGTCCTCTGAATGTGAAAAGCAGTTCCCCGAATGCTGATTTTCTTGTCCCTCCCATCTCATCTCTTAGTCCCCAAGTAAAGCCAGGACCCCCAGACTTTCAGCACCAGATGCCTATCACAGAATATCAAGTAAAACAGGCTGAGGTGCATCTAGAATCCCAATCTTCCGCTATTGTTGGTCCTAAAACCATTCAAACCCTGTCACTGTCTCCCACAGTTAAATGCCCTCCAACCAGAAAAAGACCAGCTGATGAACCAACTCTGGACAGATATAGCACAAGTAACCCCCAACTCGAGGATCCTTTGCCAAAATATTACAAACCAACATGCAGTCAGCCCAGCTCAGAATCAGCCTCTGAGTCCTCTTTAGTCAACCCTGCTGCAACCCCCCCCCTCCTGTCTCCATTGGACCAGGACGCAGGACCTGAATCTTTTGAACTAGACAAACTCCCCGAGTACACGATGCATTTTGATCACCTATTGGCTCTGGTGAGAAAGACTAAGTTAAATGTTTCCTCTGGCAAATCACCTCCTTCGAATAATGAGAATGCAACCTCCTGCACTTACGATTCATCTCAAAGGGTTGTGAAAAGCAGTTGGGATCAAAAGCATGTGCAGATAATGTCTAACATGCCCCCAAAAGAAACAACAGGGGATTTAAAGCATGTTAATGTGACACAAGATCCAGCCGCCGCCTACTCATTTGAGGAGATGTCTCTAACGTCTGCAGCTCCTGTGGGCCATGAGAAGCAACTCGTCGCCCCTCATGCAAACTGGGCTCTCTCCGCAAACAACTCATCTCTTATGGGCTCGACTTCAACGAGAGGCAACCTTTTATTCAGAGGGACTGAAGCCCAAACAGTCAGTACAGTGTTAGCTTCTGCCAGCACTGTGGACCCAAGCGACCCACAACACCAGATAAGTGTCAAAGATCAGAGAAACCCTAGTCTCTTTTGTGAAGTCCCCAACGATAACCCAGAGACTGTCAGACCCAACCAACTGCCCATTAACACCATCATAACTGCCAGGCCTAACGATCTGTTTATGAGCGGCTATAACCGAGAGGCACTCACTGAGATGAACCAGGGGGGTCGGGCTGCTCACACGCTAGCTGCAGCTGCACCAATGCGCCCCAGCAAAGCTTCAGGAGGCCTATACGTCTTGAATGGACAGCAAGTGTTTATTTCTCCTGACGCTGTTGGAAGTTACACAACACCAGACCACATTCCTGCATACACAACAAGGGGGGTCTTCCCAAAGCAGGAAGCAGGGCCCTTCAGTATGCAATCATTTGGACACATATCAGCAAGTCCTCTGCCCCCAGACTGGGTGATGCTGGGACGGCAGCAGCAGTGGCTCTTGCAGCAGCAGAAGCAGCAGCAGCAGCAGCAGTACTCCTCATGGACGATGGCTGCAGCTCCAGCCAACTATAGGATTGATCAAACACAGAGTTCTTCTCAGGTTTACATGCAACCTCCGTTCAATCACTATCCTCCTGCAGCCGATAATGGAATCGTATCCCAGGGATCAGCTAACTCATTTATGGCCACTGGCACAGGGTTGTTTACTCCAGGTCCCCATATAACCGATAACCCTCCTCAATGAAGACTACCTGTTAAACCATGTAAATACAAGGTATTTTTGCAGCACACCCGTTAAATACTGCCGATTGTATTAGATATTTTTGTGAACACAAGGAAGTTTGGAGACATGGCCTAAAAATCCCCAGTCTGATCTCTTTGTTACATTTCAAATAAGGTGTAAATTGTTCATTGCCATCTTGTTTTTTGATATATTTGTGTGTTACATACACAACCATTTTAAATTGATTCATTGGAGTAGCAACAGGTTCAATAAACTGCCAGTTCATTTAAAACCTTTGCTTGCTTAATATGAAGGATACGTTTGTAAACATTTTCAGACAGGATATTAAGCTACTGTAGATATTTTTTGTTTTTACATTTTCAGCAGTGTACTTTGATTTATAATGTTTGTTTTAATAAAATTCCTTTAAATGCAGACTTTCTGTTGAATGTGAAATATTTGTTTATTTTTAAAAATGTGAAGATGGGATAGTGAAAAACTGTCGCTCCAAAAACAAGGATTGGGTTAATATGAATTATATTGGATTCATTGTAAACTTCTGTCTATCAAATGTTGTGCCCGAGTCTATACCACATCTAAAGTTACAGATTGAATTGGTTATGAAGTCTCACAAATTGGTCACATTTTCTTTCCCACAACCAACATCTCTTAGTAGGACAATGTTTAAATGTACAGTTCCTCATTCGACTGCAACATTAAAGTTAGTTAGTAGTTTTATATAAACCTGATGACTGCTAACATTGCAATTCTTTAAAGTACTGTATGAAATGTATCTCAGAGTCAACATAACTCCAAATATCCAGGCTATTTCGCAGCATTCTGCAGATAAGAGCATGTATCACTGTGTATCCTTGAGCTGCAATTAGTCCAGGCTTTCAACCGTATAAAGTGGTATAAGAAATACAGTGTACGAGCCCATGAGCATTTTAACTCATCCATTTCCATTTGTCTATCATTGGGATTTTTTTTACAATCCCTTTTCGTGTTCTAGTATGACCCCAGCTGTGAAAACAAGACATAAAACAGCATTATCAGATAAAGTCAAGAATGTTCCCGGTAAACCCAGTCGGGTGGTAATACTCTCCTGACACATTAAAGGGGTTTTATAGCGTCAATGTGTGAGAAACTCTTTCCTGAGGCAACAGTTTACGATATGCAGGAGTGCTTTGACAGACCACCACACATGTGATAAGGACCCCCACTCATTAGTACCCAGGGAACAAAGACACTGATTATAGCCTAATGCAAATTGATACTCATCCACATGACGCTCTCCTGTTACCAGAGGAAAATCCATTTTGCCAAGCTACTTATTTCCTCATGTGATACACTTTGGCTTCATTCATTCATTGCCTACCACTGTATTCATAATTCATTCATCATTGCCAGGGCCGGCCCTGACCAATTTGCTGCCCTAGGCAAGATTTTAGCTGGCGCGCCCCCCTCCCCCAAATGCAGACACTCACTATGACTCGCGCATGCATGCATGTGCACGGTTGTGGCATGACCACCAAAACAGAAATATATGGACACAAGATGTGTGCAAATGTATTTAGTTTCCTATCCATTTGAACATGATTTATCATTTAAGTGGGGGGGACCTAACCTCCTCTAGGGAGGTCCGGGGGGCATGCTCCCCCGGGATTTTTTTTAAATATTGAAGTTAAAAGCATCAATCTGGTGCACTTTGAGTGCAACATTAGGAGATCTATGGATACATCTCTCAACACCCATATGAAACAGAACTGTAAGCAGATTTTCTTTTTGGATATTTTACAAATCACTCTCCTTTCAAACTGTGTTCTTGTTGATTAATAACTACTTTTTTGTACTGTCATATAGTATTTTATACCTATTTTTCATCTATTCTCTTATTTTTTTATAGCTATAATGATCATATAAAGGTGTGTCTTTACCTCACTGAGCTGAGGTTATCAGAACGCTCAGTCTTTCAGGAGAGATCTCTCTAAAGCTCCCCTCCCCCCCCCCCCCCGACCGCTTATACAGTAAATTCCAATGTTAATAAAAGCACACAGAAAGAAGCTGTATACGTTTTTTGGGAGTTTGATTTATTTTAAATTAACACGAATACAAAATTAAAACCTATAATTGCATACTAAAACCATTATTTCAAAAAAAGAACTATTTCATATAAACCTGGTTTTGACTGGGGCTGGGGCAGTTCAACTTGATTTTGGGGGGGGAGTGTGCCATAGTTTATTGGCGCTGTACGCAATATAGGCGTAGTTCTGTTAGCTTAAGATGATAAGATGTACTTTGTTGATCCAAAATCGGGAAATTGTGTTATGACATTTCTAACTTTTTTTAAATTTTTATTTCCGGCGCCCCCGATGGGTTGATGCGCCCTAAGCATTCACCTATACTGCCTGTAAGGGAAACTTCTGCAGCAATGGAGAGTCAGGACTCAGAGAGACACGAGGAGAGTTGGAGCTTTGATGTCAACAATTATGTTTATTACAAGTCAACGGCCGGAGAATTCATATCACAAGTCACAGCAACAAAAGGTTCTGACTGCACGGGTGGGTTGTCATGTCAATTCTGACTAGCCTCGCATCTTGGTAGACCTTTTAACTAGTTTACAGAGAGTCCAATCCACATATTGGGGATGGGCGTAAACATCTGCAGACACAGGAGATGTCTCTCACATCTGTGGAGCTTAGAAAGCCAGCGTTCTCACAGTTGTAAAACCCCCCCTGTGCCCACCGGGTCAGGCCATAAAACCTAGTATCAACATACGACTGCATTAACACATTCCTTACGGGGAGATTAGAAGCAGGGATGGTCGTAAATGTCAACACACAGAATAAGGTTAAATATTTTAGGAGTAAGGAAGAATTATTCTTTGACACTTAGGAGTAAGACAGAAATATTTCCTTACACTGCCTATGCCAAGGGCCGGCCCTGATCATTGCCCTAATTCATTCAAGTTTTGGAGTGCCCTACATACTCAATTTTGAGGGCCCCTCTTAAACAATGGCTTAAGGAAATACAGAACTGTTTTGTGTGTTCAATCCATGTAAATAGGAATGTATACGTTTTTATATTAAGGGGATTTCAAAAAGTAAATAATTCATGTTTTCTTAGTTTCCATTGTCATGTGTAGGATTATTTAGAGGGTCATTGTATGAATGTCATATATTTTACTTTTAAAATGTAATCAGTTAGAGATCAGTCTATACTCGGCTATGTTTTGTCATGATCTTTAAAGTTAACTCTTATAGTGTATGGTTAAAAAGGTTCCCATTACATTGTTTTGTTAAGCTTTTAGTCACAAGTAAAGACGGGTTCACTCCATACCAACAAGGTGGTTGCTTTGGCGGGAAGGACCATCAGCATGAGATGGTTTGTTTAATGGAATTCTTAGAAATGTATTCCCGTAGCCAATAACAACAGGTCAGCGTGACATGAGATTCAGAAGGAACAAAGATTGGTCCCGTAACAGAGAAAATGTACGTCTTATAGCTTATTCCTAAACTGGGAACGGTTTCAAACTAAGACCAGAGGGAATCATCTCGAAGAATAGAAGGTCAGGAGTATATTTTGACATTTGGATGTTCTTGTTATGACAAAACTTGGCATGTCATGTAACTAATCGTACTAAATTACATATGCCAGGTGGTTTGGGAAAAGCAGAATATATACGTGTGATATTTGTATAATGAGGGCTTTCGGTATTGTTGCCTTGTTGTACCATATTTGACACTGTAGTGTCAAATACGATCAAAAACAGGTAGGGGAAATTGTGAGAGGATCCACACGAGGACTACCAGACTTGGTTGAACCTCCTCTCCGGCACCACAAAAAGAGGGTTAACAGTTGGCTGTTAACAGATGGATGAAGTCAGCCGTTAGCTGCTAGCTGCTAGCTGTTAGTCGTCGTCGTTAGCCGTTAGCGCGGCCGCATGTCCCGAAGAAACAGTCCCATGAACAAGAAGTCGGGTTCTTCCGTACCTAGCAGGACGTGCATCATTTCCATGTGGTCGGAAGGCTGGCTGTCTCCCAGTGCCGAAATGGCGAGCGTCGTCCTCGGCCATTACGCGGAGCGCGAAACGAGCCTCAGTCCATACGCACGATGCAGCCACGGACATCTCCAAAAATTTGGAGTTTGGATTTTGCAGTTTGAGAAAAACGGCGTTTCTTGCCATCTTCGGTTCACTCTCGGAAACTTCTGCGAGACTTATGTCAGGGTCACCAATGTAGTGCTGAGAGACGGGTGTCGGAATCGGTGCATCCAGGCCCGGACTGGCCATCGGGAGGACCGGGAGGTTTCCCGATGGCCTGGCCTGCTAAGTGGCCTGCTGGCCTGAGGACTTTTTTTTTTTATGTAGGCCTATGTATTGTGAACGCAACGCTGCGCAAATGTGGGTCTGACTCTGCCTCACAGAGGGTGACTGGCTGTCTACATGATGTGGCCTGCCGACATGGCCACTTTCATACAGATCATACTAATGCCCTCGATTGGTCTCTGTGTGTCATTCAAGCCCGGGAGGGTGTGTGTGTGTTATGTGTGGCGCGAGCGAGTGAGATAAAGCATGCGCACCGGTTACGTGTATTGTTGTTGTTGTTGTTGTTAGCATCTGGTGCTAGCTAGCTGCGCTAACGGATATAAGGAGCTTTTTCAACAACAAGGTGGAGGAGATTCCTCTGCTGTCAGACTGAGAGACTGATAACTACAGCTCAGGTGAGGTAAAGGACTCTGAGTGTTTAGATAGTTAACTTAGTCTAAGTTATCCCAGTGGGTCTCAAACGGTTTGGTCACCATTTATGTAAACACATATTTCCATTTGAGGGGGGAGTGATTAGTAAAATATGCATGAATAATAAAAAAAAAAAACGTTAACTAGGTGAAAAAAGGTAAGATAAACTATTAAAACTTGTTGAGAGCTAAAACTAGTCTTTGCTTCTGCCTCAAAGAGGAACAGGAGGGAGAGGGGGAGACAGGAGAGGCTGGTTCAGGAGCACAGACACACTCACAACTATAAATGAACCAAAAACAAATAAATAAACAAGTTTCAATGTTTTTCCATATTGGATATGGTATGTTATTGGTTATGGCCATGTTCTTATGATTTTATGATTATTTAAATGTATTCAGTTATGTTTCATATGATATGGGTGTAGTCTCTTTATTTCCTCCTCAAAGTGCACCAGATTGATGCATTTAAGTCCAACATTAAAACAAAATCTTACCGGGGGAGCATGCCCCCGGACCCTCCTATAGGAGTTGAGGTCCACCCCCACTTAAAATATGTTCACATAGGTTCCTAAATAGATTTGCAATTTTTTTTAAATAGTAACCCATGTCCATATGTTTATTTTTGGGTAGTAGATTTAGAGGGCTATCACTACGGCAGCAACGCTGTAAATATTGACAAATAAATCCAGCAAAATGGCACAAAAAACTGGTAGTGGCCTGACTGGGTGTATAATTCCCGGCCTGACTTATTGTCCCAGTCCGGCCCTGGGTGCATCTAAGATACAAAGCTAGCTTTAATGAGCGTCAGCCACACACATGTTATCGGCTCGAAGCCCGGGAAGAGAAAGGAGGGCACACAGTAGGTATAGTCAATATATATGTCCGTGCGGAACAATACCCCCCAACCCGTAGTTCCATGAGTGAATTATGTCAATGACTACAACACTGAAATACAACTAAAACCCGGCACTCAGATCTGCCTCTCGTCTCATCCTTTGTTGCCATTAGATTACCTGTCTGGGAACGACGGATGTATATTATTGTTTTTGCCTGCATTTTTACATTATGTTTATTTCTACTGATATCCATTAAGTTGCACTGTACCCATCAAATTAACCAATAAGTAACGATTAATATGTTTTAAAAAGTGTGTCAATGATAGAACAATTATTCACAGCCGAGAGATCGGAAGGACCAACGTTGTCTTACATACAGGGATGTTCAAACTCTTCCAGGTTGTAAGGCTGTTATCAGACTGCTGTCCAACACATATTTAACAGGTGACATGTAAAATGTATACATACACAGAATAACAAGTTACATAACAGATAAGGAGTTCTAAGATATGCTAGTAGTGTAGGCTACATGTGTCTGGAACTGTTGTTACACCTATTCACGGCCATGAAAATAACATGACAAACACGGTCTGCTCAGTATTTTTCTGTCACTCAACTTTACTCAACACAACTCTGTCAATTATCAGGGTGTGTCTGGTTCCAGGTTTAAGGTATGTGGTGGAATTTCACCGAAATAAACTAACAAATATTATAAAATGGTGAGGAAACCTTCCTGTTATACTGAAATGAAGATACTTGAAATAAGACAGGCTTTTAACGAGATTAGTCTTGCAAGAAGGTAATGTTTGTGCAATTCAGCACTCAAAACAGGAACGAATGAAACCGAGAGGAAGCAATAAAACACAAATACAGATATAGTTGATCAATTATTATTTTGTTGTACAACAATCAATAATAATGAGGAAACATTACCTTTGCTCTCAAGCAGTCATAATGCTCCACAGACTATAAATATCTCGTGTGCTTTATAAAAAACACACACACATACACTTGAACATACAGCTAACACACAAACATCACAATGTATTCAACTAATGCAATACTTAGGTTTCTAAATGATGCACACTCATTTCCCCTAACCATGTTTAACGCACGAACATTAGAACAACATGCAGCCAACCACACAAACATAGATTAGTTGATATGTTAATATGTTCCAGATGTGGAAAGACCATTATCTCATGACCTCTTTAGGAGTATTTCATATCTTGTCAGGATATGAACCACCTAACTAACAAACTAACTGTATTATCTGAGCAGGGCCTCTTTGTACTTCCTTGGCGTCAGCTCACTTAAAGTGAATAATTAGCAAAGAGACAATGGGCCTCTCTAAATTTGGAAACTGTAATTCAATAACATACCTAGTTATATTGAGAAGGTCCCAGCCTGATATAACAGTAACAACGTTACAGAGTGTCGAGCAGTCTGCAGCGAAGTACAAAAATCAAGATATCCGCAGAGGGTCTTATCTTCACATTTTCAGACAAAAAATAGAAGAGGAGAGGCTATAGGATTATTTTTTAATAAACCTGCAGCAGGAGAGACAACATGTTCTACATTCCTTAAAAGGAGAAGGCAACCAACCTTACAATAATTAATCAATCCGACATTATTTACGACTCATGTAGGTTAGGACATATTTACTGCTACATGTCAACCATTGTATTAGAAACCGCTTGAGAAGAAGAACACGTGGTACACTTACAATGCTCACTTAGAATGATAACATTTCCCATTACACTTATTCCTCCTGTAGGTCTCCAAAGTTTGAAGTCCACAACGCATTGATTTGTGTTCATTGTATTCCTATCATATCTTTTATTGTCAAGACTTGAACCTTCATGTGTGAAAACTGCAACTTTACAGTGTTACAGTACTTTAAAAGAAGCAACCATGATCCTGAAGGACAGTCAAAACGGGCCAGACAGCATTGTGTAGCCGACCTGATCCACATTATTTGGGAGAAAGAGAGTAGCAGACAGTAGTTTGATAAAAATATTTGGAAAACAGGAAACATTTCACTAAGTATTGATCTTTCATTTCAAACATATATATATATCTCTTGGAAAAATCCTAATTGTCTAGTCTCTAATATCATGTGATGACCTGTTGTAGTAACTATCTCTTGGATTTCTTATCCCCTTGTTGACGGATCTGCTGTTTAAGTGGCCGTGACAGACCTCACCTACAAATCCTGCCTCTATGAAATGTACAATTTTTACTAAATGTATAATTGGGTTAGGGTACGGGTACAACAGCAGTGGGGCCAGTGGCCAAAGAACAATGTGCACAGGAAGAGAGTGAACTCTGTACTTCCATTATTATTTTAGCCTTAACATCAGGAGGCATCAGAACTTAGTAACACTAGTTTACATTTTTAATACGTTTCTTACTGTTCAAAATTAAAGTTTTGAACAGTAAGAAAGTTTTCTTGTTTTCAATTGAGTTAAAAGAAGTTGAATTCCATATGACATTGTTTAAGTATTCTGCTTTCATATATATTCTTTTATTCACTTTTGTTAAAATGTAATATAATTTCAATAATGTTTATTTGTTTAATTTATATTATATATTTTCAATTGTTAATTAGTAAAAGCTGAAACTATGTATCCTCCCTCTTACCTATAGACAGCAAGGGGAAACCACCTGATGAAGAGAGGGAGGAGGGAGGAAGGTTATAAAATATATCAAATGTGTGTCTTTGGGGGATTTGGGATTTTTTACCTTTTGGGTTTGTCCTTGTGTCTGACATAAGCTTTTATATTTTCTCCTATGTTTTTGTGAAAAACCAATAAAACCGGTTTGTACTTTGTACATCTCAACCTTAATTTCTGGTCCCAGGTCATCTCTAAGGTGTTCAGGTCTTAGAAAAAAAGACCTTGGAAAAGGCTGACAGTTGTTGATAATTTGAACTTCAAATGTTTACAAGAGTTAAGGCTGCTTCCCTTGATAAAAACTGTCTAGTCTCAACAGTTTACTCAAACAGACTTTGTGTCCTGACCACACTTTTCCAGGAAGCTTTGGTAATATTTGTACCAGTCTTGGGAACAATCAAGCAAAATCTCACCTGGAATAACATAGTGGTAGGGATTCAAAAGGCTAGTTTATATCTAATGGTAAGAAATGTGTTATGGCTCAAGTTGCCAGACAGAAACTGTTTTTCACAGAACAACACAGCACATCCTCAAGGTCCCTCTTATCTTACCTCCCTCACAAAGTTGGCTACGTGTGAAGGCCATTCTGACCCTTTGTGTTACAGACAAAACAAAAAAAAAAATCTTCCATATTTGTATGCCACTTGTCTACATCATGCAATTTAAATTACTTTAAATAACTCAGAAAGGCTTCATAGGATAATGGAGATACAAGAAACACAAATAAATATTTAAAGACATACATATAAAAGGGTTTAAAAAAGAATAATACAAATAAAATACAGGATAAATATAAGCTCAAATGAAATCAAACCAAACAGTAGAACAATTATTTTAACGGAGTGGCAATTCCAGAAGTTGAAATTGATTAATGGTCATCTATTGACCTTAACTTAACTAGTGGTGGTAAGTTAAGTAATACTGTAAGTGCACTCAAGTACTGTACTACTTATTTACAATTGCAAGGTAATTCACTACAATTCAGATAAATAATACAAAATGTAATCTACAAATATGTTTTTTGCATTATAAATTAAAATACCTTGTTGATCCCAGGGTATTTGATACAAAAGAGTGTAGCCTACCATCTGAAATGGGCATTCTACATAACGTGTAGGCTACTTTAACATTTTGCACTTTAAGTAGAGGATAATAGTTTAACTTTTACTTCAGTAAAATGTTAAAGGATTAGGCTACCTCTTATTAACAAAGTTATTCTAAACTAATATCTGAATAACTTCTACTTCAATCACTGTCAAACTGACCTTAACTATCACAACAAAATGCCTAATAAGCCACACCCTAACATTATTTTAACCCTAAAGAAAGACTATGAGAAAGACGCACGCACGCACGCACACACACACACACACACACACACACACACACACACACACACACACACACACACACACACACACAAGGCTGAAGGTGTTGATTTGATTGGCCAACGTAGAGACGTCATTCTCGCAATCTTGAATCGGTACAACCTAAAGATAAACCTGACAAACGGTGGATGTGATCCCCAACGTTAACCACTATGTCGCTTAATTGTGGATTCTAGATCTACAAGAGAGACCGATACTAACTTTCTAGCGGTAAGTTAACCTACAGTAGGAAGTCAGCGTCTTTCACTTAATCCTGTTAACAAGTAAGTTTCAGTTGTATTGTTTCGATGGGACGTCGGACTTTAGCTTGTTAGTTGTTTGGTTGCTCAGATAACAGAAATGTTTGTTTATTTTCTATCTGTAGGGTGAACAAACATCAATATTTGTGACCTTACGTTTAGTCAAGTTACGTCGTTAATACGTTTTATTGATAACACACATGTTTACTAACTTATTCTTAAAACACGTGTAACGTGAGTTTACGTTAATTGACAACGGTTAACGGTAGTGAACAGCCGTTAAGTATTGTATTTAACTCTACGGGGAAACGTGGGTAAGTTAGCTGTAATTAGCTAGAAGTTTCACATGAGTGTCGTTACCTAACTGGTCAATATTATTCTTATGTACAACTTACCACTCTTCTTTTATGAAACTGTTGTGTAAAATAACAACACCAAAAATAACGAACGAAGCTTTTTAAGTTGTCCCTGCTAAACAGCCTGCTTACGCTGGTTTGATTTACAGTGGTGCAAAAAGTACATTTACTCAAGTGCTGTACTTTTAAAAACAAATACTTTTGATTCAACTTTAACTTTTAGGTACTTTTCAGAAATGTAATGCATTTCTAAAAAATAAATGTGTGGATTAACAGTTTATGGTACAAAATAGTAAAATTATACGAAATATTACAAAAGTCAATACTTTGAGTAGAATGCTGTAAACATTATCTAATGTCATATAGTAAATCACACATGAAGTACATTGTACTGATAATACTTCTGTAGTTTTACTTAAGTACGGTTTTGAATGCAGGAGTTTAATTGTAATGGAGTATACAATCATGAATGTATTGTATGGGCATATATATGTCTCGTAATTATTTGTGTGAACATAAAAAGAATTATATAAATATGTGATTTGTAAATGTAAAACACCATCCACAAATGCATTTAAAAGATTTGCAAACTCACAAATACATTTGCAAGTGTAAAACGGATCTGCAAATACGCTAAATATTTTCACAAATAAAATAAAAAGATCTGTGAATATCTCTTTAACATTTACAACTTGCGATCAGGCATTTGTGAATCCATTTTGTATTTGTTGACCAAAAATGCACTTTCGGATCTCAAATCTCTGCTCGTGGATCTCACATTTCTGCTTGTGGATCGTCTTTTTACACACACGGAATTTTGAGACATATTTTCTGCCGGATTGCGTTCCGATAATCCAAAAATCAGCTCCTAAATTCTAACCCTATCTCCTATTCCTTGACCTCTGAGTGAAACGTCACGGGGTTAAGGGATAGTGGATAGGAGAATTCAAAAGGACTTAGAAGAAGATACTGTGGTACTTTAGAGAATCCGAATGCACTTTCACTATCCGTGTTTATGATGCGCCAGCGGACGTCATGAATGTGCGTCTGCTGCTGTGGGGAAACTATGGAAACTACAGTTTTCTATACAGCGACTACAACATGGATGTTTAATAAGAACGAGGGACTACTGTAAACTCATCTAGAGACTCTGCACCGTGCTCTGATGCTGTTGCTTTATGCTTTATGAACGTGGACAACAGAGAAACATATTCTTCATGACCAAAGTTGGAATTGAAATAAAAAAGGAAAGTGAAACTTATGCTCGTCATCACCCTCTCCCTCCGGTACATTAATACAAATGATCCCAATACGTATGATTGTATGAAAATATCTTAAAATCAATACAAATGTATTTATTATAAACGTTAGTCCTTAACATCTATCACTGTGTATATCACCATTCAAACATCTTTTACAAGTTGAACAAACTTCACACAGCTCAGTAAAGACTGTGAAATGTTGACTTTATTTGATCATTTCAGTAAAAACTAACGTTCATATTTCTCTTTTTGATTATAATACTGATGAAAGTTCAAAACAAAGCACTTTGGCAACTTACCACATACGTTTTAAAATGCTTAATAAGCCCCGTAACTTTCATGATATCATTTCTCGGTCATAATCGGTTGTTTCCGTGAACGGCCGACTGTTGAGTGACGGCAAATGCTGTGGCTGCAATGCATTGTGGGGCAGCATTTTCTCCTCTCCTTTCGGTTAGGGAGGTCCAGTGGTTCCTAAGCTAAAGGAGGTTATAAAGGAAGTTTGAAACCTCCTTTCCTTTCATTTGGAGAATTGGAGCGGCACTTATCATGGCTGCCAGTGAGGGACTTCCGGGTCATTTCACTCCGTTAGGAAGGTTCCTAAGCTAAATGGACTATTGGAACGCAACGCCGGTCTCTTCTAAACTCTACTCGTGTCACTCGGTTACTTTCGGAAACCACGTGATGACCTGCTGATGGCGACATTTCCGCATGATTTCAAAGTAAGAGCATGATGGTTTGTTTAATGCTCTGTTTTTTTTATTATAATGAACAGCGGAACGTTAGATGCATTCTTTATCACCATCATCATCATGTTATAGTGATACAGTTAGTTTGTGTTAGTTTATTGGTTCAATACAGCATATATCGAGCACTTTCGTTGATGTTGAAGTACGTATACGCCACTTTCGGATCCCGGAGGGGGGGTTGCATCTTTCTGGAACTTTTTAACAAGGGTCATCCAAGACATTAAAGTGTGGTGGTGTAAGACTTTGTGTAGATCCGTGGCGCACATGGCCCGAGTGATTTTTGCTGTTGGGACTCGGGTTTGAGTCCAGCATGAACTTTTTTGTTATTTTCATGTCGATGCATACTGAATATTATGTTTGAATAGAGGATTCCTAATATTGTTTGCCGAGACCAACATTAATGACCCATCAGCATTTTAAAGTCTACCTGCACATGCAGCAATGACATTTCTGCTGCTATCTTTGCAAAACGAGTTAACAGTCACATCTTATCTGGATGAGTGCTGCAGAATACTGTTTTTATAAGGGATAAATGTGTGTGTGTAGTCTTTCATATTAAACATGATCGCTGGTCGATAGCCACAGAAGTCGTAACACAGTTTAACCTGGGCAGGTCCCATTTTTCCCTGGGCGGTTCACAGCTGAAGACTTCTCCACGCTGCTTTCAAACTGTGACTAAACAACGTGTGCTTCACTTGGAGGCTGTCTGAAGGTGTACACAGGTCTCAGATGGACTTGGTATCACATTAAGAATGATATTCAGTAATAAGTCTGGCAACAATAGCTGGTTTAAATGATTTATTGGAGCTTGCAACGTTTTGAACAGACATCCCCAGTCAACTCGTTTTTCTTTTTGTAGTCCCCGCTATTCGCGTCCGGATATCTCCATCGTAACCACAACCTCACACACTGGTACTGAATGTGCATCAAAGTCTTCCTACCGAGCCAAATATACCAAAAGATTTATGTAAACGACAGAAGAAAGCGATCGAAATGTGTATTTCAGTCGAAGGCCACGCCCCCCACCGCTGTAAACCAGTTGATCGGGGAACCAGTTAATCCGGAACAGGGGCAGCTGGCAGCGAAGCAGCCCAGATAAAACTCTTTCTTCATTGTTTGTTGTGTATTCAGTCAAGCGGGTCAAAGTTACAATGTAAAATTGTAAGTACAATGTAAAGTCCTGTACTCTGCAGGTGCCGGTAAAGAGCAATACAATGACAAAACCTTTCCAAACAAAACAACTAGTAGGTAGGTAGGTAGGCAGGCAGGTATAGTAGGTAGGCAGACAGGTATAGTAGGTAGGCAGACAGGCAGACAGGCAGACAGGCAGACAGACAGACAGACAGATAGATGGATAGGTAGATAGACAGATGGCTAGATAGATAGACGGACAGATAGATGGATATCATATATAGATAGACACTTAATTCATCCCAAATTGTGAAATGTGTGGAAACAAGTATAAACACAATAACATTAAATACAAATGAAAGCAATAGACAGTAATATGTATGCATATACAGTAGAAAGGACACGATGAATATTATAACATTTAATGTAGCCTTACTATGAAGGCTGACCTAAATACGGTGCTTTTCTACAGATTACTTTATTACTGCACTGGTAAAGTAAAATTAGGCCGATTAATAAGATGTGAAGTGCTTTGTAACTTTGACCCGCTTGACTGAATACCAAGCGGCAAACTGTGGGGTAGAGCCGGGACGCCAATACGGAAGTGCCACACACTGCAGTTCATACATCGGCCGATAGGCGATGGCTGCAGAAAGGAGCAATTTCCATAGACCCCCATGTTAA
Organism: Gymnodraco acuticeps; assembly: GCF_902827175.1. Taxonomy (NCBI): domain Eukaryota; kingdom Metazoa; phylum Chordata; class Actinopteri; order Perciformes; family Bathydraconidae; genus Gymnodraco; species Gymnodraco acuticeps. Next base: position 4,541,622 of record NW_022991375.1, read on the forward strand.
AATGCCCAATTTTACAGCAGAAAAAAACATGTTTCTACACCTGGCTCCATACATTTTATTATCGATATAGTTAGATTCCACCTTCATGATTATGTGAATTGTTTTCTAACACGACCCTTTTATTTATATTAGGTCTTAAAGATTTTGCATAAATTAGGGCGTGGTCACATTGAGTGACAGCTCTGTCAAGTGACTGCTGCTGCTAGCTTCTTGTCTCTCTGCTAGCTGCTCCGTGAAGCTAGCTACAGGGACTCTGCCTGGTCAGTTCATCCAGGAAACACAACTTGAAGCCGGCCGTGGTTGTTTGTTCTTCATGCTTATATATCGGACTATTGTGACTCGCTCTGCGGTTAAAACAGACGGTGCATGCATGCGGTTTTGCGGTAAGTGAAAATCGAGTACTTATTTATGTGTTAATGATTTTAATCGGCTACGTAATGAATGTTAAGGCTTGATTTAGTGTGTAAGCGAGTGGTAGCTACATCGGTGCTAACGATGCTAATCGTAGCCTACAAGTTAAAATCATAGACTGTATATATAAAGGTTAAAACGAAATAGACAAGTGTTAAGCGTTAAGTGGGATAATACTGTAGAACAAACGGCTTCTGTTTGAGGTTGATAAAATAAGGTCATCCTTGTAACTTAGAGATATTTTATTATGTAGGTAGGAACTGTATGCATCGCAAAGGTTAATTTAAATTGGCTATGCTCAAGTGTGTAGACAAGCTAACGTCGAAGTAGTGTATGTGAAATCAACCTCACAATAAGATGTGTGTATATATTACAAATAATAATGTCATATTTCAAGATGATTACTTAGATATTACAATATGGTTGGTTGAGCTGGAGTTCATTATTGAGCTTACACGTTAACGTCACAGTCATCTGAAGAACGAACCCAAACCTTGTTGTTTTTATTAATTGCATTACCAAATGGGTATCAAATAAACGGTAAGCATTGGTAACACAACTTCCAAAGTTACAGTAAAATAAAAAGGACCCTGACTCGGACAATACACAATCCAACATGTTCAACAGAAGATAATAAGTTATATTGTTTGTACACATGGTTCTTTACATATATATCTGTTTGTTTAAAGTGTCCAGGTGATGCAGACAGGCTGGACCAGAGAGTGAGAGATAGAACTGGACTCCTCACAGCAGTGAACTTCAGCACAGGTACAAATACTCTTTTTTTTCATACTGTACAAAGAATCAAGAAAGATATTGGTTTAAATGAATGAAGTATTGACTTTAATACACTGATATGTATTCCATTAAACAATACTAAATACTAGATCACCTACACATCAGTTAAAGGGATAGTGGAAATGGAACCTCAAATAGTTTCGTTTTAACTTATATACAAGCATAATTACGTACCAAAACAATCACACCTGATTAAAAAAATATAATAATTGCCTTACGCATGTTAGAAGCACTTTATTGCAGCTTCCCCGAAGTTTTTTAGAAACGAAATGTTCGACTCAGCCAAACCGGAAGTGACGAAAACTTAGGAAGACGATACGATAACAAACCATGGCGTCTATGCAGAATGAACGTGGAAGGGCAAATATACCAGACAAAGAAGAAGGATTGTACGAGGTATCCAGTGATGATAGCGAGTCAGAAACATCCTCTCGGCTTTCCTACGAAAATGTCGTTTTAGGAACTGAATCTGAATCCGGTTCAGTAAGCGACGATGGTGACAATATTGAGCCAGACGATGGACCATTACGTCCTTATTTGTTCGAGCCCGAGCCCGAGGTGATTTCATAACATACCAGGGTCAGGTTCACATAAATTATCTTGTCACAATTATTATTGTATATGTAACAGCCTTATGGGCATTAATTACATGAATAAATTGAAATGAATTGTATACTAGCATGATATACAGCTAGAGCCAATCGGTCTTTTGACGTAGTAGGGTCCTAATCCTAGGCTAGCCAGGCTGCCTGTCAAGTGTAGGCTGTACTCACAGTACTGTTAGTCTATCATGTCTATATGATGACTGTAGTGTACACATTCGACACTGTGTACTGGATAAATGGCGTTGTACAAAATGGTACAGGCTAATGATGCATTAAATCAACAAGAAAACATAATAAAATACTCACTTCTTATGTATTCCACTTTCAATTTGAGCTAGAGACCGAGGAATCTCGAAACAATCGTCAGTAAAATGACGGGAGCACACGACTGCCGAATTACTCGTCAGCTTCGGCTCCGTGAAGTTTGCCCGTGTTATCTGAACAAATTTCACCCACTGACGACGAATGGCTGGGTTTCTTGGAAACGCATGCGTCGATACGCCATTCTCTGCATTTGCTGTCGCACTACAGCCATACAAAACACATCTATTCACCATAATAAAGGTCGGCTATTCACATGCAAATGCTATTGAATGTCCGCCATTGTTTGTGCCCGTCTTCCTATGCTCTCGTCATCACCCGAAGATTCCCGACGATTCCCGAAGTATTTCGTTTCATTGAGATGGCACAGTAAAATTGAAAATAAAATGAAACTAGGCGCATGAAATTAAAAAAAATTGTTTATTATGCTCATTTTTAATAAAAATACATAAGTTAAACCCAAAATTCGCGGATTTCCACTATCCCTTTAAGTTGAGGGTTTTTTCCATGCAAATAGTTACATTTTAGATATTTAGCAATATGACTTTGTCAGCTTTCTAATTTAATGTATTGAAGGCAAAGATATTTAACACATAGTGAGAACTGTCTGCTACTATTTATCTCTCAATATTGTCTGTAGAAAACGTGGTAAAAGTTATTCTTTCAGTGAGACAACAGAGCAAGCTTCTACAGTTGCACTACGTTTTGATAACAGTTCAATATTATTTTGATAATAACATATATTTCAATGTTGATGAACTTCATACTGTTCATTCATAATCTGATTGTCTTTGTAGCTCTGTTGAAATAAAAAAAAATTACAATTACAAAATAATTATATCTACAGCCCCTAAACACACAAACACACCGCTTTCATAAATAACACACTTGTTCTGCAATAATATGTTTTATGTTTCCTGTCATTTTTGTTAGGAAAGGACATGTCTGAAAGACACGACATTTTCTCCTTCTCTGAGGGTCAAGAAGAACATCCAAGAGGAACATTAAAAGCTGATGTTATGAGATTTTAAGACCAGTACAGGACATTCGCTAAGAAACTACACTTTTATTGTGAAAACAGTCAGCTGATCGAATGCAGCTATTTCCACATCTACACTCCATCAGCTGATTATTTCTATTTGCCTCGCTTTATGAGCTTCACATCACTTGTGCCTTGTACCGCAGAGTTTGCAACGTCACAAATAATCTTCAGTCAGATGTGAATGTGTAATCTAACATTTTCAGTAAGAATAATGGACAAAAGGAGTGCAAATACAATTTATTGAAATGTGAACCAAAAGTTAATCAAATGTTTTAAATAAAAGCACATATGGACAGAAGGTGTAAACCTATTAAATGTATAAGTAAACACATTTAGTCAAATAAAGTGACAGACTAGGCCTGTGCAGTTGGTATCAGCTATGCGACAGACTAGGCCTGTGCAGTTGGTATCAGCTATGCCCAGCATGGGCTCCTCCATCAGGCCTGGTCCTCCTCGCAGAGGAAAGACCCTCAGTCCTCTCCAAACCAACAGACAGGACGTCCATCACACAGAGGTTTCACCCTGAAGTCTCTGCAGCTCTCTGGACACCACGCTGTCTCAATCTGTCCACACTGAATATGAGAGGGGGAAAATGAAAATAATAAATGCTTTAGACAATAAGAAATATACAGTTGACTGTTGAGTTGCTCAGTTTTTTTAGATTGTCAATACTATTACTGTATAACTAATATATCGGGTTAAGAGGCACCTTCAAATAAAGATTGGTCTTTAAATACATGTTGTCTTTTGAATTGTTTGTCTAAAGCAGGGGTGCCCAACCAGTCGATCGACCGGTCGATCGCGGGGAGATTCCCAGTCGATCGCGAGATGTGTCTAAAAATAGAACAACAATATTCTGTTATATCGTTAATGTCCTATAACATAATCTTCCCGTGCCAGAATAATGCACTTGAACGCACCAAAGCTTTGTGATTGGCCGGCGTGACCCCATGTGTCGGGGCGTGGCTGGTGGGCAGTGGGCACTATTTCGCTGACGTTGTCCGTGTCAACAGGAGTGACAGTCCGCACACACACAAGATCACAATTATGGCAGAAGCAAAAAATCCCAAAATATATAATTTTCACTCCGAGTGGGAGGATGATCATTTTTGTATCTATTCCAATTCAAAGTCCATCTGTCTCATCTGCAATGCGAGGCTTTATCGAAGAAGGGTCATTTAGGAGCGGCATTTCAAAACAATGCACAAAAGCTACGAGACGGAATTCCCTCCTAATTCTGCCCTACGCTCCAAAAGGTGAGGGACCTGAAAGGACAGCTAAATGCACAGCAGTCCATTTTCACCAGGCCCAACAACAAGAGCAAGGCTGCTACCATAGCATCTTATCGTGTCAATCACGTTCTTGCGTAACACATGAAGTCAAAGACGGCGAAGTTGTGAAAGAAGCATTCCTGGAGGCTGCCCACGCGCTTTTAGGGGACAGTAAAAATAACAGAAGCATTTCAACAGGTTTTTGATATAATAAAAACTCAAGTTAGATACCGTTATTAATCAGCTTTAAGTTTTAGTTTGTTTGAACTTATTCATTATAATTATTGTACAAAATGGTATAAGACTGCAAACTTAAATTGATTATAGTCTATTATCAATTCAGGTTAAGAAACTAGTATTGCTTGCATCCTATTTTAAAAAGAAATTTCTTTTTATACTCGACTAAAATACAACAAAAAAAGGGTTTGATTCTATAAATGTTGTCTTTTTTATTGCACTTTGGCAGCAGATTCCTGTGTAGCTTCAGATCTGAGTTGTCTTATTAGTAAGCCTAATTTATACTTTTGTAGCAACACTATTTTTATATAATGGCAAAGAAAGGGTTCAGAGTCTTTTCTTTTTTTCCTGTGTCATATGTGGCTGCACTGTTCAATGTTTCTTGAAAACATTACCCACTGTAGTGACGTGTGAATAAACTCCAACTCTGTATCAACAACATTGTTGTGTAACTTCAGTTAAATACTTGTATGTGTGTAGATTAGAAAGAGGTAAGATAAAGGATCTGCAGTATTTTATGGAGTATTAAAGGTCAGTTTTATACAAGAAGTGTGTATTTACCTAGTAGGCTGTCAGTAATGGCTACATTTGCAAATTTATTTGTGAGTTTGCAAATCTTTAAATGCATTTGTGGATGGTGTTTTACATTTACAAATCACATATTTATACACAAAGAATTGTTATGTTCACACAAATAATTATGAGACATATCAATGCCCATAGTATTGGTACTATTACTAAAGTAAAGACTGAATAGTTCTATCAGTTTATCAGTGACAGCAGTACAAGACTTCCTGTGTCTTGTGTAACCCCATTTCCTGCTGCTATGATTCACTTTGAAGTGTCTACATACCTCTGTATATGGACTACAAACTTATTGAACGTTGGCATTCATTATTTGCAGAAGGCTACCATAATTACATCGTTGAATAACAGTTAAATATGATTTAGTTTTTTATTTCTTTATAATTAAAAACATTAACATTTTATTTCAAACTTTTGAAAAGTCACAATCCTGTTTGAACAATGTGTTGATATTGCGCGCCATCTTGTGGCTAGTTTGTAAAAAGGCACAGTTTATTATTTTCTATGGTCATTTTATTAGTATAACAAATCTAAAATTCAGATACAAGCAGGATATGACATATACTGTCTTTGGATTAGACATGTACACAACTCTCACAAAACGAAATATGTCAAAAATGACTTGAAGTATTAGTTGTAATTGTGTTAATTCACCATGTAAAGGCACAGGGTATTGCACATTTTCCTGAAAATTGTGGTGAAACAAATATAACCGGACCCTAATACTTTGTTTCACCATGTAGAGTGAAGGTTTGTAAACTTAGTGAGGATAAGGGAAACTTTACATGACATTAAAATACATTTTCCTCTACATGGGGACTGCTGTTTTAGGTAGAGTTTATAGTTTTATGATAACGATGGTCAGAGGTCGATCATGGCTGACCCTAATTTACTTTTTTAATAACTATTCAGGCACAAACAAAGGCAAATTATAAGTAATAACTGTAATCTCCAACCTTAACTGTATGCAGGTGGTGATTCTACAAAGGCAGTATGCAGCCGGTTGAAGCACAAAAAGGTATGTCTTTCTTTGACAGGTCTGCCATGCCTACACTATTTTTTTATTAAGTGTTTTTGATGCATTCTCTGTTTGTAGGTGTTTCTACCAAAAGCCAGCTGTTGGATTCTCTGAAGGTTTATCTGAACAACAAGAGCAGATTACAACCCATCATCGGTCTGTAGAAAAAAATACTTATTTTGTGTATGTTGTGTATCCTGTTGGGCTGTAGCAAATGTTTTCCTCTTGTTGTGTCTGTCATCACATTTTACAGCATCATATCCCTAAGAAAAAGGAAATCCTTGATCCGACAATTAGATTTGTTGGAGTTAAGGAGTTAGTCTTTTTTACTAAATAAAATTGCTTTAACGAATATAACTCGTCAGTCACATGAGTCCCGTGTGTGTGCCGCAAGCAGGAGAGCAAAACATTTTTGACTGCATTGATGTTATAATAATAATATTTATCTGCAACTATGCAGAAATACCATTAATACGAATAAATAGAAGAGCAAAAAAAACGCTGCTCAGCAATAGTATGTTTAATGAAGTATTTTAAACCCAACGTTATTAATGAAGTTTCGGTGTATTTGGTACAGCCTGTATTGAAATAACTTGTCACTTCATGTACATTCAGGCCTGGGCAGTATTATAGAATGTGTGAAGGCCGGTACACATAACAAAGAAATATTGTTCCTGTGTGAGGTATGTGTGTGTCAACTTAATAAAGCTGACATGCGAAACCACATCATGGGAAGTCTCCACAGATACAACTACATTGTAAGTAGTACTGTAGAAGAAGTCACGATAAGAGTTTATGTGCTGACTTGGATCTTAGGTAATTAAGTGTTGTTGTGTTTCACAGAAAGCCTGGCACCCCCACTTAGTGTCTGAATGGAAGGAGAAGTCTGACCTGTCTAAGCTGGCCTGGCCACTCATGGAGATGGCTAAGACACTTGAGGGGAAGGAAGGGCCCGGAGACGTCCAGGTATGTTGTTTAACTGTGTACGTTGTGGATGCAAACAGATGCATGTTTGGATATGAGCCCTCACATCTTTGTGTGTACATTCATATAAAGTGGTTAGAGCTCGAAGATGCTGTATACCAGAGGATAGCAACAAACAGCGAGAATGACGGTCAGTGAGTTGTAACACAAGTCTCAAACCCTCTTCAATTCCACCTCTTCTCATTTGTCTATTATGTGTCTTTTTTTTTTCCTATATATGCATGTCCCACTTTTATTTGATTTGTTTTACTCCACATCAGTCTCTTTTTCTTTTTAACACCACAGCAGTAACTCTGATAACTATCTTGAGAGACCAGCAGGGTGAAACTGAAAGCCTTTCAGAGAGCACATCTACACAGCCGGAGCAAGATTCCCCCCAATCTCAGAGGATTGTATTACTTTCCAAAAACCGACAAGGACAGATCTCCGAAGTGCCAGAGACAAATTTAACAATAGATGTAATCAAGTCCACACGGCGTTTAGAGAACACTTCACCTGAACCCTCCCTGCCATCAGAGAACTGCAGCAGCTCTCTGGATGGCTACACGGGAACCGAGCCTCTTATTGGTGAGCACAAAAAAATATATAAAGGTCTTCCTATTGTAGCTCGTCTAAATACAATTTACTAGCATATTCACAAGCCATGTTTCAAGCTCATGTTATTCTTTAAACTTGGCTATACATGCAAAGACGGCATCCATAAATACACATTGCTGTCTGTAGCTACATAGAGAGGCGAAGTCCCTCCCTTTCTGGGGGACCTCCATGGGACCTTATTTCAGAAAAAGTATGTATTGAAGTCAATGGGGAGAGAAAGATTATCTTTCGATCCCGTTTGAATTGTGCCACAAATTACACATATGATGTTTGTCAATTTAAAAGATAATTTTGCAAGTAAAAAAAAAAAAAAAAGTGTTGTAAAACTGAAGTAACACTTTTGTTTGTGTGAAACCGCTCAATGAACTACATCTCCCGTCCCACGGCTGTCACGTTGGCACATTTCACTTCTTTCTTTCAGAATGAGGCGAAAAGTATTAAAAGAGGTGAAAATCACTCCAAGTCTGGGAATGTTGAGAGCTGTTCATACACAAAAGGGGAGTTAGTCGGTTCCGTAAGAGACAGCATGCGGGATTCTGGGATTTGTAGTCTTTCTAGTTGCGTATTTTCCATAGTCTGATATTTCAACAGTTTTACGACAAATTGTGACTTTTTTGACATGGAAATTCTTTTTTAAGATTGACAATCATCATATGTGTAAATCGTGGCACAATTCAAACGGGATCGAAAGATAATCTTTCTCTCCCCATTGACTTCAATACATAATTTTTCCGAAATAAGGTCCCATGGGTCGGAAGTAGATGGGCGGGACTTCGCCTCTATTACTACTAATAAGTCCTGAGATAGGTAATGATGTTATCTATCTTGTTGCAAGAAAGCAAATCAGTTACATTTCCAAAATGTCAAACTCCTGCTTTAACAGAAGCTGCTTCCATGTGTTTGCCACAGGTCTTCTCCGGGTTGTTGAATGCAGAGGTGAAGATGGCCGCACATACTGTTTCTTATGTCACTGCTGCCGCATCAGAGCCAACGAGAATGACATCATTGATCACCTAACCAGAACTTCCCATCTCATCAACTACTTGGTATGTTTGTTGTGGAACAATGATTGAAATGAACAAGAGCATAAATACTACATCCAAAGGCTGTATAGAAAATGCTAAGTAAAACTTTTGTTTTGTGTAGATGGAAACTCATCCTGAGCAGGTTGAGGTCATTCTGGCAGATATTAATGACGACTATCAGCTTCTCGTATCACTGGCCATGGAGGTGGAGAAAGAAGAGGGCAGAGGGGAGATGAAGGTAATATATTTTTTCTTTTACTGTATTTACAGATTATCCTGCCTTGGGAATGCTAACCTATTTGTTCATTTATTTACGATAAAGGTTTAGAGTTCACTTGTACTCATTTTCCATCGAAATGCTGTGATTTTTCCCAGGTGATCAAGACACCAGAATCACTCGGTATTCAACTGACTGGTAAAAGTTACCACTGGTGTAAGTACAGATGCACGTCCATCCTCTTTTTTCTTTTTTGCCCTTAAACTATTCACCTCAGATTCATTTCTTTAAAACAGGTGGTGTTCTTCTAGTTTGAAAACTCAACTTCCTCCTGACTTTAAAAAAAGAATGCATGCCGTAATCCCCATGAAACCAAGGAGACCCCAAGCCTCAGTTCTTCATGAGATGAGATAAAAAGTAGAACCTTTCAGCCCTTGTAGAAGATAACCCTTAGTGAGCAGAGTGGAAACCAAAGAAACCAGCTGGAGCTTCACTTGAAGTTTATTAAAACTTGTACAAGGAAAACAGGGTGAGCCATATAAGTGAATACCTATCAATTCTGGAGCACAGCCTTTCCCTAGGGATATTAAACATACATAGGATCAGATGGATTGGGTTGGAGGCTCCTCGGATTTCAATAAAACAGCCGTAATCTCTCTTTTTTGTTGTTGTTTACTCTGAGACTGCTTGTGACCTTGCATGCCAAAGACAAAAGAGCAGTCACAACTCTTATCTCTTGTGCAGCTGTAGACCAACAGCCCTAGCTTTTTGTTGACAAGAGAATTACCTGACATGGTGCGAGCCATAACAGGACACTAGGACCTAAGACCCACTGTAGTGTTGAAATTAATGTGCATTACTAAAAAGGCAAGGATGACATCATAACTCCTTTCAGCAACATTTGTAAAAGGATAAGGAGAGTAGTTCATAAACTATTTTCCTTCTTTATTCTTGTCAGTCTCTTAATGTTCATTAAGCCTTAACTTTTACCAGTGTCCAACAAGTGTTTATTTACCTGCATTTAATCAACTATTTGCCTTTTCTTTTACCCATTGGATTTTTAGTGCAGATGCTTGTGTACATATGTTTGTATATCCCCTGTATTGTTTTCCTCTTTTCCAGGTGTAAAGATGATGAGTAATGGAAGGAAACATCCAGACATCCAAAAGCCGAAAAGAGCCAATAAAGGTGTGTGTCTATTGAAGCAACATTTTACTTATGTAATTTCCTGTTGCTCATTGAGTGAGTTTATACTTTTTTGTGATGTGTGAACAACCCTTCAGATCAAGGCATGCCAGAGAAATGTGCCGTGGTGCTTTCGCAATGGCCAAAGAGTAGGAGCACTAAGAGGAAAATGAGGGGAGTGACAAATCCTGTGTTTAAGGTAAGCCTGCCTCTAACCAAAGGTTCTCTGCTGCTGAAGAGGAGTCCGTTCATCATGGACAGCCTTCCTGTGTCCTCTGCATTCCCCCATTCACCGGACTCGGATCTTCCAGAGTCGCCAGAGTTCCACTCAGAGGATCGTGAGGTGGACTATGACACTGAATCATTTGCAATAAACCCAGCTGAAGAATCCGTTCAACATCAGCAAGATCGCCACAGTGGAGAAGGACAGGCTGGTCCATTCATGGAACCAGAAAGAAACGTCACAGTGACTCCGTATCAACAGATGGATGGACATTATAATGGCAATGAATACTTTAACCCTTCAAAAGACATAACCAGAACAACATATCAAAAGGTTTATGGGGGAAATAATTACAACACACATCAAGGTTCTCACGTAAAATCAAATAAGAGGGTTTACGAAGAGGGGCCAAATGAAGGCCAACAGACTCAGAATGATTGGTCGACGCCTGCTGTGTCCCACACTCAGGACTGGCCATCCCATAACTCGGTCTACAGATATGAGACGGGTTCCACCGAGCAGTGGTACAATCCAACTCCACAAAGTGCAGTTGGCCCAAGAATTGAGAGATGCCAAGAGGTTAGCTTTGATGCTACTCAACATTATTACCAGCAACAACCGCCAACTCAGTACATGGCACACAATCATCAAAGTCTTCAGATAGGCAGTGCGGGACAGCACTGTTGGTCTGGTGATACGGCTGCTCATACAGATGCTGCTAGGGTCCAAATGCATCCTCACTTAGGAGATCCCCATGCACAAAATGGCAGTAATGCACCAGTGCCTGGAGCACAGTTTGAACCGAGTCAAGTGCAAACATACATGGAGTTTTCCGTTGGTCATGTCAAGACAGCTTCACAAAATGATGCGGCACAACCTACGGCCCATCAAGGCATCCAAGCAGGCTATGGGATGCAGTCTTTCCCCAACTACAATGCTGGACCTTGGACAAACCCTTACCAACACTTACCTCATCAAAACAGCGGTGGAGATGATGTTGGATGGGGGGGGTCTCAGTCAAATGCTTACATGCCACCTCAGCAAGCTCAGTGGTATTATGGAGCCCAGTCTGAGGTTAATTACCGAGCAGCTGGTTTGATTTGACGATTTCAGGAAGTACAGATAAAACATCTTCATGTATGTTAGCATTTCCAATTTTTTACTATGCAAATTTGGCAAACCCCCACTGACACCACGTTTCTATTGAAGGAGACATTTTTCTAGCACCATATAATGAAAACGCACACAGATGCGCCGGCTTAGGTTCTATTGGTGCTGTGGCATTTTTCTTTCTTCTTAAAATGTTTTCCCTAGTCTCTGTCAGAAATGGGAATCTCCTAATGGAGGGATGTTATGCCTTTCATTTTGAATGTTATTTAAAATGACCACATTTTTTTTTTTTTTCTTTACATTAAACAGAATTTCTTCTATTCTTTAATCAAAATCTAAAACAAATCTGATTGTGGACCATTGTGTTGAAATGTGCCTAGATAGTGACATATTTCCTTTGACATTAGGTGTTATAAGTGAAAGTGTATTTGTTGTATCATCTGGTTACAGAAAAGTTTTGCGCTGATTTATAAATTGTATTGGTTCAGAGCAACTGCTGATAAGTTATAAAGGTTCAAATCAGAATTTCTTCTATTCTTTCATCTAAAACCAAATCTGATTGTGGACCATTGCGCTGAAATGTGCCTAGATAGTAACATTATTTCCTTTGACACTGTTGGTGCTATGAGTAAAAGTGTATTTGTTGTATCATCTGGTTATAGAAAAGTTTTTTGGTGATTTATAAATTCTATTGGTTCAGAGCAACCGCTGATAAGTTATAAAGGTTCAAATCAGACTAAAGCTCAGTTTAAAAAAAAAAAGAAGACCAATTTCACTTTGTATGTTATGTTCAATATGTGCCTAGATAACTCCAAATAAGTATTACATTTACAATTAAAGTGAAGACCTACTTAAGGTTTGTGCCAACATTTATTTACTCTGTTTTTGAAAGACCTCTTTTTGCCTGTTTTGTGAACCACTAAAGATAGTATGTCGACAATGGTGTTCTAGGTTGGAACCAGTGTAACAATTATGTTCTGTTCAAAATAAATGCTTACTAAAACCTTTTTTTACTGTAGTTCTTCATTTTAGAGAGTTTCATTCAGAATAATTATCAAATAAATAAGCTAAATGTTGCAGCTATTGTTGTAACTGATCAAGTAAATCAGAAGTCTATATACATGTAAATAGAATAAGATAAACATAGTTGATATGAGTGTTTTTTAATGCTCAGTATGGTACATATACTGTAAAACTATATCTGTAAATTCCCTCTGATTTGAACGCAACACAGCTGCCGTGCGGAAGCAGCTCCTGCAGGCTGCTGTGGTTTAGCCCCGAGCTAACCAGCAGGCAGCCAGCCTACACTACTGGGAGCACGGCTGCAGCTAGTTACCATTTATAACCAGTCTTTACGTATAACATGCAATCTGTAGGGCTTACATTTCTAACGCTACTGGCTAACTTGCAGTAGATAACACATCTGGGAGAACCCTGAAGGCTGCCTCGTTCTACCTACGACCGTGTCAAAATGTCAGCTTTCTCTGAGGCAGCTTTAGAAAAGAAACTGTCTGAGCTCAGCAACTCACAACAAAGTGTGCAGACGCTGTCGTTGTGGCTCATTCATCATAGAAAACACTCAAGGACCATTGTCAGTGTTTGGATCAACGAACTGAAAAAAGGTAAGGTCGACAGGAGCTAGCTAGTTCCCCTTAATAAAAAAACAACAACACTGAAATGCTTATTCAATGTACAAACAACTAATCGTCCATATGGTGCAGGAGCTGGCTAAAAGTTAGCATTGTTTGTTGTGTTTTCATATTTTTTCCAACTATCTTAGCTAAAAAACTTATGAGGCACCGCGTCGCTGTTAGCCCAGAAAGGCTAGCTAACTTTCCTGCAGAAACGTTAGCCTGCATTGGCTAACCGTCACGTTGAAGTCTTGCTCCATGCTATTGTTATTTATCTAACATCAGTCTGGTTATGTGTTGGACACGTTAGGTCTAATACAGTTAATGGTAATATGTGCATTGACGCTATGGCTTTTTAAAGCGATGTTTAGCCCTTGTAAACAACAATAAAGGCCGTCAGACTATGCATCACGATCATTTCAAAATGACCCCTTACACTACAGTCTGTGGGCGACCCTCCCACTGTAGATATGCACTACGCTAGGGTTTAATGGTAGCAAAGGGCACACTTTGAAAGTTAGCAACATATTTGTATTTGCAGTAGAACAGTTAGCACCTGATGAGACAAATTGGTTCCCCAAGGAGATGGTGGAGACCAAAAGAGAGCATTCAGGTGACCAGAATGAGGACTGTTGCACCACATCTTTGGGATACTAAAGTTAACGCAAATACCAGCTTTAAAGGACACCTATCATGCTATATTTAAATGATATATTGTAGGGCCATACCTATATAAGGTATATTTATACGTTTCTGTTTTCAAAATACCAAACAGATCATGTATTTTAGCCATGCCTCATTTCACTCTATTTGCTGTTCTCCAGCCCTGTTTTTGCAGGGGGCTGATTCTGTGAGCTGCAGCTGACCACGCCCCCCTGCAGAAGAGGGGAGCATGCTCTGATCAAGTCAGAAGAGGGGGAGAAAAATAGATCTCCGTGTTTTATTATATTATTATATAGAGTCGTTATTCATTTGTTTTAAAGCTCAATAAATAACAAAGAAGACCTTTGACCGGCACTTTTCTAATTTTGTCCGGAAGATTTAAACTTTAACGGACATCTTGACCGGCGAAAGGAAACCTAACTGAAACTCTGCCGCACGGTCCCCTCATTCCTTGGAAGAGGCGGAGAGGTGGGTGTTTGTTATCTGCTGGTGGACTAACCGGAGAGAATTACAGTGCTTGCCTCAACGGGGATTGCATTGAATTACAGCAGCGGGAGCTGAAGTTACCTACTGTAACTCCAGTTTCTATGAGTAAATGGCGTAGCCCTCTAAGGCTATCCCTATTGGGTAATCCCCCCTGCGCCCCCGCGCATCACTGAAACACTTGTAGTCCACGCCCACCCGCAAGGTGGGCCCCACCCTCGGGCTCCCTTCCGGTATAAATCGGAAGGAGGCCCGACAATCTGCTCCCATACAAAATAACTTTTCTTCAGCTATTCGTCGAGCCCAGCACTTAGAGGGCTACGCCATTTACTCATAGAAGCTGGAGTTACAGTAGGTAACTTTGGTTCTATTTCGTATATGGCTTCGCCTTCTAAATCAAATCAAATCAAGTTTTATTTATATAGCACATTTATAAACGATTTTTGGTCGAGCCAAAGTGCTGTACCTATAATAAAAATAGCCTACAGACACTTTACAGCACAGATTGTTCAGAATATCAGTATGAGAAAAACGACACCCTCTATCCTTAGACCCTCACATCGGACAAGGAAAAACTTCCAGAGAAAACCCACAGTTTAAGGGGAAAAAAAAATAAAATGGGAGAAACCTCAGGGAGAGCAACAGAGGAGGGATCCCTCTCCCAGGACGGACAGACGTGCAATAGATGCCGTGTGTAAATCGAAGAGATAATACATTTTACAGCATATAGACCGAATGTTAGGAAATGCATGTGTCTGTAATAAGAAGATTAATCCACGAGGATGTCAGCTACAATCCTGTGGAAGCCATCAGGGAAGCAGCATGACGAGACCCAAGGCAGGACCGCAGAGACAGGTTCAGCCACGACCCGAAGTCCACGACTTAATCCAGAACTCAGGATAGAGGATCCAAGACACAGGACTACAGCAAGAGGATCAGCCTCGACTCCGGATCCCGGAGACTAGCGCTATTGGGTTAAGGGCGAAGCATGATGTAGTCTGCGCCCCACTGGGTCCGCCCGGCACTAGAAGCACAGACACACCTGCTCAATAACACCCCATGCCTGTTGTGCCATGCTTAATGGCGCATCACCGTACCTGAACATAGCAAACATGCCTATGTTCCCTGAAGGGATAAAGGCTGGGAACAATACATACCAGCCGCTGTGAGAAAGTAGAGACGAAGGTCCCACCTTGCCCCGCGACCATAGAGGGGGAACAGCAGCTCTCTGCGTGCAGACAGGCAGGAGAGCGCACAGCTGGATCCCTGACGTCACTAACGGCCCGTCCACACAGCGGCGTGCGTTGAAGCTTCCAACGCTTCTGCCCATTCACTTTGAATGGGGTGACGTCACTTTTAGCCGAACTGCATTTTGGGAAGCGACGTGGAGCGTTGCTGGCGTTGCTCGCTTCAAAAGTTGAGCAATGTTCAACTTTTGGCGCCTCGGCAGAAGCGTCAGCCAATGAAATCCCGTTTATGCAAATCTGCCAGTACAAGCGCTAGCCAATCAAACCGCGTGTATGCTGGGAGAGACTACGCGGGTCATTTCCTCATATTCCAAAAAATGGAGGGAAAATTCATTATAGCGGTAGTGAATCACCCGGTGCTGTATGATCAGTCTCTGTTCATCTACCGGGATACAAACCGGAGGAGCGAGGCATGGAGGGAGACAGTGGGTGAAACTGGTAGATTTTCGCCTGTTTGGGGATTTTATATCCAGTTTACTTCGTTTTAACATTGCTATTGCTTTGTATGTCGGGGGCGGGAGATTCATGTGATTGGTTGTTGGTCGCGTTGCTCGCAAAAAATCCCCAAGATTCAGACACGCCAAGCGTCAACGCACGCTGCTGTGTGGACGCTCCGTCACTCTGACAAGACACTCCGTACAAAGTGTGTCAGAGGAAAAAGGAACATCCCTCCTATAAGAGGGAACAAGGAGGCTCTCTCCTCGTGCCGGAGGCAGGCGAGAGGCGCACAGCTGGATCCCTGATGTCACTCACTCTGACATGACACCCAGTACAGGGTGTGTCACAGAGGAATGGGAGACATCCCTCAAATAAAACTGAATAAATGAACAGGGGGAAGACCAAGATGCAGCAGTGCAAATGTCTTCCACTGACATTCCTCCGTGCAAAGCCGTGGAGGAGGACATTTCTCTGGTGGAGTGCGCATTGATGTTCTCCGGGGGCTCCACCCCAGAGGAGACATATGCCTGTGACACCGCCTCACACAGCCAGTGTGACAGCCGTTGTGCAGACAGAGGTTGCCCGATCGAGCGCTCTCTATAGTGCACAAACAGGCGCTGAGAACGGTGCCAGGCAGCCGTGCGCGCCACATAGCAAGACGGCGCACGCACCGGACAGAGGAGATGAGATGTGGCTTCTTCCTCCGACCTGTGAGGCGGCGGAAAAAACCCATCCAAGGTGATCACTCTTGACCTAAAAGAGCTTGTGATGACCTTTGGCATAAAGGCTGGGTTAGGGTGTAACACAGCCGAGCTGCCATCTCCTTGGATCCGGAGGCATGACGGAGCCACAGAGAGAGCAGACAAATCACTCGCCCTTTTCGCTGATGTTAGAGCCAAAAGCAGTACTACTTTGTCTGATAACATTTTAAGGGGAACCTGCTCTAAATGTTCAAATGGGGCTTTGCTTAGTGCTCGTAACACCAAAGCAAAATCCCACTGAGGCGCCAGTGCGCGTGATACCGGTCTGAGTCTTCGTACTCCTTGCAGAAAACGTTTCGTCAGGGGGTGACTGAACTCTCGTGGAGCAGCCGACGAGCGGGAATACCTCACACCCCGTTGACCCACCGCTGGCGGGGGGGCGGAGATGCGGGGAGGCGCCCCTGCCACCGCCGACGGACGAGTCTGACGCCTCGGCTGCTGTGGGCGTCTCTCCGCCTGCCGCTGTGGCCGGGTTGGCCGCTGCTGCTGCTGCGGGCGCTGTTGCCGCTGTGACCTCGCCGCAGGCTGGAGCCAGCCAACGTGCTGGCGGATGTCGTCCGCCTGCTCCGCCGCCGCCTTCATGGATTCCACCGAGCGTCCAGCAAAACCTTTCTGGCTGGCTCTGTGACAGCCGCCTGCTGCAGCCAGAGGTGGCACTGGATCTGCGTCATCCACGCAACGATCCTCGCCTGGGTGACCGCAACGGACGCGCACAGTGTGAGCGCGCCGTGCTGGCCGCCTTACCGATCTCCTCCGCCTCCTCTGGTGCCAAGGTGGCGGATCGCTCCACCAGCGTCACCACTGAGTTGGACAGCAACGCGATGTTGTTTGCCGCCGCCTGAAACGCACACTGATGCGCCCGGTCAGCCTGGGGGGCGACATACTGGTCCTTGGGGGAGGCCAACGTAGGGCGCCGTATGGCGATCAAGTTGGCCTGCTTAACCCCAAAGAACGCCGTCAGGCTCGGCTCCAGAGAGGGGGTGGTTGGGAAACAATCCTCCGTGAATCCCTCCACCTTAGTGAAGGGAACAAAGGTGGACACCGGAGCCCTCAGGGTCCTCGGGTTCGCCGTCGCCCCCTCCTGGTACCTCCTAATGGCGGGGAAGCGCGGCCAGACCGGATCACTCCTTCCCGTCTGAACCCGGAAAAAAACTCCGGCCATGTCGTCCAGAGCCACCCTCTCCCGACCTAGGGGAACGGGGAGATCTCTGCAGGCGGCCGCCCTGCAGATGATCTCCGGCAGCTCCACCATGATGCCACCTAACGCCGGCAACGGAGAAGGGGACTGCGTGCTCGGCCGCCAAACCAGTACCCTGCTCCGCCTCAGTCTCCCCCGTCCGGTGGAGAGGAGGGAGGGGAGAACCGCACGGTGAACCATGGAGGGAGACGGGGTAGGAGTCGTCCGACTCCTGCCCGGGACTCGGCTCCAGGGACATGCTGCCGTCCACCTGTTCCTGGACGGACCAATCGTCTTCCTCGGCCGCAGCAGCTAGAGCGTCCGCTCTTCGATTCCTGTCGGCTGATGGGAGACAGGCACAATGTGAGCAAGCGACCTGCTGGCTGAGAGCCGCGTCCGCGTGCTCTGGCCCCAGGCAGGATTCGCACATTGCGTGCTGGTCATAGCTCATGATATATCCTGAGCCACTTGAGGGACAATCTCGGACGCAGTTGTTGCTCATGATGATGAATTTTGTTCTGTGCTTCAGTAACTGCCGTGGTTTGCTGAAGAAAAGAGGAAGCAGATTGTCGGGCCTCCTTCCTATTTATACCGGAAGGGAGCCCGAGGGTGGGGCGTGGTCTACAAGTGTTTCAGTGCTGCGCGGGGGCGCAGGGGGATTACCCAATAGCGATAGCCTTAGAGGGCGAAGCCATATACGAAATAGAACAAACGCTTGCCTCGGGGAGGGAGAAAAAGAGCCACAGCGGAGAATAAACAGAAGGGCAACCATGTGCGGGAAGTCTTCTTCGCTGCTTTTGTGGCAGACTACAGCGCCAATTACAGGTCTGGCACATGGCGTATATAGCGTCTCCAGCGCTGGCCCAACCCCACATTCCCCTGATAGGTGGAGAGTTGGCCCAATAGCCGTAGCGCCACCGTCCTGACGTCAGGACAGTGTTCAAATCTGGATCAGTTTTTATCAGATCCGTTGCAGCCCCTTTTTTAGAGATTTGGGTATGGTGGAAAATAGAGAGGGTTGTGTTTGTGGCAGCTGTATTTGATAATGTATAATTTAGAAAAATCAAATGGCAGTGCAAAATCAGCAATACAAGTGAACAGTCGATTTTTGCAGCATTTATTGCTTTATAATTATGTTTAAAATAACTTTACATTTATGTTCTCTTTATAGATTGCTGAACAGTTAATTTATTTCACCTTTTTGTTCCAGTGATTTCGTACTTCCATAACTGTTCTGTTAAAGACACTTAAACATGTCAATCAATAATTTAAGCTTAAATGCAGTTCACTAATACTCTAGCTACTGTTGTTGTTAGCTGATGGGATTGACCTGCTTTTTTTGTAGCTTATGGGCGTTGTGAGACAACTCAAGCGTTCATTTATGAATTTGTTTTTTTATGAATTAACCCTCTCTTCTTATGCAAATATCCACAAAGGTGACTTTAATTTAAATGATATCTTTAAAACACACCAACTTCCGATGTTCAACAAAAACTAAGTTCGCAAGACATAATCAAGTGTAGGACAATATAATGCTGAAGGATTATCCAGGAGATAACCTGAGAAAAAAGAAGTTACATGAGTATTGTTGTACATTAGTGTATTGAAGTTGACTGATGTCATATCCATATGATAATTTCGTTTTCTTGTAAATGCTTAACTCCATCGAGCATTTATGCGGCAACATGACGTTTTTTTATGAGACTCTGAATATTTAACACCTTTTTTAATTTGCAATGTCAACTTAATATTCAAAAAAGCCATGGTGCAATGTTTGAAAAAGTGTAACTGCACAAACAAAATACTGAATGCGTTACATTTGTCAGTGTTAGTGCAATTCCATTTTAAGACTGTACAAATGTTTATCCACATTGAATCACAAAAGTACAATTTAGTGGGTTCACTCAATGTATTGACTAAATTAGGTTACAGTACAAACAGATTGAGTTGTTGTTAATATTGTTTTGAATTAGATTGAAAAAGCCTGTTGTATGAATGTCTGATATATCTGTAGTTGTAGCTTATTCTCTACTACTGGCACGGTTTTCCTGAGACTGCTAGTTAACAGCCTAATGATATCTCAAGAGGCTGTTGTATTTTAGGAGCGTGTCTGAGGACTGAAAGCAGTGTGCAATGGCAGAGATAACACATTTCTCTGGAGAATGCACCATTACTTGTATGATGTAACTGTGCCATTAATAGAAGACATACAAAACAAGCCATGCGAAAATATAGTACAAAATAACCCAAAAAAAGGAAATTGTTAAACACTGAACACCAACCAGATGGTTTACTGGGTGGCCCGCTTACCATTTTCTAACTCACAATGAAAATGAAGTAATCCACGAAAGTATTTTTTTTCTTCTAATGTAAATAAAGAGCCAGCTTTCTATCACTGCCCTAACCCCTCTCTAAGGCCCTATGTGTTGCTACAACGAAGTATAAACTGTGTGAGTAAATTGCCATTAATGGATTGTGATTTATAATTTGCTGTGGTTGATACTCAGAACATAGTTACTTCAGTACATAATGTTCTTGCTTGGTTGGGAACATTTACATTTTTTTCCATTGAAATAATTTCTCGGATGAAGACTTAAATAAACTAAAATATGTAGTTTTAGAAGGTTATTTTAACTACTAAGCTAAAACTTCACTCATAAGTTATTACAGAATGCCTAACTGTAATATATGTATGTTTGTATATTTTAATTTTTGCAGCTCCGTTATCACGCAAGCTGACCTTCCTTTACTTGGCCAATGACGTCATTCAGAACAGCAAGAAGAAAGGACCAGAGTTCACTCAGGACTTTGCTCCGGTCATCGTTGAGGCATTCAAACATGTAAACAGGTATATATATATATATATATATATATTTATCTTTATGAAAATCCTGCTTACTGTGCCTTTTTTAGGTTTGATTTACATTTACCTGATGGGACGTACCTAAACATATTGATATACATTCTACTGAAGAGTTAATAACATTGTATTCATGTATTGTCCAGACCTTCCATCAGAGTTTTTTAAAGTTGGTTAACCTGTATGTCCCGCTCCAGAGATGGAGAGGAGGGCTGTAAGAAACAGTTGGGTCGGGTCTTGTCCATCTGGCAGGAGCGAGCTGTGTACGAGAACATCCTGCTGGATCAGCTCTCACAAGTCCTCTGTAAGTTAACATGATTTACAATAAGCTGATGTGACCAAATAACTATCGTGGCTTCGTCGTTCACGTTTAATTTAGCCTCATACTATTTCAGAATTGGTTTCCAGTTTCAAAGATTGTTTCTGACTCGTTTGATCCAAACATTTCCAATAACATTGTAATTCCTAGATGGCGCGAAGAAGGCTAAGAAGAGGTCGTATGAGGAGATCCGACCCGCTGATGAGGACTTTGCTTCTCAGAGTTCCCCCACCGAGCCCCCACAGGTGATTTACTCAACACACAATGCAGCCATAAATACAGGGTATAGCGTAACCACATCCTCCTTTTAATAATGATAAAGTTGCTTCTGCAAGAAATGTATCATAATACTTCCTTTCTCTGCCACCTCTCTAATATTGTTTGTTTGTTATACTAATGTCAACTGCAACTTAATTATTTCTTAATTTCTCTCCTCCCTTTGCTCCCCCAACCTCCCCTCCTTGCCTCTGATCCTCCCTCCACCTCAGACAGCAGAGTTAATCCGAGCCCTGCAGGAGCTGGAAAATGCAGCTTCTGGCGACTCCGTGCTGTGTCAGCGAATCTCCTCCCTTCCTGCTGAGGTGCACGACATGTCGCTACTTCACAGTATAACAGGTAGGAGGCGGGACACAGAAAACTATCCTATACTCTGTTTACACACACAAGTCAGTTCCATGGCTCATTAACACACATATGTATAGATGTTTTCACTTTTGATCAATGATTTACTATCATTTAATCGTTTTATCGACCCAAATCGTTACCTCTCTAGTACTTAGTAAATCAACTGCTAATAGTTAAAGACGAGGGACCTCCTCTATGTGTGTCATCTAAGAGTTTTGATAATCTATTATACCAAGGAATGGCAGTGTAATAAAAATGGCTATGAACTAGAGGTCAAGTCAGTGCGTGAAGAACCATCCCTTAACTTACAATGAATGTATTCACTCTGACATACTGTACATTAAAAGGCTATGAAGCAAAGCACCCTTGCTTAAACTTAAACAAACAAATATTACAAACAAACTGAAGTGTCATGGAGCAAAACACTGAAACTAGAAAAATCTAAATGGGCTAAAATGCCTCAGTGTTCCATAGGAAACAATGATTGATTATACAGCAGCTATTTACATTGCACCAGTATTGATGGATAACTGAATGACCCCCAGTTGAGCCCTCTAGGCTGATAATGTTTAAACATGGTGCCCTGCTCTGTGTGTGCTTCCTGTGCTTTAGATAAGGAGTCAGGAGAGCGGCTCTCCCGGCTGGTGGAGGAGGCCTGCATGCTGCTAGCAGACTACAGCGGCCGCCTGGCTGCAGAGATTGATGACAGGAGGCAGCTCACACGCACACTAATGGTCTTCCTTCAAAGCCAGAAGGACGGCCTGACCCAGAACGAGCAGAAACTTGAAGTGCGTAAATCACTTTTTTTCTTCTAAATACTGTATGAGTTGTCTACCTCACCTCAGAGTCCTACACGAGTCCAGTTATGGAAACCTGCACCCCCAGGGTTCAGCACTGAACTGACTTGTGACCCAAAATTATCATCATGTGAAATCTGGATCCTGACATGTTAATAAAACACACTGACGCTTGATTGAACACAGTCACTAACTTTCGGAATCCTTTTTTTCACATTAAAAACAAAAACAATAGCTTTGACTTGCATGTTGAAAATACTGCATCATTATTTACATTTGATTATTTCCTATTTTTACAGAGAACACAACAAATATATTTTTACCTGCTGCAGCCTGCATTTTATTGTAACCGCTGCCAGGGAAATTCTATAAATATGTTTTAACCCAGTATCTGACCCAGTGCAGGATTCTGCCTCTCTTTTGTGTCATGTTATTGATTATTTGTTCCATGTAGCTGTTTACTGAGACTTCCTATGAACTAACATTTGTTTTCATGTATTTCAGCATGTTGCATAGTTCTGCAATGACACTGTATGTCTGCTTCAGCAACACAGGCAGACTGTAGATTTAAATTGATGGTCAGGTGTGCTGGCATTAGAAAAACCTGATTAGATACGCTTGAAATCAATGATTCCTGTTCTTTTAACTTTAAAGTCAGTTCGATGTTAACTCAATGCATATCTACTTCCCAAAAGGTAAGTATCGACCAAAATACTAGAAATGGAAAAATTGGCAACAGAGTTTCTTGTTTTCTCATTGTTCTGGGGAGAATAACTGTCCAGCCTTTATCCACAGGTGGCCGAGAGGATGAAGTATTTCAAATTTGTATCTTCAACCAGTCAACTCTATGTAATAAAAAAAAAAAAATGAAAAAAAAAAATAAACTGATTTGTGAGTGCTTTTATTTTGCTGTAACACATGCAGATTCTGGTGGTAAATGCATTGTACACAATTTGAAAGATGGTCTTTAATACCAGAATTATTTTCTTTATGTAGTATTGACACACAGTAAATGCTACCTACACACTCATTGTTACATTTAATTGAGATTAATTCATTAAAATGGGTAGAGCTCAAATACAGGAAAACTCATATTACAGGTCAAACTTAGAATAGAGGCAAGGTTTTTATGAATTCTGGTACAAAGCAGGATTATATAGCCTGGTATTGTTAGTATATACAACATAATGTAAATTGATGGATTTTTCATAATGAACATGGTGAAGAAATGCACCACATCGACATGCATCAGCTGTTAGGCAAACAAATACATTTGATTTTAGTGTCACTCCATGTTACTGGGTCTTTTTAAAGAATATAAATGAGTGCATATATTTGTCTTAGTCTATTGTGCCACTACCGTACAGTGTTTGTAGGTTGTCTTTAGTACAGACGGTAAAATAAATATAAAACTTGAACCCACTTTGTAATGAAAAAATCAATTATTAAACATTTTTATTTTGATCTTCCCTTTTTTTTTTTTTAAAGATGGAAGTGAACTTGCAGTCAGTCATGGAGCTGTGGCAAAAGTAGTGATACATTTTTGTCATTGAGTTTAAATGGTTTTAAAGCGTAATAACCAAAACATATATATTACATTTTTTCACCAAACCTAATTCATATATGTGTTGGTTTTCAAATAACATTTTAATGTGAGAGATAACTCAGCATATTGTTTTTCGACGAAAAATCCACACTTCCATTAGAATTCACTTAGACCATTAGGTAACATCACATTGTATAAAGCAATATGCAATATAATCTTATCACATGATTGATATATCATTTCCATTTTTATGTTATCTTTTTGCCATACATTGTTTTAAAAAATTGCTTTTGAGGTTGAGAGAACATTTAAAAATACCAATATCATTCAAATTTCAAGATATCTGAGCTCTGATGGACTTTTTTTTTGCTGTTGACTTTTTCAGGAATACAAACGCAAACTGGCGAGGGTGACCCAGGTTCGGAAGGAGCTGCGATCGCGTCTGAACAATCTTCCATGACGACTCCACATCTCTTGACTGACTGAAGTTTCTCCTTCTGGCCACATACTGGTGGCCTCCTGCTACTGAAACATCTCACCGAACTCCTAAATATTTGACTATAATCCTCTGTTCTTATTTTTGGAAAGTGTGATGAAAGAGGGTTTTTCCCATTATGTCTTTAACACATTATTCATCCATATGGCTTCAAATAACAGAAATGTCTTATTTTCTGTGAGCTCATCTCTTTGTGCCGTATTTTATCAGTACATTTTGATTCATTGCCATCAGGCCCTTCATGCTTTGGCCCCTATATTTCACAGCTTTAAAGTGGCATGGGTGACGCTGGTGTGATATTTTTGTATTTATGGTGACTGAAGATAATGCACCAGAGAATATCCCTTTAGTGTGTCCTTTATAATAATTTCTGATCTTTTGGACAACTGTCATCATTTTCTTTTACTATATCTGTAAATGAATCTGTCTTTCTCTTGGTTATAGATCGGTGTTTTATGGAGTGCGATAAAAGAAAAGTACTAGTAGTAGGAAACCATATTGTGAAGCTGAGTAGTAAGCCATGTCCCTGAAAACAAACCAAATTGTTTAATTATCATTTACATGATGCTTCTTTGTGACAAGAATCATTTATGGATCAGTGTACAAATTCACATTGGCATTTCAATGATGGGAGTTATACCTGTAATTGATGGTGAAATGGTCATCAAAATACATTACTGAAGTTTCTCTTTACATCTTTATTGTTGCTCAGACCTCCATTGTCCTGAAAGAAGGAGTCTGTTGTCTTGGTTACTGTATCATACTGCTTCATAGATGTATCCTTAAGTCCACACTGAATGCTGTGCATATGCCTCACACAGCTTGATAGGTGCCCAAAGCCAGACTTAAGCTGTTTGTTTTTGTACATATGAAGCAAATTCTTCTTAGAACCAAATAAACAGAAAATGTAAAATCTTTGCAGCTCTGTCCTCTTGATGTGATTGCATGTTATTATCCTTTCAAGGGGGAAACAGGTGTGTGAAAAGGCATTCATCAACAGTCATCCACTTTTGTTTTTCAAACTATTCAAAAAACGTTCAAATACAAACAATGCTGATATGTAGCCTACTCAACATAATGGTATGGAGAAATATTAAATCAAACATAATTATAAATAGAATAAACAATCCTATATTAAATCAAATTGTAACAAAAGGAAATGTAATGAAACAAAGGTAAAAAGACTCAATACACACAATCATGTCAGTTATACAGTTCCACGTTTTAGTGTAACAGAGTGTACATAACTGTCAAGTAAAACAGTTAGTTATTCTTATAAATCAATATAAATCAAATTGATTGGTTTTTACTAGCTGACACTTGAGATACATATTTATTTTATAATGCATATTTGTTGCATATTGTTTAACGTGTCAATGTGTAAGGCTAGGAACAAAACACCTTGTCCGGTGTTTCCTACGGCGAAATGTGCACAAACACACAGGAAGTATTAATAACAGTTAGCCATCGTAGCATTTTCCCCACATCTGTAAACCTGATTGAATAGAATAATTATAAACTACAGAAACTCTCATTCGTTACTTTTCGCCAAATTAACACCGGCAGGTCCACATTAAAGTAAAAAGTAACGATAGCGTGGTTGCGTCCGCTAGCCAGTAAAGCTAATCGTTAGCTAACCTAGGAACTCTCGGTTTTCTTGTGAATTCAGGTAACACAAGTGTAACAAAATAAGACAATGGACCACTTCGAAACACCATACGAAGAGGAGGCTAACTTTATTGAGTGCAAGGTGAGATAGCTCAAGTGAGCTTACACGAGCTTCGGTTTTGAAATGAATGCAGCGTGTTTTAGTGAGTGAACAACATGCATAGGGGTTATTATCGAGGCTGTAGTTTGAGTTGATGTTGACTGGTACTGTGTTATACGTAGAGATGTCTTACATATGTTATAAGTGGTGTAATGTAACTAAGTACATTTACTCAAGTAATGTACTTTTCTGAGGTTGTTCTTTACTTAAGTATTTCCATGTTATGCTACTTTGTAATTGTACTCTACTACAATTCAGAGGCATATATTATAATTTTACTTATTGAAATGAGTCAATCTGCATCGCGAGTTCTTTTATTTTCGCGACTTATATTTAGATGACAATATTTATGTACTTTCACTTGAGTAACATTTTGAATGCAGGACTCTTACTTGTAACAGAGTATTCCTACACTCTGGTATTTCTACTTTTAATTAAGATCAAGTACTTCTTCTAAAGAATCTAAATCTAAATCATTACAATTGTAAAAAGCTGTGATACTGACGGTTTTATGTTTTTTCTTTGAATCCAGGTCTGTGAAAAATCCATAAGGGGTGATACCTTGTACAAGATACACTTGACTGTACCAACACATATAAAGGTACAAAACACAACTAATTGTTTCAGAAAGATATGCAGTCTGTAAAATGTGTCTATACTTATGTAGCTAATACAACCATGAGTACATTTACAAGTCACTTTACTTTACTTTGTTTTTGCCATGTCTTATTTTTTAACAATCAGATTTTCCACAGGATATATATGTTTTATACTCTTCCACAGAATATAAAAATTCACAGCAGGAAATAAGGAGCAGCGATATGTGAAATGTCACCATCTTTCCAAGCTCACAACACTGCCACCACTACGTTGCCCGCTGTGTATCATATAATTGGGAGGGATGAAACCCTCTTTAATGGTCACACATGCAGAGCACACAGTGACATTTGGCCTCTGCATTTAACCCATCCTAGTACCAGGAGTCTAGTACTAGGAGCAGTGGGCAGCTAGTGTACAGCGCCCAAGGAGCAATGGGAGAAGTGGGGTGTCTGGTGCCTTGTTCAAGGGCACCACGGCAGGGCAGGAGGTGAACTGGGACCTCTCCAAGTAGCAGTCCACACTCCATATTTTACGTCTGGTTGGGGACTTGAACCGGCGACCCTACAGCTCCCAGTCCAAGCCCCTACTGACTTGAGCCACTGCCGGACAATCATGTTACCTTACTTGCTTTTGTTCTGCCAGCCAAACACCATGCATTTTGTGGGACAAAGTTATACCAGAGACCCTCTTGCGATGGTATCATATTGGACCAGGGATGCAAAGTGGGTGACGAAAATATGCCCTTACAACTACCAACCCCCTCATTGCCAAAATTCATCTTTATTTTGATCCCAATTACACACCTGTTGTGTGACGCCATATTGGGTCAGGGGTGTTGAGTGGGAGATGCAATGACCCCCTCACCCTTCCTGCTTGGACCACATCTATTAGGAATCGACCCTCATTTGTCAACTACATCAACTTTACCTTCTTAACAAAAAACAGATACATTAACACCTCGTCCTCAAAAAGTACTCAAAAAATGATTCTGATGCAGTAGGAGTCTCCAGACCACTTTTTTAGGAAAACAATACCAGCATCACTGTCACAGCTGGTAAGCATTTTGTGGTACCAGATCAGTGTCAACATGCAAGGTTTTCCACATTTCTTCTGTTATTCCATCATTTGTCCTGGTGACTTTGGAGGAGTGCCATGTCTTTGAAGAGTGCAACTTGCAGTAAGGTTGTGGCACATGAAGACGCCATACTATCACATTTAGGTTGGGCCGATGTCTCTCTTTGATTCTGCTTTCTTGAAGGCATCATCTTAAGCTCAACCTACATTTTTCTATTTCCACGTCTGTCAAGTATTGAGACTCAAGGCAACAAAAACACAGCTTAAAACTATGGATACCACACCATTGGAACAGTTATTTTCTTGGTGTCACATGGAGGTTATCCTTAGACCTCTGTCTCACATGCACTTGTAAAAATATTTCCGTCGCCTTTTCGAAAACTTGCCAGCTCAGGGACTTATACAGATTTTTGCAAATCTTCTTCTTTGGCTTTTATCCGATCAAAAGCTGCAGCACTCCGAGGCAAGGCGCATGGAAATGTCAAAAACTCTCTTGTATTATTCTGTTTTATGTTATGCGAAGGAGACAATCGCAAGGGAGTCTGCACATTCCTGTTTTTGTGGGAAGTTTCGACTGCTGTCCTGAGACGCAAGACTACATATGGATGGTTCTTCGAGAGCTAAGAATTATAGTTGATAACAAATTGTCCACAATGGGCCAGGGAGCTACATAAGCTCTTCAGCATCTTCAGTCCATCCTCAGTGGCTACACTTGATGCATACAGAGTAACGGCCCGTCCACACAGCGGCGTGCGTTGACGCTTGCCGGCGGGCGTGTCTGACACTCGACCAACAACCAATCACATTAATCTCCCGCCCCAGACACACAAGCACGCGGTTTGATTGGCTAGAGCTTGTACTGGCATATGATTCGATTGGCTGACGCCTCCGTCGAGGCGTCAAAAGTTGAACATTGCTCAACTTTTGAAGCGAGCAATGCCAGCCACGCTCCACGTCGCTTC
Source organism: Gymnodraco acuticeps (assembly GCF_902827175.1). Classification (NCBI taxonomy): domain Eukaryota; kingdom Metazoa; phylum Chordata; class Actinopteri; order Perciformes; family Bathydraconidae; genus Gymnodraco; species Gymnodraco acuticeps. The sequence continues at coordinate 4,570,697 of NW_022991375.1, forward strand.
CCAAAATGCAATTCGGCTAAAAGTGACGTCACCCCATTCAAAGTGAATGGGCTGAAGCGTTGGAAGCTTCGACGCACGCCGCTGTGTGGACGGGCCGTGACACAGTACTGATGTGTGGTCAGTCGCGTTTTGAAAGATTATACTTCCCAATACACAATCACTCTTGTTATGCGCTTAAGCAAAAGGATTTGAACATTGGTCCAAAAAAACAGGATACTGATTCTCTACATAAAAATATACCTTTTTTTTTTTTTTTTTGAGATTACTACCGAGAATCGGACCGGGGAATTATTTGCTCACCATGTGGTATGCGCCGTAACCTTTCGGCTATCGGGTCAACCACCACAATATCATTTTCAATTAAATGTGTTTTTAAACAGTTAACATTCTCCCACGAAGAAAGCCTCAAATATTAAATTATGTTTCAAACCAATTGAGGATATATACCTTTACCACACCTCAAGTGAGCTGTGTTTAGAAGAATGTGTTTCCATGATATAACCCCTTCTCTGTTTGAAGCAGTGGTGAACCATTGTCCTGTTTACCCACCACTGATTGACTTAACTTTTATTGCTCTCTTTTCGTTCCTGGCAGAAAGAGGATGACCTCATTGCTTCGGGTAAGTAAACTTTCTCGCCAGCCTTGACATTTTGTCCTATTCAGGCCTTGAGTATATTTGCTGTCTATTTTGGCACGTAATTGGGTCCACACACGAAGGTAAGCAAGGTCTGGTTTTAATGGTCATCATTTATGTCTAGATTCATCAACTGTAAAAAAAAAAATTGTATGAAGTCAGAGGACTATTACAAATTTAGGGCTGCACGATTTTGGGAAAAAATGTAATTGCGATTTTTCTGACAAATATTGCGATTCGATTTACGATATTTGTTTTTAAGCGACCCAACGGAGGTATATTGTTTATTGTATCTCCGGCTAGGAAGGTTGCATCAACATGCTCCCGTCTCTAGCACCCCCGCAGCCCGAGCTACGAGTGAAATAACTAAACTTACATGAAACTTCCGTTGGGTTGCTTTAAAGGGGACTTATCATGCAAAATGCACTTTGTGATGTCTTTTATACATAAATATGTGTCCCCAGTGCGTCGGGGAACTCACGCAGCGTCAGAAAATACAACCCTCTCTCTTTTCCTCCGTACCCAAATCTCTAAAAACGGGGCTACAACAAAGCTGATCCAGATTTCCATCCGCTGTGACGTGTCCATCCGATCTGACGTCAAATCGGCAGCGGACCCACAGAAAATTGCAATCAGAAACAATGCCTGACGTGTTTTGAACGTAATCTCGTCTTTGTTCACATTAGCAAGCCTCACTAACACTCAGAGCTAACCTGTACTGTAGAGCATGTGTTTAAAAAGTAGGAAATAAAAAAAGGAACTCACCTTGTGATAAACCTGCAAGAGAAAAGGCATTTGAGCTCCATACTATTTCAGAAATAACCCTTGACGTGGTTTAAACAGGATGGCGTTTTATCACAATCAAATGTAACTTTATCTCCGGTAGAATTCTGATCAGGCATTAGCTCTGCCTCCTCTTTTTTTTTTTTTTCAAGCTAAGGACCCAAAATCTGAGTTTCTCTAACAGGGCTTCAAAAGAGGGGTTTGAGCAGTATGAGGCATGGCTACAATGGGTGATCTGTTTGGTATTTTGAAAAAAAAACTTCACAGAAATGTTTTATATAGGTATGGCCCTACAATATATTTTTCAAATATAGCATGATAGGTCCACTTTAAAGTCAAGCTTCATTTTAAGATTCACCCTGTAATAGATGTAAAACATGTGATGGAGCATTACTAACCTGACTCAGATGGTTTGTTTCACCAAACCATATAGGAAAGCTCCATTGGAAGCCATTTGGAAAAGGGCAGGCACTTTCAAAAATAATCGGCAGATGATTGGATCAATCTGTCTATCACCTTCTATCATGGGCCACTTCTGATTGGTTAACAATGGCTGGTACATGTGGAGCACAGCACTTCTGATTGGTGTGGATGACTGACACACAAGAATAAAAAATATATGTTAAAAAAATGAAATGTTAAAAAAAATTGCAGGCTTTGCGATTTGATAATCGCATCATTTCAAATCGCGATTTCGATTTAAAATCAATTAATCGTTCAGCCCTATTACAAATCTATGCCAGCATCTTATATACACCTTCTAGCTAAAAGTATGTCTAAACACCTTAATGTGTTTTTTGTCTGGGTCTGTTTTCATGCTTTGGCTGAGGCACCTTACTAACAGTTGAGAGGAGTTTTGAATTACCTGCACAGAGGCCTGCATAACCGCACTGTACTCCTTTGAGAAGAATGGGAACAACCTCTACCCGGGCCTTTTTGCCCCAAAACAGCGACGAACCTCACTAGTCCTCTTGTGGCAGAATTGGGAGAAAAAATTCTGTACCCAGGTTCAAAAATCTTCTGGGGGGCCTTTCCCTACAAGATATAATGTGATTTTGTCTATATTCATGCTATATATTGTATGTTGGACAGTTATTCAGCACATGTTGAGCCAAAACGCCTCACAGCAGTAATAATCGAGGATGTGTGATTGCCAGACTGCGTGTGTCGCAATAAATGACGTTGCAGAACTGGCACATCATTGTCGGTACAGAAACCAGCCAAAGCCACCCAGAGTGCAGCTAACTGCAGCTAACTGCAGCTGATCCACATGCACGGCCTGTTTTTGATGGTGGATAACTGACATTCCCCTCTGTTTTGTGCAGTGAGATGATTGCTCCGTGTAGTTAAATCATGCTGGGGGAAAGTGTCCCCAGGACAAGACTCAACATCTTAGACATGGTTAGCAGGTGAGCCAGGCTTGGCGCCCTGTGAGCTTGGCTAGGAAGACACTTCCTTCGCTCTCTGGCCTGGTGTGTTGGTTCGGACACCGTAGGCAAGACTGGTTGGCTCTGAGAATGCTCCTCTTGGTCTCAATGATGTGGTTACCTAGCTAAATTAGCTAAGTTTTCTTCTGAGGAGTTTACCTTGAGATCCGCTGTTGCCACCAGCTGAGGGTGTATATTCTTCTGGTGGCTTTGAGTCAACAGAAATGTATTCACCCATCATTACAGTGGGTTGCACTTGCAAACATTTGGGTGGCACAGTAAGTTTCTACATGGCTGTCCCATAACTTACTATAGCTACATTCAGTGGCTTCACAAATCATTGTGGTGCAGAAGCATCAGTGAGTGCACCAACATCTCTGTGGTTCAACTGACAGAAGGATGTTCGGGTTAACTGTAAGACGATAGACTTGCAGAGGAGCCGATGCACTAACTGAGTGACAACAATGGTGGTCGTGCAACCATGCACATAAAACAAGCTTTAAGAATCTTTAATGACCACACAGCCAGGCTGGTGGAATTCGTGTTCAGTGCAGATTATTACAGCTTGTTCCATACAATAAACAGACAATGTTTATTGCTGACTGTTCAGTCCAACTTTCTGTTGGAAGGTGGTTTCAAACTGAAGAAAAAAACTATGCTCAAGCTGCGTCATGCTCATAGTAAACATTGCTTTTTTGTGACGATTTTTTGGGGATGGTACTTTTGGTAATGTGGATTAAACGTTACACAGCTGTTGTCTTTGAGTTGCAACAGGAGGCCTAGGCTGTTTTGCCTCTCCCCAGTCATCAATTTTTTACTTGCAATGTACTTGTTTATACACCATAAAATCAGATTAGTCAACATTTCTGAACCTGGGGACATTTGCACGGCAACACCAAAGAGTCATGAGATACAGAAGATATGCACCACATGTGAAACAATCTCCCTGCTGATGTAAGTAGAGCAGGATTTGTGGAATCAAGTGAAATGTTCAAAGAAGAAACGTTGGAAATCATGCCTATTAGCATGTGTGGAGGTTATTTTTTGAAGAAACTAGATTTCAGATGTCAGGATATGATGTCAAAAACAAAATGTTTGTTACTTCAGCTAACGGTCTTTGCTTATCCCTTAGTCTATTTCTCTATCTGAACATCTATCTCTCCCTCTCTCATTATTTCTAAATCCATATACAATGATACAGTGTGGTATAGCTAAAACTAAAACAAATTATTTACAATGCATTATTAACTCTCTATTGCAAAGCTTCCCTATCCTCGCTATTATCTCTTGCTAACCACCAGTGTTTGGGTTTCTCAGGGCTTGCCATCAGACGCAACTTCGTACCAGTATTTGAGGACATATTCCAATTTCTGGATTACTTAAAGCTTGATGAGGCCATCATTGGTGAATAACTTAATACACTTCTTTTACTTCTAATACTTTTCTATGTTCATTTGATCCATATTTAACTTTTTTCTGCTTTTTTTCCCCTGTTTTTTAGGTTTGGACTACTTAGAGGAGCTGTCTTGGAGTGACCCACAATCAGGCCCCAGATACTCTTGTACGCTTTGTAGTCATCAGATTTCACACCTACAGGTTATAGTCCTTCATGTGATTGGACGTAAACACCGGCTGAAATATATGGTAAAGCGTTGTGAACATCGTCAGAAAACTAGTGTCTTCTCATGCTTTTTTAGGACAAAAAACAATGTAAGAATGCCATACTTTTATAATTTATTTAGGAAACGAAGAGGCCTGAGTTGCTGACCCGGAATAAACAGTTCACATTGACCCAGAGTGGTAAGGCTATACGAGCCAGAGCAGAGATAATCGAGAGACAGGATGGACGAGGAACTCCAGTGGTGAGACATAGATTTCAGTAACCATGCATGTTGAATATTATAATGTAACATGTTATTTTCAAATCATAATAATTACTTTTTTGCCTTTCAGATAGTTGGGAAAAAGGGGATGGAGAGAAAATTAAACATATCGAGAGGTACAGTCCTACTGTGAATTCTGTGTAATAATGAACTGAAGAAGATATTGGCATGGTTACATACAATATATCCTATGCCCTCCATGAATGTATAATGTATAGAAATGTTATCTAAATAAGTAAGAGTTTGACTAGACATTTTAAGAGGGACTTTAGAGGGTTTCTGATTTGTGGGGCTGATATTGTTAATAAATATCAGCCAATGGTCATTTTATGTCCCCTTCTTTTAAAAGTATGTTTTTAATTTTTGAAGGTATTTTTTAACTATATTTGTACTAAACAAGACATTTTAGAGTATTTTACAGGAAACACAGTGCTGAACTGTCTGACTTAAGTTGCACAGTTACGGCCCGTCCACACAGCGGCGTGCGTTGAAGCTTCCAACGCTTCTGCCCATTCACTTTGAATGGGGTGACGTCACTTTTAGCCGAACTGCATTTTGGGAAGCAACGTGGAGCGTTGCTGGCGTAGCTGGCGTCAAAAGTTGAGCAATGTTCAACTTTTGACGCCTCGACGGAGGCGTCAGCCAATGAAATCCCGTTTATGCAAATCTGCCAGTACAAGTGCTAGCCAATCAAACCGCGTGTATGCTGGGAGAGACTACGCAGGTCATTTCCTCATATTCAAAAAAATGGAGGGAAAATTCATTATAGCGGTAGTGAATCACCCGGTGCTGTATGATCAGTCTCTGTTGATCTACCGGGATACAAACCGGAGGAGCAAGGCATGGAGGGAGGAGGCAGAGACAGTGGGTGAAACTGGTAGGTTTTCGCCTGTTTGGGGATTTTATATCCAGTTTACTTTGTTTTAACATTGCTATTGCTTTGTATGTCGGGGGCGGGAGATTCATGTGATTGGTTGTTGGTCGCGTTGCTCGCAAAAAATCCCCAAGCTTCAGATACGCCCACCTCCAAGCGTCAACGCACGCTGCTGTGTGGACGCTCCGTAAAGCACTGTTCTCTTCTGATACACTTCTGTAAATGTTTTATTATAACCCAGCTGGATAATTTTCAACTCCAGTCTGTTATGGCACATTTCCACTGCAGCGGGGTAGCCCCGTTTAAGCGTCCCTAAGCGTTCTCGCTCAGGCCTCGGGCTGCGTCGCTGGCCGTCCGAGGCCGTGGCGCATTTCCATTACAGTTTATGACCTGGGGTAGCAACGCAGTGTAGGCGGGGCGATCGGCTTCACATTTCGAGGTGTTCCGTCGAGCTCCCGCTGGATTTGATCATCCCCAATGAGATGTAGGAACGTCGTCACCTCCTCGGTCCACCACGGTGTGCTTTTCTTCGACGTTGCCGTTTTTGTAGCTCCTCCGTTTACAAAAATGCTGTGTATAAAAATGCTGCAAGCTTGCTTCTAGATATATATGCGACGCTAGGGATGATCTCGCGCGCGATCTTGTGACGATTCTCTGACCAATCAGCAGTCGAGAGTGTTGACGTCACTAGTTCAGCCCTGGCCCTGGCCTGATAGAACCACGATTTTATGGGGCCGGAAAAAGAGGGAAAAAGTACCCGCTAGCCAGTGCTACGCTATATGGAAAGGCCACCAAAAACTGGCCTGGCCGCTTGAGGACGATTAAGGACGCTTAAACGGGGCTACCCGCTGCAGTGGAAATGCGCCATTAGTGAGATGTTTTGAAACCAATGAGGTGTTGTTTAAAATGTACAGACGGAAGACCAAGAAACACCATAAAGACAGGAACAGTAACATATTGAGCTTCTCAAGTCACAAGTGATGCAGAGCAGCAGGAATTATTAGTACAGCAATATGTCAACAATGTCCACTATTCAGTCCATGTAGCCTAGCAACAAGTAACACAAAAACACAACAAAGCTAAGGAATAATAGCCTTTTTTCACACATGCAAAAATGCAAAGAAGCATAAGCATGTGAATAAAATACAGCAGTTATGATGGAGTTCTTGTTAGAAAAGGATTAAAAGATGTCGTAGCAAGTTAGGCATACGTCCTTAAAAGTGATACTTTAAAGTCATCAAATGTATATATAATAAAAAAAGAAGCTTATATGAGAGTTATTGTATGTTATATTTTCTGTTGAACTAACATTTAGTTTTGTTCCCTAGTTCCCCAAAGGCAAGAGCATAATAGGGACCAAACCACCTCACAGAGTTCAATGCAGCTAGATGTGCCGACACACCGCCCAGGACTGAAGGACCATCCGGACTCTCACACACAGAGGCCTCCTGCAGGTTACTCAAACTCACCCCCGTTCCATCCAGGAGACCCTCACATATCAAACAGAGACAGACCGATGTACCAGGAGGAGTACTCTCTCAGACATGGCCGCATGGACGAGGAGCTGCAGAGGGCAGATTACAGGCAAAGTGAAATGCACAGACGAGAGTATCTGGACCCTGACTTTTGTGCGGAGTATGAAAATACTTATGTTGAAGATCCACCAAGAAGAGGCGCACCTGAGCCCGTTGGTGGTTTAAGGTATGATTCAATGGAGCAGATGCCCCATCACCAGAATGTAGAGCATTACGCAGAAGAGCCCCCTCCTTACAGAAGAAATCCCCAAGAAAAAGATCAACTGAAGGAGTTCTACACTGATGAAGTCAGGCATAGCCAAGGTCATGCCGAGTACCAACCCTTGCAACAGGTGTACCAAGAAGGCCATGAACAGCGAAGGTCTCTAGAAAGGGAATCTTGTGGAAATAACGATATGAATAGAGCAGGCAGGGAAGGATCCTGGGAACCAGAGACCAAGAGGAGAGTCCAACCCACACCAATGGAGAGTGGCCAGTCGCATGACCATTTGTTTAACACAATCATAGATTATTGTCATGAAATGGGAGAACCACATCAAGTGCAGGCCGGAGGGCACAGCAGAACCGGACCTGATACCTCCCAGAGGGGAGACGAAGCTGTCGTAGCCTTTTCTGAAATCCCTGAGCCGTTCAAGCGTTTCCTGGCGGGGGTGGCTAATGATGAGGGCCACAATAGAAGAAAAAGAAAGAGTCGCTTCACTGATGCCACTGCCGAGGAGTTGGAAACGACAAATGAGATGTGAGTGATAATGAACCTGGTTTAGATTTCTATCCCTGTTACTGGCTGGCTGATATCTTTTTAAAATGTTGAAATTAAATTAGTCTACTGAATACTTTCGGTTTTAATCTTCCTAATTTAATTGTGCTTTCTGAATTAAGGTTCAACGATGAGTATAGACCTCCAAATCCAAAGTTTGGTGGTCATCCTAGACATGTTAGACCGGAAATCCATCAACATCCTGACAGCATCGAATCTCAGGTGGTTGATTAGAAAGTTACACATTTTTCAAGTAATCTTCTAATGTCATTCATGATGAAATGCAAAATTGAAATCAACATTTGAATAATTTAGTGGGCTACACTAATATTAAAAGTATTATCCATTTTGTAACGTTAGATTCCAGTTGTGGCTGTGTAGGATTGATTTTGATTTGTGTGATCCAAACATTTCCAATAAGTCAAGAGCATTCAGAGGTATTACTATTTAAGTGACGTCAAACCTATTGTTTTTTTAGAGCCTACAATATACTGAAGGCTATCAAAGAGGTGGCCCAGAGTCAAGCAATGTCTTTGATATGATGGTAAGATTGCACATTTTTGTATTTATAACACATGAAGCAGCAATGTGTTAGTTGTGTAGCCTTTGTTTGCAAGGGCATCATAACTGTCTTTTTCCCTTTTTCATCAGAAAAACATTGAAATTGAAAATGCTGAAGAGGCTCACTTCCTGAAAAACAAACTCTGCGACCTTCTGAAAGACTTCAAGAACAAAAAATCTGCGAAAGTTGTGGTATGTGTCACCCCGCATAGGGTCAGTCTTTCTACCTGAACATGTCGTTTTATTCTCTGCCTCTTTGCAAAGCAGAATCAATGAATTAATAAGGAAACATGTTTTGGTTGCTATAGCAAAATAGCCAAGGCAGAGGATCCATTTCCCAAGACTACAACAGCCTTAGCCCAGGCCGAGAGTTGTCTCCAAGACACCAGTATGAGACTACCTTCAGAGAAGATTCAGACCGGAGGCGACCAGACGACCTCTTCTTTCAAGAAGATCACAGAGGAAGAGACTGGCAGCAGCATGAGCTTATCCCTGACGTGCGGACTCAAGAATACCACCATCCTGTACGCAGGGAACCGAGGCGGTCAAACAGAAGCCGCTATGAAGGTACAGTTTATAATATGTGCTTTATATACCGTATATTAGGGCTGTGCAATTAATCGTATTTTAATCGCGATTACGATTATGGCTTGCGACGATTATGAAAACAGCATAATTGACAAAATACGATTATTTTGCTGGGTGCGCTTTCGCCCCTCCCTAAAAGCCCACTCGGCCACGTGGGAGTGACATGTGTTGTGAGTGTTCAGCGCGAGCGAAGATGTCAGAACAAGAGCAGCAACTCGTTAAAAAGAAGGGTCAAACTATTTCCACTATTTGCAAGTACTTTGGCTTTCAGGAGTCCGACGTGGAGCAAAATAAAGTACAGTGCAGGATTTGTTACCAGGTTGTGTTGGCACCACACGCTAACACAACCAATCTCTTTAATCATCTGAAATACAACCACAAAGTGCAATACAACCGGGCAGTAATACAACAAAAAGCAGATGCCCGCTCGACTTCATCCACCACATCATCACAGTCATCGATTCAGGACGCATTGTAGAGCAACGGCCTACGCGACGAGCTCGCAGAGACACAGAGATCTTACAGGTGCCATTACATTCCACATCGCTAAAGATATGTGCCCAGTTAGCACTGTTAGCAACCAGGGCTTTAAGCAACTTGTCAACACGTTGGACAAGCGTTACGCGATGCCGTCTCGGTATTATTTCAGCAGGTCTACGCTGCCTGCACTATATGACAAATGCCGTGGGGAAGTTGAGAGAGATGTGGCTTCAGCTGACTACTTTGCTACCACAACAGACCTATGGTCTAGCCCAGGGGTGCCCAACCAGTCGATCGCGAGATGTGTCTAAAAATAGAACAACAATATTCTGTTTTATGTCCTGTAACATAATCTTCCTTTGCCAGAATAATGCACTTGAACGCATCAAAGCTTTGTGATTGGCTGGCGTCACCCCATGTGTCGGGGCGTGGCTGAGGGTCTTCAGTACAGGTGGCAATATCGTCACCTGCCTGCGCTCATCTCTGAAACCAGACCATGTAAACAGGCTGGTGTTTCTTGCAAAAAATCTTTAAGAGATGACATGAGCAGCCCTACCAGCATTTGCCATGGTGGCCTAAACATTTTTATTTGGTCTTAAATTGTAGTTCAACATTTATTTCCTGTTACTTCTGGACCATGATGGTTGGCCAGCCTTCAACGTTTAACTGAGTGGAATATGTTGAATATGTTTTACCAAAATGTTGGCTATATGTTAAGGAGTTTTCAGTAGGTTGTGACAGTGCAATGCAACATGTTTGATTTCATTTATTTTGGTCTAATTTATTTTTATTTATCATATTAATAATATATGTTTAGTATGGTTTTGGAAGTGCGCTCCAACATATTTGTTGATCTTGTTTATTGGTAAAATATTATTTGTTTTAAAGTTCAATAAATGGTCAATGAATAATTGTCAAAATAATCGCGATATCAATTATTGACCCAAATAATCGTGATTATGATTTTTGCCATAATCGCACAGCCCTACCGTATATAATAAAGGATTTTCTATTCACTGAATCATGCATTTGGGGTAAGTTAACACTCATCATTTGGACAATTTATTCTATATTGAGAATGATCTCATGTCCTGTTTTCCCTTTGCACTTCATTTAGGGTTTTTTCATATTTTTTGTCTTTCAGAGGTCTTTGGATTGCCCGGGCAATCTCGGACACTTCCTGCTACCCATCCAGATGAGCCAGCACGCTATCCTGAAAGGTTTCAAGAACCCATGAACCCTCATGATTACTTACCTGCCGGCCAGAAGTTTTTGGACCCCTACAACTCTGCTCCTCCGCTCCACATGGAGCGAGAACCTAGGATGGACAGGGGCCCTCGGTACTCCAACAGCCTAGACAAAATCACCTCTACTCTTCTGGAACTGGTGGCAAGGAAATAAATTCCATAACAATCCTGTAAACTAAACATCTATGTGTTCATTGGGATACTTTGATTTGAAAACATGTTCTGATGTTAAATGTCTTTCTTGCATTGTTTTTTTTTTACTTATTGAGGTATTCTGCTCTTTTAAAAGTCTGAATGTTTATGTTAAAACATTTGTCTACTGCGGCTGATATGTCTTTCAATTCTTAATGTTAAGTAACATTTAAGAATATTAAAGTAGTAGGCCTATGTGATAACAGTAACATACTTAAACTGTGCAGCATATGTATTTAGATTTAACTTAATGAACATTACTGATGTTTTGGAACTATTTTCTGCAGACATTTCTTTATAATGTGGTGCAGTCCAAGAGTTTATTGAAAAATAAAAACATTGGGCCATTAAATCTGTCTCATCAGTCATCTCATCCTATGTTTTTTTTTGTATTGCATTGAGATATTTTACTACAATTGGACATTGCTGTGTGTTTTAGTCATTGTATTTTTACTAGTGCAATCATGCTTCACAATGACTAATAACACTTTGTCCTTAACATATTAATCTCTCAATTTGGTGAATTTTATAAAAAGAGCCTCCTCTCCTGCTGTTGCTCGGATAACGTAACGACTACGTCATCACGTTTGTGCATATAACTATTTCCGGTTTGAGCGGCACCCATCTTGTTTCCTCTTGCTAGCTAAATAAAATAAATAATACGCTGAGCCGGACTTCACTTCGAACCCGTTAAACAAAGTGAGTAAGAAACTAAAAGTCGTTTGTGTGGGTAACGTCTACGAGAAAGTAGCATTTGCTGTGTGGAAGTATGAGCAATTACATCGCCTATTTTCATTTGCTGTTCTTGACCAATAGACGATTGTTTTGGAAGATGAACATAGGCGCCATTTCCCTCCCCGCTCTCTGAGGCGCTTATTGGTGGCCCGCTGAAGGGATCACGGGCGGTCAGGAAACTGGTGTTCCGTGTCCACCATGTTGGCTCTAGCCGCAATGATTGCCAGACTGCCTGGCCATTTCTACTGGAGCCCGAATGGCGTCAGTTGCAGAACGAAGTTAGCCCTAAAAACCTTGATTGGTGGAATCTAGTCCGAGGTTTGATTGGTCTGAAGGACAGATCCAAACGTAGTCTTTATTGGTTAGACTGCTTCTTCCTAGCTCGGGAAAGCTTTGCAAAGTTTCACTTGAAGGCAGGACACGTTGTTCAGTGGTGATTAAATGATAAACACTGCGGATTTTCGTTTGTGCTGTTCAACGGTCTCCAGTGGGCATTTTCAACATGCTAACATTTACTCCACTTACGTTAGCACGGTCAACAGTTAACGTTAGCTTGTAGTGCTAATTGTGCTTTGCAGCCGTCATGACACCAATAAGAACTACTGTGTTTTTAAAATTCTAGTTTATATTGGCAACATTACTTTCACATTGAATTAAATGCTGTATTCCGTCGGCTAACGTTAACCATGATGTGACATTGGTTTATCCTGCTAGCTGCTTTGTTCTTTCTACCTGGTTTATGCTGTATCGACCTAGTTAAAGTGCAACATCGTGTTAAAGACTAACGCGTTTAAGAGCAAAGTTGCCTGCCCTACTGCCAGTGTAAATGCATTTATTCTTTATATTAAATGTGTCTTTGTTTCCTTGCGGAGGTCACTCTTGAATCAATTTAATGCACATCATTTTTATTTAATCTACGCAATATCAGTAATAGACTTAAATGCATCACAGCAATTCTATCATTTTATATAATATAAATATGTATAAAAAGAACAATCTCTGCTATATCCCTGCTGCAAGGTGATATATCCATTAACGGCGGTAGAGACGAATACTGTGTATAGTTCACAATCTTTCAACCTTGGTTTAAGCTATAAGAGGTATATTACATGTTTTATTTCGTTGTTACCTTTTAATCTAGCAGAGTGTAATTACAATGACTCTCTGACTAACATATACAAACAAGTCATTGGACATTTATTTATGCAGGTGTGTGCATTAGCTTTTTCCACATTTTGTGGGTGAATGCATACATTGGCCCGGCTACCATGAGGGTGCTGTGTGTTTATGAAACCCATAGTGTGGCTGGTGTATGTTTTATCTCTAAACAGCATCAGTGAGAGCAAACATGTCCCTGATACGGGCAGCACAGGTCACAGGAAGGTCTCATTTGTATGGTGACCTTGCCAGGTGTCGTTACTGAGGCATTTTGGCTAGCCAGAATACACGTAAGGAGAACATTGCTGCAGAGATTAATTTGTGCAGCTCCACTCTAATCATTAACTGGATAGATGTAGTACCTGCTCTAGTCCCCATGCTCCTCACTAAAATAGAAAAGGGAACATTTAGCTTTGTTTCTCTTGAGTCTCTGTCTCTTTCTACCCCTCCCATCCTGTAAAAACTCTCCTCTCTGTCCTTCTCCATCCTTCCGGTTCCCCTCCCCCTCTAAGTTTTTAATTGATTGGGCAGGTTTGCTCTCCTTCACTCACTACAGTCGGGACTCGCAGAAATATGCAGCCCTAAACCTTCAGGTCAAACTGCCGTCCTTTGAACAAGTATCAGTTAAAGGCAATTCTGGCTCAAATGTAATCACCATCACAATTGTTGTCCCTTCTTATAACATTTTATTGTCTAAGCTGTACATGTCTTCATCAGTTTGCTTATTATATTTTAATTACTAATTCAGTCAATGGGTTATTAACACAATGTGTGGTGCACATTAGCAGTGTCATGCTATGGTTGCTCTGAAGGGAAGGTTACTGTGTATAAAGTATGCCCATCAAACCATTGGTGAGCCAACAAGAAGGGCATTGTATGACATTGCTGACGTGGTTATTTGATGACGCTTTAACCGTGGAAGTTGCTGTGAGCATAGTTTTTTTGGATCAGGGCAACAATGTCTTTGTTTACACACTTTCACCCATATCTCTTATGTCTTGTTTATCCACAAATAGGACAAGAGTTGAATGCATTTCCCCCCTTTTCCAAGCTGTTAACCAGTCAGAGGATTCTTCTTCATTTTGTACAAAGGCTCTTCAATGAAATTTGCATTTATTCCTTTTAGTTAACATTTGATTGACACCATAAATAAGGGTTCTTTGGATTAATGTTGTTGCATAACTATTTGCTCCCATGAAATTGTTAAATAAACCCATCTGATTCATATTCTAATTGAATGTATACTTTTTCCTCTGCTAGCATAACACTAACAGTGTAATCAATCTTGTTATAACAAGTAGGCTGGTTAGAGGCTAGATGTTCGGTATGTCCCTGTGATTGTGGGCAAGAATGAATGAGAAAGCAAGGGCAAAGTGTGTGTGTGTGCGGACGTGCATGTACCTGTGCACACGTATGAGACAGCGAGTCTGCCTATTATGCTTTTGTACTTTAAATCATGTGGATGCAACATGCGGCATCCATTCTGCCACTTGTTTCAGCCAGTGAGAGCCAGCGTGGCTGCCTGCATCACGGTGCCGTCAGCCTGTAGCTGCAGAGAGGAGGCGGGGCAGAGAGAGACATTTAGTTTGACATTGTAAATAAGCAGAGAGCAGTTGTCAGAGAGCAGCCCGTGGAACCTTTCTCATCCGTCAAGCAGCAGGGGAGGCAGGGACCGCCCGAGGACAAACAATGCAGAGGCAAGCCACCACTAGCACACCCTCACACACTCCCTGTAGAGCTTTCCACAACTTTATTTACTCTTTTTCAACAATTCTCTCTACTCTTGCTTCCTCTTTTCCTTCCCTGACCCCTATCCTGCAGCTCAAGGTAACTTAGAGCAGGAAGTTGGTGTCGGTAGAAGGGGGTTGGGCTGAGGAAAGAGGAGGAGCAGGGGATGTGTCACAGCTGACGGGTGTGTGCAGTATCCAATAGCATAAGAGGACCTTGTCTTCTCATTGGTTGTGAGTGTCAGAGCGAGGCGGGAGCAGGGATCCAGGCGGGGTTTGAGTATCATGTAGCCTGCTAGATTGATTACTCTTGAATGTTAAAGGGGAAGGAGGCTAGAGATTTGTGTCTGATAGTCAGGAGTGCCGCTGTACTGTTTGCCTGCCGCTGGGCTGACTTTCTATTCCCTCTCGCTCTCCTCTCTGCGCCGGGCCAGGGGTCAGCTCAAAGACAAACACACGGGTCTCTGGTTAGGGAGAGGGAGAGGGGTGAGAGAGTTAAAAAAACAGAGAAAGACAGAAGGTCAGTGAGTTTAGGGGACTTGGTCAGAATAAACAGGAGAGACGGCGTTGTATGTTTAGGCAGGAGGAGTACGTTGGGGGGGCTGCTGAAGGAGACGGGGCAATGTGTAAAGGGAGAGTGGAAGAGAGAAGGGGGAGGGGTAGAAGAAGGGGGGCTTGCTCTTCCCTGGCCGGGCTGAGAGCTTTTTTAGAGCCGTCCAGTGGAGCCAGAGTGCCTTTTTGTCTGTTGATACGATCAGAGGACTTGAGGAAGTGAAGGCGCTTGAGAGTTTTTCTGTCAACCTCTGTGCCTCTTCTTCCTGCTGCTGCTGCCGCTGCTCTCAAGGAGATTTGAACATGGCTATCTGTTTCTCTCTATTCTGCTCCAGCAGGGCTCACCATTCACCATGAAGGGCACAGGGGTAAGTCAGACCGCCTCAAACATGCACAAAGAGAGAAGAACTGTCAAGTTGGTTAGGCTTTGAGTTTCTGAATAAATTGTTTACTTTCTCTCTCCGTCCATCATGCTCTGCAGTGATGAGACAGTGTCTGTCCTTTAAAGCCATCCTCAACCCCCCTCCCTCTCCTGCCCTGTAGTACTCTCCTTGGAAGATTGGACTTTTGTTTGTGTGTGTGTGTCTCTCTCTCATACATGTCCTTCAGATGTCACATCAGTACATAAATGATGCTTTTTGTCAGAGTGGACTTTACAGGAACAAAAAAAACGTGTTTTCTTTTTAATATAGTAACGATTCAGTCAATCTGCCTTTTGGCTTTCACTAGTTTTGACTTTGGACCACCATGCTTACGCACGTCAACACTTACCCACCGTTATCGACTGCATGTAAGTGCATAGACTGCCAGACTCTGCTTGGATGTTTTTCACTTTAATGTCCTGGGGGCCGCAGTGTCTCCCGGTGCTGTTCCAAATCCCGTTTTTCCCCCTCTCAGATATCCTTGTTTACACACAAGCGCCAGACTGTGACGCAGAGCTGAAAGGCAAAGATGGTATCGATGTTGACATTAGATTTTTTTTAGTTTATACTGAGGACTTTGAGAGCATATCTCTGTGTTGTTGTTGCTGTTGGTGTCATGGGTCCCCAGGGGTTGAGGTGCAGCTGGTCGCAGTGACCTCAGGACCCCTTAGGCCCCCTCCCCGATAGTGCCAGATGCCCAGATGGGACAGACTGTCAGCCTGTCAGCTTCATGGACAGAGGAGGCTAATAGTTTGATCTGATCTGTTCTGATGGAATCTTTAGAGGTGGCCTCATCTCTCTCTTGCCTCTGACTGCCTTGCTCTTCCCTCTCTCTCCCTAATTGAAAGTTTCCATTGGTGCCTTTGACAAAACAATGTGCCGATGGGGAAAGAGAGAGAGTGCAAGAGATCGAGAGAGGAAAACTAAAAATAACTCTTAAGTTGAAGCCCTTACTGCCAAATCCCAGGGTTGGCTGCTGTCTGCATGAGATTTCAAATATAATTTCTGCCCCATACTGTACCATCGGCTCAGGGGCTCAAGGAAAAAGTAAACCCAAACCACCCAGGCATAGCTAGGCCTTCAGCTTATCACTAAGGTGACCACCACTGCTGTGCATTCACTCTTTTGCCCTTGCCCCGCACCCTCCCCCCCTTTTTTTTGTACATGTGTACACTGTCACTAAAGACAGCGTGTGCAGGGGGAGTCCAGCGTGTAACACGCAGGTAGCTTTAGCCCTGCCTACTTTGACGGCAGAGACTGGGCCTTGCTTTGGATGAAGGTCACAGGAATGTGAGCTAGGCTCCTGCAGTCTCTCTGTCAGCAATGAGAAGGAAATATGTAGAAGGAGATGAGACGAAGCAGAACCCAAAGGCAGATACAGAACATGGATAACATGTACAGTAAGAGTTGTTTTTATTAAGATTCCTTGAAAGTACACAGCCGAACCACTGGGGTCACCTAAGTGCTGCAGTGAAAGTTGAAAAACCTGTCCTTTCCTATCCTCCCCCTCTCCCTCCCCTTCTCTTTTTCATCTATCTCTCTCTCCCTCCCTCCCTCTCTGGTTTCTCTCTCTCCTCTGTTGAATGACCTTGGGAGATCAGTGACTAGCACTTCCTGGAGTTGGCTTGAAGCAGAACCAAGGGCAAAGTTTGCAGGGCGGTTTGGTTGGCTGGCTCCATCCAACCATGCACAAAGTGATGTTACACCGCAGGTCACAGCGTGCACGTCCGTCATTATATCCCTGCGTCTGTTGTTTTTTAATCACAACACATTTGCACAAACATCTGTGAAATAGTTGTGCGTGTCCCAGTAGTTAATCTGTCATTCCTGCCTGGGAACTTCTTGTTTTTTTAGTTTTGCCTGAGTAGATCATTTACCCTGCATGCTGTAACTGTGCCAGTTTGTTTCTGGTCTGTTATATGTGATTGGGTTCATCAAGTTGAACGCTGTGATAGTTCAAGATTTGTAAATACAAGGCCCCTTTCATATATTCCCTTGGCTGTATTTATTCCATCTATTCAGGGAGAGTCAATCATAATAAAACTGACATGTTAAACATTAGGTTAAGATTCTCAGTGGCCCTATTAAATACTAATGTATATGATATCATATTATAACAAATGTTGCGTTGCATTTATTTGTTCTGCTTAGGGCTCAGTTAAAACATAACAGACGTTGACCTTTAGTGACCTTCCTGCAGAACAGCCCATTCTGCATTATTTACAGTTTCACAAAGTGGAAAATTGACCTTGCTAGATATGTCAGCAGATTGAAGGCGGCAATAAATACATATTCAGTACAACAATGACTGATGTTCAAATACTCACTTATTGCAGATAATCAGACTTGCCTCACAAAGTAATTTGGCGTATGCTTCTTTATTTCTGTGTGGGTTAGATCATCTCACTGCACATACGTTTCAATAAGAAGTGTCAGTTCTGCCCCGGGAACATGTGGGATGAGATGAGCTCTTTTTAACGCCAATGACAATGTCACTGTGATACACCTCAGGGAAACATTCAAAGCAGAGCCTCAAATAGGCCTTCAGTTTGTCCGACACTGCACTCAACTACACTCAGCACATTTTAAATCTCAATGTACACCATCAGGTCATTCAGAGGGTATTTAGATTTCCCCTTAAGGCCACTTTATCATCTTGCTCAACTCTACTGGCTTATTAACAACACTTACTTTATTTGTATTGATGCCTGAGTTTGATGCTGCAAATCGTTTCTTGAGGCAAAGGTGATACTACAGTGATGTGTCTTGCTAGTGTCCTGCCTACACTGCTATCAAGTTTATTTGGACAGGAATTGAAGTCTCGTGTAAAGTGGTGTGATGTCAGAGTTGGAGCGAGTGGCTGACGCTGCTGTGAGTGGCCACTCGATGTGACGCTCGAGGAGGGAGGGATGAGTCGGAGAGGTGCAGGACTGGGCTGGCAGGACAACATTAGCGCTGATTCAGCTGGAGCAGCATTGACTTTCCCAGAGTAGTCGCAAAGAAGAGGGATCAGGTGAAAGTAAGTAAGACGGAGCCAGGGAGAAATGCACACCCACGAGTGACAGAGAGAGATGGGAAGAGACAGGAAGAGAGATGTAGAGCCGCTGAAGGAGGAAGAGCAAGTTGCTGTGGTGGACAATGTCGACAAAAGCACAGACATCACATTTGTCCTCAAAGACAAAAGCACAGACATCACATTTGTCCTCAAAGACAAACGCACACAGCAGAGTTGGTAGGAAACCCAACACCGCCATCTCTCTGTCTCAATGACCTGATGAAGGACAACAGAGCCGCAGGGAAGAGGAGAGCAGAGATGCACGGCGCAAAAAGACACAATGTACCCTACTATAGCATAGAGAGGCAGCTTAGAACAACACAGAAGAGATGAGCTTGGTTCAGCGGGTTCATTACAACAGTGTTTTCCGCAATAACAAGCTGACATCAATGTACAAAACGTTGAAGACACTTTATTTAGGGCGACCTCAATAATCATGGTTCTACCATGATTATTGAGGAGTGAACTGAACTAACAAGCCTTACAAACATGTAAAGTACAGATTGGCATGAAGGGAGTACTTCAAGCCTTACTGTAGATTAGAAACCTGAAATACAGTAGCAAGGACCACTTACCACTGCAGATAAAAGCACAATCTTGACACTGGCTTCCGCTAATTGTCTGCATCAACCTCATTTATTAGCTTTTGGGGAGTTTCAAAATTGATTGCAGCTGATAGCCCCACTGAGAGTGTTTGTTTGATCAGACTAGCCCACAGAAGACCATAGAAGGTGTTGCAGAAGTCAGCAGGAGACATTATGTCAGCGGACCGGGCTCCCACGCAAACTTTCCATTGATGCAAAGCTTTGGAAAATATGGTAATATTACTGAACTGCAGGTAGTGCACACTGAATAGTTGCAGGAGCAATGTTCAATGTTTTAACCCCTCTTCTTACTCACATGCTTTTGGGTTTCTTTTTTCCGCTCTTGTGCTTCAGCCTGACTCTAGTCACACTTGCTTTCTCATATTCACATTTTGACTTCCCCTGCCCCCACTCCCCCTGTTGCTGTGCTTAGTGTGTGTGTATTTAGATTGAAGGTCACAAGGTCAAAGAGAGGGGGTTGGGTTGTATGTGTGATTTAATTTAATAAAAGCTTTCTCCCCCTCTCTCCCTGAAAAGCCAGATGTTTAAGAGAAGTGTGATGGCCTACATGTTTTTACTTTAATCTATTGAATAATTTCCTATTTGAATGTCTTTGTTTCCTCTGGGCCCCTGCATTATCATGGTAATTAGCCTTATGGTTTTCTGCACTGCCTAATTATTGTTTCTTATCAGGCTGCAAGTGGCAGAGCACCGCACAAGCTGGCAGACAGAACACAGACACACAAAGTTGTCTTGTTCAAACTTATCACAAGATGGAGTGCTGATACGGGACAGGTAGTCAAATGCTGTTTGCAGCTCTTATTTTTGTCCCCATATTTGCATAGTCACGATGCTGCATTGAAACACAGAGGCCTTGAAAAGAACTGGCACATGTCACTTTACGCATCAGGCAGAGGAAGGAAAACTACAATTCCCATCAGTCATTTTTGCCCCATGGAATGCTGGGATTGTTCTAGTGACTGCAGGATTTCAATCAACCTTCAAACGCAACCGGACACTGGAGCGTCAGACAGAGAAGGGGAGACACTGTCAAGGTCAATCACTAGCCTGGCATGCAATGGCTACAAGCCGCCTGATTGATTTATATAAACCCCCCCTCCCTTCCCCCGCTGCCATTCTGTCTCATTGATTCAGGCTACTCTCTGTCCAAAACTGAATGACAGGACAGGATGCAGCAGTGCTTCTCCTGTATTATTCAGTATTTCCCACAACTGCACATGAAACGCTGTGACATTTTTATCTCATGGCAAAAATAATTGCGATTCACCATATTATCCCGATTTAACATTCAGATATGCTTAAAACCCTCCAAATGGCACTGAAATCCCTTTGTCCTACATTCTGGTATGAAACAAGGCATCCTAAATGGGACACATCGTTTACAGTGAACACCCTTTAAGTCAATAAATAAAGTCAATTTAATCTTCAATAAAGTAATCACATGCAACCCCTCTCCTCATACATACAAGGAAAACATTATACTTCTCAACTATGATAGCTTTTTCAAATCACTTAGTAACTAAGAATAGTTATGATTGTCTTGAAATTGAGATACACTACGAACTTCATCAACTTATTGGGAGTGTTTTGTGATAACATTGTACTTCTTCCTTTTACTTCTACCCACAACTGTCAAAGAAACAAAACAAATCAAGGATTCTCATTAAACTATTCCTTTTTTAGTGATTTATCGGTGTAAAATATTTACAACTGCACTTAAAACACATGAAGAGAGGAGCTGGCGTGGACCCAGAGTCCAAACAATCCCCTACCACAGCGCCGCTGTAACAGGGAGACACTAGATGGAGTGCTTGAAAAGCTGTCTTTTGTTTTGTATTGGTCTGTCAGCTGGACCAGAGCTGCAGCCATTCATGCTTGTTGGCCCAGAGTGAGAAAAGAAGGAGAAGATAAAGAGAAGACCCCCCCTTCTCCTAACACTGTGTTTTTCTTTGTTCTGTGATGTCTTTCTCTCCCCCTCTTTACCGTCTCTCTTTCTGTCCTGTTTGACCCATATAGCTGGTTTGCACAGCAGTCTGACTGCGGCCCGTTCGTCTCTTACCTCCCCCTGTTAAAGCCTTTGGCACTTTCTCTTAGTGCTGGATTAATACTGAACTGGACAAGGCACTACCCCTCCCTCAGCAACACACACAAACACACCCTGTCTCTCTTGAGTAGCTCCACACACTCATCTCTTGTTCGGTCCCCCCATGTTTTTTTTCCTTCTCCCTTCTGGCGAATCTTTTCACCGAGGGAGGGAGAAAAGGGAGAGTGAAAGAGTGCGATCCAGACACTCCAAGCTCTGCATGCTCAGACAGGCCGGCCAATATTCCTCCAGCAGATTCCTGGCATGCCATAGTAACCGGCTGGATCCTCTTTCCAACCGTCAGACCCCTTGTAGAAGCACTGGCTTTTACAGTATGTCTACATGCTTGTGTGCAACAGTTGGTCTATTTCACATTACAAGTCATGGTTAGTATTTGTGAGCAACATGTGCCTGTGCAGGAGATTGTTTCACTATGAGACACACACTTCTGCGTCTCCTAGGTGTTTGGCTTCAGCATTGTCCTCAGTGTGTGGGGTCACCAGCCGTGTTTGACTCGCACATGACATGCTTTGTTTGCAGAGGAGCTGCAGCTATGTGCGGAAGGTGAGCCATTCATAATCAGGGATTGTGCAGCCAGCTGGGTGATGGGTTCTTCGGCATGTCAACATCCCGCTCCAGGACAAGAATAGAAGCCCGTTGGTGCTCTAATTTAGATTTCACTGTATTATAATTATAGGCCATGAGAGGATATGTGATTCTGACACATGGGGAGAGCTCAGGGCAGCACAGGCCTGGACTCACACTGTCATTTGGCGGCTAGTGTCCTTAGTGTCCTAGTGTCTAACTACCCGGCTTTAGTGTCTAAATCACATTTTGTCTTTATTTTTGCGTTTTCTGATAACTAATAAAGCTGAAGCGATTTGTTGACTGACAAAATATATATTTGCCTGCTATTTTGATAATTGACGAACCACTAGAATAACATTTTATGATATGACATCACGTCATGACATTTTTCGAACCAAGCGATTAATCGTTTAGTTAATTAAAAACCTTAATGATTAACCATTTCGTCTCCACCTTTCTCCTCCCCTGTTATTCTTTGAATCAGCAGATTAGAAGATGTCCGCAGATGCGTTCGGAGCCGGAGGCAGCGATGCCCAGCAAACCCTGCAGTCCTTCTGGCCTCGTGTCATGGAGGAGATCAGGAACCTTACTGTGGTACGCTGTCCACTGAAACAAGCAGTCACACATACACGCTAAATTAACACTAAGATGCGATGGTTTTGTATGCTTCAAACATACTCATGCAAAGACTAAAGCACAACACCCTAGTGCTCTATTCTGTGTCTTCAACTGACCACCGATTAATTTTTTTCCAGAAGGATTTCCGTGTGCAGGAGTTGCCACTGGCCCGGATCAAAAAAATCATGAAGCTGGATGAAGACGTCAAGGTAAAAGGACAGCCTAAATAATTTACAATTTTGAGGAAATAATTGTTATTGAGTATAATTATTTTCATACCTTAAAAGCCTGACTGATAATGTTCTCTAATTTGGTGTCTGTATTCTATCAGTTACTTGTTTTGTGGCCTGTTGTGCTCAGACCACTCGGTTGGACTTATTTCATAATAGAACAAATATTATCAGCTCGTGTCCATTCAGCGGCGTCTGTTGATAAGAAGTCCATTATTTATATCAATGGATTAACATCAAAGCAGTGTGTATACAGCATCATAATGACAACAATTATTGTGTACACATTTTGTGAGGCACTTGTATCTATACAAATTAACTTTCATGAAGCTGACATTAGTCGTCTGATGTGGCTGAGTTTTTAAAACATGATCCTCTCTCCTGCAAGTTGTGGTTCATGTCAAACCTCCACTGTGTAAAATAATCTAACAATCTGAATTGTATTGGGATTATTATAATTTAAAGTAATCATTTAAAGTACATTTCAATACCAATACGGATCTCTTATCAGCTAAGGATGTAGCGCTACAAGCTAAAGGAACCTCCCCATCTAACATTTGTCACTTGCACTGAACTTGACAGTCAAGGCTCAAACAGTGATTATTTGACCCCCATTACACAAGATGATCAGCCACGACTGTCCATAGCCTCTAAAGAGAAAGCTCAGGATCCTGTGTGCGCAAATGTTTCGTGTCAAGATCAGTATCTCGTTGGTTAAGCTGTAGCTTAAAGAGTTAAGGAGCCCAGTAACATATCTGTAGACTGGACCCTTCTGTCCATCGTGACACAGCAGCTTTCCCCTGCCTGCGCACATGTGAGCGGTGTTATTACAGTCCCATCTTGTACATTTATGTCCCTTTACTTAACCACTTACCGTGTGGCTTTGTCTGAGCGTTCAATGCAACTCGATATGAAAAAGTGGAGTGTGAAGCTAAGTCATTTGCCACTAGAGAAAGGCCTGCAGACTTTTACAACTGTTGTGGACAAACAAAGGGTTAAAGGAATATAAATTATAGAAATGTTTAAGCTTTTTGTGTGTGAATAATGATGAAGTTATGTTGAAGTTAGTAGTTGTGTAGTCGAGTTGACACCTATCAATTTGATATGGTAATTTTATACGAATGAATGTTTTGCAGCACCTGTGAATGTGATGTAGCTATTTGGCACTCAGGTCCTGAGTGATTCATAGCTGATATGTGTTTGATGTAAAATACTCTGTGGGTGTATTAAAGCAGGTGTAACTCCACCTCCTCTGTACAGATGATCAGTGCAGAGGCTCCGGTCCTGTTTGCCAAGGCAGCACAGATCTTCATCACAGAGCTCACCCTCAGAGCATGGATCCACACTGAGGACAACAAGAGACGCACGCTACAGGTTAGACACGCTAATGGAGATGAATTAACTACTTATCCTTTATGTTCTCCCTTTATGACACACGGTGCACCTCCATCAGATCAGGCTTCAGTTGAGGAAACCGACTCATCTGGCAATTTTCTCCTCTTTAGTTTCCTACTCTCTTTTTATTGGGATTGTTAAAACCATCTATTGTGATTTTATTATCTCTTGTACATTTCTTCCACCTTTTTCTATTCAACTCGTCAAACACCTTTTACATAAGTTGGTTGTCTTGCTTTCTATTCACTGAATGTCTGGGTGCGTATAACTGGCCCCATACCAGCGCCGCCTTGAGCACCTCTGTTTAGTCTCCCTCCATTGGCTTTGGAAGCATACCCAGACGGGTGCCGGTGACCCACTTTCCCTCTGGTGCCATTTTGCCTGCTCTGCTGTCCCAAAGTGAAATAAGATGGGGGGGGGGGGGCGTTAAAAGAGGGAAACCATGAGAGCGTTTCTGGGAACAGTTTGGGAAAATCAGACAAGAGTCTCACCTGGATGTCAAGGGGGGGAAAACTGTGAAGCAGAACATGAAAGCCCTTAAGTCCACTTTATCCATTCACATACCTCTGAGAGATTAGCAGCCCATGGATATGTGTGTGTCTGCCAGAGTAGGTAGGGAAAAAAAGACAGTGTATCATAGATGGAGAAGTCTTAAATTGAAGACCTACTTTGGACATGTGTTCACTTTGCTGTTTTCTGTGCTTATCCAAAAGCCTTGTTAGCAATAAACTCTCAGGTTTAAGAACTCTTCACTGCATGCATTAAATAGAAACGGAATGTACTGTGCTGTTAAATGTTCTCTACATTTAACAGCACATATGTAGCATTAAGTCCGTGTGAAGGTTGAACGTCATAGATGTGATATTTCCGCGTGTCTAAGTGAGAAAAACGGCATCCTTTTTCCCCCACATGTTCACACACACACACACACACACACACACACACACACACACACACACACACATACACTCACTCACACACACACAGAGCACGGGTCCTATTGTGAAGAGGGCATGCCAATTAAGGTCACCATAGCAACACTCATCAATAGAACATGTGTAGATGTGACCTGGTGTTACGAGATATTAATCAAGCTACTATAAATAGCCTCTTGTGCAGGGTGGGCCACAATGGGGGGTCCTGACAGCCAATATCCTGTGGAAAATTCCACAGAGACAGCACACTGCTGTGGATATAGGAAGGCGAGTAGAAACCGAGTGTGTGCTCATGAACGCAGGAAAGTGTCAATCCTGTTGGTCACACATACGCAGGATGCGATTTCTTTTTTGTTTTACTAGTCCCCTATTCTATAATGGCAAATGGTTAAAAGTAAAGTTGTTGAACAAGTTTAAGAAGAAAGGTCAAAGGCCTCTTCTTCCAAAATGTTAAAAATACTGATCTGAAAAATCAGATTATATTTCATGGTAAAATTCTTAAAACCTAGACAATGCTGGTGATACAGTTAAGGAAAAGCTTGGTTACACCCAAACATAGCCTCACAATCTGTTTGTTTGTGGTTATTGTTAGTAGAGAGCCGTGGACTTGTTTATTTTATTTTAAGGCTCCCCTATTGACCCTTCTGAGCTGCTTTTTCTTTTCTGAACACATTTTGACTTGAAAAGCTGTAACAAGCAAATGTTGTATATTGTTTATTGAAATACTTAGTAGTCGACTTGGTTTTGAATGAATCCTTTTGATCTCAGTTGTCAACGCCAACACTACTAGGAACTTTATTTCCATTCCCCAGCAGCCCCTTGTGAGGCTATTTTGGGGAAGTTGACCTCAGACCCTGAGGCATGTTTAAATATAGGCTGGCAAGTGGCAAAGTCTGACCTCATCACTTGACCCTCTGTGTCTGTTATGTTCACAGAGGAATGACATTGCTATGGCGATAACAAAGTTTGACCAGTTCGACTTCTTGATTGACATTGTGCCCCGGGACGACCTGAAGCCACCTAAAAGACAGGTAGGTAATCAAACGCTCAACAGTTATAGGGCAAACAGCAGATCTCTCCAAAGGTACTGGATTATAATGTTCTTCCACATCAAAGAGGGTCTCGGGTGCTTTCCCATTGTTGGCAACTTGGAGGTGCTGTAAACATCCTTGACTGGAAGCTGGGGTTAGACAGCGTGAGCTTTCAGTCGGATGTTTGCAGCATCTTATTGCCTCTGACAGCCAACACAAACTCCAGTGATGACGCACATTTCTACAATTAGTAAGAGGGAAGCACAACTTCATCGAGCATGGAAATACGTCCTCATCAGGGAACAATACAATACAGTTTAGTGCCTCCTTACAGATAAACAAGATATCGATTTTAAGTTTTGCTCAAGCAAGAGATTGGTGTAATGGATCCAAATGTAGGCTAACAGATATGGAGTGAGATATGTAAATCCGTTGTCAAATATACTGTCTCCAGGCAT
Organism: Gymnodraco acuticeps; assembly: GCF_902827175.1. NCBI lineage: Eukaryota > Metazoa > Chordata > Actinopteri > Perciformes > Bathydraconidae > Gymnodraco > Gymnodraco acuticeps. The sequence goes on from NW_022991375.1 coordinate 4,597,250, forward strand.
GTAAACATCCTACACTCTCAGCTGTGTTATCATGGAGCTGGGAGAAGGGTGTTTACCCTCCTGGTGATAGAGAAACCTCAATTATGATGCAGAAGGACACAGTCGGTTTTACTGATAATTTAATTTGGGATTATTGATTGGCCTCTGGTTGAAGCCCTTATGCCAGAAAGCAAATAACATGCTGAGTAAACTGAATACCAACAAGCTCTGGCGTGGAATTTAAGGGCTGACCCAGAAAGAGGATGGGCAGAGTATATCTATCTTACAGTAAAGTCACAAATGTTTGATACTGCTTTGCCTCAAAATGCTGAAGCCAAAAGGCCTTCTGTATGGTATGGACCAGCATGGTGTTAGTAATAGATCCTATGTCCAGTTTACATTACCCATCCCCAGCCACATCCCATCAGTTATTTATCAGACCTACCCTCCTCTACCGTTACACCTGCAAAAATAATTCATGTAGATGCAATGGACTGATAGGCCTTCGGTGTGCGTGTGTGTGTGCTCTACAGGAGGAGATGCGTCAGTCTGTAGCTCCTGCAGAGCCGGTGCAGTACTACTTCACTCTGGCGCAGCAGCCTGGAGCAGTGCAGGTTCAGGGAGCTCAGCAGGGCCAGCAGCCCGGGGGACAAACCACCATCCAGCCCGGACAGATCATCATCGCTCAGTCACAGCAAGGACAGGTACTACTGACACCTTGTTAGAAGAGCTTCCAACAGGGTTTACAACAAAGGACACGCATCACATTTTTTAAAGAAGCAACAATGAAATAAAACCACAACTGGATATGAGAATTAAAGCCAATGTCACCTTATGCCACTACAGCTTAGAGACTGACCTGCTCCCACAGTCACATACATTACTAGCTACTGAAGCCTGCACTGAACACAACACACATATTCTATTATTTGAACACTTCAATGATTACCTCTCACACGTAGTTTATTTATCACACTCTACAATCAACCCTGTCATGGAAATCAAGCTGCTGTTCCTCAAGTCAGCACACTTTATTGGTATTAGTCTTAGCTCACATCCAGTAGCTGACCACTCTCCCACCAGCAGGAACCAGTTGATAACCAATCCATTAACCCATGAATCTTTGCAGCTCTAAGTGACTCACACAAAAATGTGTATATGTAAATATATTTCATCCTTTCTTCCAAGAAATGAGCTGAAAGAAACAAAAACAATCAATTGCGGTTTCTTAATGGTCCCTATCACTATTGGCCAGACTGCATTTCCTCCACATCTGGATCACATTTTCTTATTGTATTTTGTCGGGACTAGATGCTGCAGGGTGCCAGCATGCAGCAGTTGCAGCAAGTGCAGGTGCAGATACACCCAGGGACACTTTTCAAATGACACTCTCTCTCTCATTTTCTCACTGTTACTTCTTCTGCCTCTGCGCACTCTCTCTTTCCAGCTTGGTCTTTGCATGTCACTCAGCCATGGTCCTGGGCTGCTGTGCTGCTTCATGCTGCTTCAGCAGGCTGCCTTTAGCTGAGCTGTCAGACCCGTTTAGACCTGGCCTGATGCACTAGCACCGTTACTGCTGCAGTCCCTGTTTAGAGCAGGAAGGTCACAGTTTGACACTCATCTTACATAGAGTCCTTAGTGGGCAAATTACAAGGGATTTCTTTTAAAAGCAAGGCCTTGAGAGATTATGTGAAAGTAAAACATTTGACTCCCTTAAAAGATGGTTTGTTGACGTGCTTTTGAGATTAACCCTATGAAGCTTCATCTTAACTGTCATTGCTTATTTTAATTTATTTCCCCCAGTTTTATGTTCATCCTACAGGATATCTGTTTAAGTGTCTACTAGCTCATGCCATGTTTGGTACAATTATAGAGTAAAGTATAAGCAGGACACATTTTAGAATGAAGAGAGTGGATAGGAAAGGATGATGGGCAGAGATCACAATTTATACTGTTTATTTATTAATCTGGGTGCAGAGTTTTAGTGTCGCAAGTTGTCGCTGTCTCTCTCCTCTCAAGTGCTTATGAAACCCCAGTTGACATTACTTAAGCAGCTTAAATGTCACTACGATGTACCTGCTTTTTAAAATCCCGTCAAAACTCCAACAAAATGTCTTCTTTTACCCGTTATTGACATTTCACCTCTGCCTATTTAACATTCATAAACGCATCATTAAATGTCATTTTATCTGCCACTGTTTGCTACCCTAACGTTTTTTCCTTTCTACGCACACACTCCGCACCTGCTTACATTCACGTGTTCAGTTATTGCAATCGCTGCTTTCTCACTTGTGTGTCTTTCTCTCATTTTCTCATTCAATTCTGTCGGGCCGTCAGATGCTGCAAGGTGCCACTATGCAACAGTTACAGCAAGTGCAGGTGCAGTCACAAGGCACACCCATCACGGTAAACACACATGCACATGTAAATGTATGTGTACAACACACACACAGAGGCCTCAGCCCTGGAGGTGACTGCTGCCTACACACAGGGTGTTTCTCAATGTCGAGGACGCTTGCTTGGTAGCACATGTCTTCCGAGTCACTTCCTTCAGAAGCTAGGCAAAAATCCTTCCTGGCATTCGGAAAACAAAGAGTGGAACAGGCGAGCAAGTGTGCAGGTGTGCGTCATATGCGAGGCCCCGCCTTACATTTTCCGCCACAGATTTTGTGAAATTGGTCCGTGCGCAAAGCATTGTGGGGATTTTAAGGCCGCGCAGCCACGAAATTTCTCGCTACGAAGTACGCCGGCCTCGGTAGAATTCCAAGTATGCTGGACATTGGAACAGTTCTTCGGCAGATTCGATGACGTAGTATGCCTGAAAGAGTGGCTCTGGAGCAGCCTTCCTCGACATTGAGAAACACTGTCCTGCTCAGGTGACGGAGGCCTGCAGGGGTGACCGCAGAGATCAGGTGGCCTCTGCTAGATAGTGTGACTGCAGAAAACAAACGGCGGTCTGGAAACCTGCCTCATCTTCTGTGCCTTTCTGCTGATCTTTAACAGACATTTACAATTTAAGAACACATTGGTTTACATTTTATTCCAGGGAAGTTAGCGATTTCCTGGTTCTTTGCTTTGTGTCTTTTAAGCTACATCGTGGTAAAAGTAGTTCAACGACTAATACTGTGTTGCTTCTCTCTTCTTTTCTGTTTCTGTCTCTCTTTCCTTTTACTATATAAGAGTGCACCTGTAGCCATGCAGGTGGGTGAGGGTCAACAGCTACAGATTGTCCAAGCCCAGGGTCAAGCTCAGCAAGGCCAAGGCCAGGGCCAAACCATGCAGGTCATGCAGCAGATCATCACCAACACAGGAGAGATCCAGCAAATTCCGGTAAGAATTAACGTCTAAATGAGAACAGAAAATAAATGAGTAGTGAGAAAATGAGTAAAGAAGTCTGTTTGCTGCATATTTGACATGGCTTTTAGACGTGAACAAACATGGTGTCCTAGTGAATTATCCATCATTCACTTCTTGATGGGAGTTAACAAATCACCAGAGGAAAGTGAATGATTCTCATTGCTGTTGTCCAGAGCAGGAAAATGGCTGTGACCTCTGGGTTTCAATGACCTCTGCTCACAACCAAAATCTGTCTCCCCCTTGCGTTGACTGAGTGTAGGTGCAACTAAACACAGGCCAGCTGCAATACATCCGTCTAGCCCAGCCTGTGTCTGGAGCGCAAGTGGTTCAAGGACAGATTCAGACTCTCGCCAATGCCCAGCAGGTAAGCACTAAAGCAACACAAATAGCATTCATAAAACACATTATATTGTAGCCTGGTTTTTTTTATCTTATCTTTGTTTCTTTAATTCAACATTTCTTTTATTTTCAGCTCACACAGGCAGATGTACAAGGACAGCAGCAATTCAATCAGTTCACTGATGGACAGGTAACGAAGGCAAAACATTTAATGAGTTACGGAGCGTCCACACTACAGCTTCAAAAAAATCTTGGAGCTGGGCGTGTCTGAAGCTTGGGGATGTTATTCAAGCAACGCGACCAACAACCAATCACATGAATCTCCCGCCCCCGACATACAAAGCAAAAAACCCCGGGGATTTTATGGGAGCAATATATATATATAAACTCCCCAAACAGGCGAAAACCTACCAGTTTCACCCACTGTCTCTGCCACCTCCCTCCATGCCTGGTTCCTCCGGTTTGTATCCCGGTAGGTGAAGAGGGTCTGGTCATACAAAACCGGGTGATTCGCTACGGTGATAATTAGTTTCTCCTCCATCTTTTTTTGAAATATAGAAATGAACGGCGGGATATCTCTCCCAGCTTAGACGCGGTTTGATTGGCTACGGCTTGAGCTGTCAGATTTTCCGAAACGGGATTTGATTGGCTGGCGCTGGCTACTCCGGCGTCAGAAGTTGAACATTGTTCAACTTCTGACGCCTGAGACGCCGGAGACGGACCGCTCTGCTACCCACAATTCAGTTCGGCGAAAAAAAGCGGCAACGTGACGTCACCCCATTCAAAGTGAATGGGCAGATTGAAGCTGTCGACGCTGCAGACGCTGTAGTGTGGACGGGCCGTAACAGCTGTAACAATGACAGGGGCATTTTCAGCTTAATGTTGAATTTAGCATCTTTTTAATTTGAGTCGGTGTCCTTATTTCTTGCTTGTTGGCATTGTTTTCTCATATATTTGAGAAATATATTATAAATATTTATTTTGTATGAGAAACATCTTTCTCATACTTTTATTTTCATTCAAAAGCTAAAGATAATTACGTGTAACTTAGAAATTGAGAAAATGGACACCACTTCGCCAGATCACATTTAACTAGTGCAGAAAATGCTGTTAATTTAACCTCCAGTTAACCAGGCAAGCCTTATTGAGATTACAAATGCAATCTTTAAGACTGCACTTGCCAAGAAAACCAGTAATTACGGTATATTACAAACAAATTACATCAAACAGAAAACCCAACTTATCTCAAATATATGAATGGAACAGAATACCATTTTTTTTTTTTAAAAATTTTAAAACAACAAATTCAGCTGAAATATTTATTTGGAGAAAAAAACGCAACCAGTAACAACTCTGTCCTATACCATGTAGTCACACAGCCTCTCTCCCTTCTCTCTGTTCTACAGCAGTTGTATCAGATCCAGCAGGTGACGATGCCGGCAGGACAGGAGCTGAGCCAGCCGATGTTCATCCAGTCCACCAACCAGACGGTCGACGCTCAGGTCACACAGGTCAGCACAGACTGAGCCCCACCAGGAACCTTTTCTCCACACACACAACATGCATACCAGACCATGTGATGCCACCAGATGACACCAACTTGGACAAAGGACACTTTCAAATGTCAAGCTCTGCTCTTGTAGAAGAGGGACATGAAACTTTCTTTGCTTTTGTAATACATTTAGGATTAAAACACACAAAAGGGATGGCTAGACACAGGTGTACAATCACCTACATCTGCAGATAAAATAAGCATCCACTGCCACAGAAAAAGTCTACTGGGATCTATGACCTATTCTTCCTCTTATCTCATGTCCAAACCTCAAAGACAACCTGCTCCAGGCATCACTGTGGGATTCTTCTTTCCTTCTGGGAAACCACGAGTAATACTTTCTTGTTTTCCATGTAGTTGACGGATACATTGACGCCATTTACCTCAGATATCACTTTCTACAACAGTCAATCCAAGAGATCTTGAGAAGAGGTTATAAGGTTCAATGATACATTTAGTTTCTCTTTTGTGTTGTACTCCTCATTGACGATGAAGCAAGACTTTATGTTTTAAGGGCTTCGATCCGTAGGTCAATTTAGTATTTGTGCTTTTATTTCAAGAAGCCAAACAACAGTCATCATTACTCCTCTGTGTTGCTCCTTACTTCCCCCTGTTGACTTTAGAGCGGGAATCTCTTCTCTGCCTCTACGCAGTTTCACACAACCTTCTCTGCCCGGCTGGTTGTAAAGTCTTTTGCCCTCGTTTAAGTCTCATGTACAAACACATGACTCCGTCTGGAGCCAAAAACCTTTTTTTCTTTACAATTATTTTTCTTTTGGTTTTGAGATGATGTTTTGTCTCATATCTTCCCCCTATTATTTTTTGTACAGTAATGATTATTATGAGTGTTCTTATAATTGTTGTTTTCGCATGTAGTTCAAACTGCCAGCATGACATGCAATAGATGGGTACAATATTTTTTTTGATGTTCCTTTTTGTAAGCAAAATATGTTTGTGAGAAAAAAAATAAAAAACATAACTTGTCTAAGAGTAATGAGTTGGTGTTATCGTATATTAACCCGTGTTTTCATTGTTTTATTTTAGGTGGTTTAAGCACCTTACTAGTGAGTGGACTGTAGACAGGGAGACAGGAGAGAAATGCAACAGCACAGCAAGAGATAAACTGGAAGCAACCCAGTCAGCATCCTACTGTATGTTCAACAAATAGACGCAACCCACCACCAGAACAAGAAATATCATTGAATTACTGCTTTTATAGTTGCATTAATCTTATGGGTGATAAATTAGTATGAAATGATCAACACTCATAGTTATCGGCACAATATTGGTAGTTTAAAACATGTTGGTTTGAGTCTTGTGTAGTTTTCACAAATGGCCATAGGAGGGCAGCACTGATCTAACAACTGTAAATGCCACTGAAATCCTGTATCGGGGGCACCTGATATATTGCTGAACTCAGGGTTAACATTTTTCACCAGGAGCATTGTTTAACAAGCATAGATACTGGCAAAAATGTGCAATCAATAAGTGCCCATGTTGCACCCAAACCAGACTAAATAAACGCCACTAATCGTGTTTCTGCTGCCCTCCTCGAGCACAAAGGACAAGCGGTTAACAATAGAGTCACGAGTTATTGTGCTGGAGACTGCTCGGCTCCTGTGAGATCAGACTGCATTCCTTATCTGACCTAAATCTTAAGAGGTACTTATGGTGGAACAGAAAGTTAGGTAGGCAGAGAGATGCAGGGGTCTCATATTGTCGCACTTACACCAAGTAAAAGGTCTCGAAAAGTTGCACTTATCACTTAGCGGTGTTTTTTCCAACTCACATTGACCGCTATCTACACAACTGTCTGGTTAAGCCCACGGTGGTCAGAGCCACAAGTTGACATTACACAATCTGGAGGCACCTTTCCTAATCGACTTAATCACTGTACAATAACAGAATTAATGAGTGCAGACTCATGCTCGGCTCTTTCTAATAAGTGAAGCAGCGGATTGTGAGAATGTCTGAGCCTAAGTCAAGCATGAAAAGGATTGTCTGCTGGTATTTTTCTTGGCCGGCTCATCTGGTCGGATCAAGGCAACCTCGGCCAGATGAGTTTGGTCTCACCAAGTTAGAGACTAACCCTTAATAAGAGTGGACGTCCACTCTGTGTTTGATCCTCTCTTCTCTTTCGTTGAGGTGTCTGCAGAGTTTCTTTCAATCACCATCAAAGTAAAACGTAAGCTTTTCCCAGGTCCTGGCATTTCAGGGTTGTGTAAGCATAAGGTGTTGATTCAATAATCTACAAAGTGAAATTCTATCATCGCTTATCTCTCTTAACAAGGGATGGCAACAGAGCTGTGAAATAGTTTCACAACAAGTGTATCCATGGTACAGTGCCAACAATTATGAGGAAATAATCATGGCCTTATATCACATGTATAGGGTATTAAAGAGTTTGATTCAACAACAAAAAATAGTAAATGTATGTCTGTGTATCTACTCAGTCAATTTCGTGATAACAGGCTCAAAATGAAACAAAACAAACTATATTCTTTGCACGATTATTAACACTACAGCTGCTGGCATGGAGCCTTTAATGTGAGTCCAACTTTTTAATGATGGCAAAAGAGAACAATACTGTCGTGTATACTTAACTATAGATCGCAAATGTGGTGGGTATTCTCAGAAAACTGGATAAACAGGATGGCAATCAAGGCACTTCAATATATAAAAGAACAAAGAGGAAGGAAATACCCTTAACAAACACTTTCTAGCACTATAGGTCTTTGTCATTGCCCACTTAATACACACGAATGGCGTGACAACAATACTCCAATTATTTCCCGGTTAATTCAGGACGAAATAGAAGCATTGTGTTTATAAGGTGAATGAGTCCTTCAGAGAGACTTCGACTGCACTCTTTTATAATCTCTCTTCTTCAGATTCATATCAGGCACTTTTAGTTTACTTTTAGTAAACAAATAAAGCTGAACTTAATAAACGGTTCACATCAGTAACCTCAAGAATACTGAATCATGTCAAAAAGACTCAATACTTCCGTGGACCAGGGAACAAAAGAAGAAGAAGAGGTGAAAGAACTTGAAAAACACAAAAGGTAATGTGAGGAAGAAATCTTTTATCTTTTGTAATGGTTTTTACTGTTTAAGCAGAGTGCTACTTGGTTACTTTGGCCAATAGTTAGTCGCTTTTTAAATACATAGTCAATGACAATTATTGCCATTATGGGCGTTTAGAAAGACTATTCAGGTGTTAGAAAAATAACCAACAATATCATTTGGACAAATACCGTTTTATCTAAGTGCTTGTGTCGGCATCAAGACAAATGGCATACATTCATATTAAATCTTAATCTAGTTAGCCCTTTTTGTGAGCCTTTGAATTGTAAGTATTGGTTAGAGTTATATATACGTGACAGAAGTGCTCAGTGAATAAAGGTTTTGTGGATAAATGCTAATCACTCATTCATGTGTTAGAATGTTAGACGTTATAATGTGGCTTAGATGCTACACTATGTTTTGGTTGGGGCTCACCAGCAGCAGCTTTATTATAAATATTATTTAACAGAAAATGGTCACATGTAATCCTCTTGTCTCTTCAGATACACTTTTTAAAATTTGAATGCCACCACTGGAAATCCTGGACCACCTGCAGCACCTTGGATGCAGAATCAAGCGCTCCTCCACCCTACATCGCTGACAAGAACAGTAACGCAGCATCAGGCTTTCCTGTCTCCTATCATGTCACTTGTTTTGTTAATATTGTTTTTGTAATAAAACGATATCAAAGACATAACGGTATGCTGTTTCTGTGTGAGTGTCTTAACACAATGAAGGGTGGGGAAATTGGCTAAAATGCAATAGGTACCAGCTGAACATTTACCGAGGGCACCATGTTGGTCAGGGCCAGCTCTACATGAGAGAATTGTATCGAAGTGGCAATTGCTGATAGAACACAATAAACAGAAACACAGGCAACCAAATAAAAAGCAATTAAATCTATCGCAAGCAACAGAAATTCAGGTCAAACATCTAAAATACCTACACACTTTAGAGGTTCACAATCAACCAGCTGCATACTTTTTATCTCACCTAACCTCTATATGTTTAGAAATTAGCCTGGATATAGCACCTTTCAATACTGCTACTTGTGTGTGTCTTCACAATCTTTTTATAGCACTTTTTGTATTGGTGAGAGTTGTTTTTGCCTGAAGGAAATGAGGTAGTGTACAGTCTCCTCCACCCCTCTTAATGTTTTTTAGTAGCATGTGCACAGTCTTAGTCACTGCTGTACACGTACTTACAGTGGTTGTCAGATACAAAGGACCTGACTGGTTATGAATGGGCTTCTGGGTGAACTAATTTACTGACCCAGTCACTAGGTATAGTGGTTCACACTTACATATTCATGCCGCAGATTGATGAACGCAGGAAAACTGCTTCACGTCAGTTGACATTTTAACAGCGGCTACATGATGTTTGGAGTGTGTTGTTCAGCGGGGGTTCTTTCTTTAAACACAGCACTGTTTGACACAATGTCACTTCACGTCTCCTGAGACTAAAACCAGACGTATCACAACAACATTAACCCAACACAACAGACACTATATCTACAAGTCAGCCCTCCTCTCTTTTCTCTCCTCTCCGTCTGATGTTCAACATTTAGAAAAATGTGTTGAAGGGAAGGAAACAGATCAAAAGAGATCAAATAAAAACAAACAAGAGTGCAGTCTGGGAAAGCCATTGAGTGGCGTAAGTAATCGTCCAAGTGCGCAGCGGAAATAAAAGGTTGGTGGGGGTCGGACGCAGCAAGTTTGCACTGGAGGCTACTATGTGTAGAGTACAATTGCTGATGTGAGTATTTTTAAGTTCCCATAGATTCCCTGAGTGGCTGTCGACTCCCGTGGCTCAACGGGCTCTTCGGGGCGTGAGTGAATGCTTGGAGTGAGGAACGAGTGGAAAAACAACAGCGAGGGGAGAGGTGGGCGTGAAGAGAACAGCCGCCTCTTAACACTGGGCCCCTGTAGTCCACTGTGGGTCATCCCCGACTGTAATTCCACCCTGACTGCATCCAAATCTGTGTATATGAATGGTTTACCCTGCCTTATTTGTATACTTTTATATATTCAACCACACTTTCCACATTTACATTTTACAGTCTTGACTTTGCTCAGCTGTTGTGTGTCACGAAGCAGATTTTATCCCAGAGGCCACGGTGGATACCCTGCCCAGCTCTAAGTATTGATTACTGGGTGAAAGAAACACCAGAGCAGGGCTGGCACTGTAATAGAAGGAGGGGTTGCGGGGTTCTGCCGTGGTATAACTTTGATGTAAATCCCTGCGGGGACGACCAGGGCTGGCATGTCCGTCGACACCTTCCCCCTTAACCCCCCTTTTGGCCTGCTTTGGACTGCATAGAGGAGGAGAGGAAGCCAGGCTCAGAGAGAGAGGGTTGTAGTGGGAGATTCCCCCGTGTTGCCGTCGTGTTGATGTTTAGATAGTTCCTTCTCCTTGCATCATGGGGTGGTTGTGTTCCACAAGGCTCTACTAGTAGATGACCTTCATCCCAAATTAGATTCCCTGTCCTTTATCGTTCTATCATTTGCATTTCTATTCTAAGCAGGCAGAAATATCCTTTGCTTAAAGGCCCCATGTTTAATGTATTTATTTAATATCAGCAGTTTATGTGACTCAGCTGATTATAATACAATATTCTACAAACAGCATCAGAAATGTTGTTGTCTAGAAGGAACCAACAATCAATTAGAGTGTGATATCTGGTTTGATTGTTGTCAGTTCAGTTTTGGTGTTGCAGCAACATATCCTGATAACCAGACATAATTGGCATTGTGTTGTTTCATAAACAGAGATGTGGGCAGCAATTTAGACATATGTAAACATGATAGGGGGGATACTTTTGTGAAACTAGGTCATAAATTGTGCCTTTCAAATGGTTATTTATACAATTGACACTCAGGACTAAAGCGTACTCCGCTTCCTGCACAGAGTACACACACACCTTGAGAAGGCAGGCAGCACTGTGAGAGTCATGTTTTTTGACTTTTCCATTGCTTTCAATACCATCAGACCTGCCCTGCTCAGCAGTAAGCTACTGGACATGCAGGTGGATGCTCCACTGGTGAGCTGGATAACCAACTATCTCACAGCTCGGCCACAGTACGTGAAGCTGCAGAACAACACCTCTGACATTATATTGAGCAGCACGGGCGTTCCTCAGGGCACGGTCCTCTCTCCCTTCCTGTTCACAGTCTATACATCAGACTTCAGACACTGCTCACAGTCCTGCCATCTGCAGAAATTCTCAGATGACTCTGCCATTGTGGGCTGTATCATCAGAGATCAGGAAGCTGGAGTGTGGTGGACAGTTTTGTGGAGTGGTGCGGTCAGGACCATCTGCAGCTCAACGTCACAAAAACTAAGGAGCTAGTTGTTGACTTCAGGAAGCGGAGTACTGCCCCAAGCCCAATTACCATCGTGGGCATGGATGTGGACATTGTGGACAGCTACAAGTTCCTGAGTGTCCACATAGACAATAAACTGGACTGGAGTAAAAACACTGACGACCTATATAAGAAAGGCCAGAGTCGCCTGTATTTCCTCAGGAGACTCAGGTCCTTTAACGTCTGCAGCACTATGATGCAGATGTTTTATGACTCGGTGGTCTCCAGTGTGATCTTCTTTGCTGTAGTGTGTTGGGGCAGCGGGGTGAAGACAGCTGATGCCAACAGACTCAACAAGCTCATCAGGAGAGCAGGCTCTGTCCTGGGAGTGGATCAGGAGTCGTTGGCAGTGGTGTCGGAGAGGAGAATGCTGAGGAAACTTCTCAGCATTCTGGACAATGGGTCTCACCCCCTGCATGACCCACTGGTTTCCTACCGGATCACTTTCAGCCATAGACTGATATCACCGATAACCACCACACAGTGCCACAGGAGGTCTTTCCTCCCAGTGGCAATCAAACGTTTTAACTCTTCACCCTTAAGTAAAGGGAACTGAGAACTTCCACGCCAACACTATGTGCAATATACATATTAATATAATTACCATCATTACAATACACTCGCTGCTATATATAACAATGTGCAATATTATTATTATTAGTATTATTAATAATGATATGATAACGTGCAATTACGTAACTGCCACTACGTTTTATTTTTTGCACTGCTAACTAAATACTGCTAATAATTGCATTGATTGTGTGACCATCTATGTTTCATGTTGTCTGTAGATGTTAATTGCTCTTTTTGCTGCACTTTTAGTGTACAGTTTTGCTGTTGTGCTGCTGTGTTTATTGTGTTTATTGTATTTTGTTACTCTGGCACAACAATTTCCTTCGGGATAAATAAAGTCTTATCTTATCTTTCCTGCTAAATGTGTCAAATATAATAAACGGAAACAATGATGTGATTGATCTATTTGTCACCAATTTCATAAAAATACTGTAAGAATGTAGTATATTTATAGTACACTGTCGTTTTGCTGCTTTTCTCTGATTGAAGTCATACCATCTTTGTTTTTGGTTTTTACAGTTGATCTTACTAAACAAGATATTTGAAAACGTGTAACTTATCTTATTCTAAATTAACTAAATGATAGGCCAATTGTTTGAAAAAAATCTATGTCATGAAAATGAAAATAAGTTGATGCTTACAAACAATGCTGTTTTTAAAAACAAACATTCAAACAGGTTACATAGATAAGTTCTTTCACAACACCATTTCTAATTTGGGTATATTTGGCCTCACATTTTCAGACAGATCTGTCATGTTAACCAGTCTGTATTAATACAAAGCTGTTAGAGGTACAGCTGTCAACAGTTGAATCCATTTTTATAGCCACCAGTGAGTCCATTGGTCTGTGTGTGTGAAGCTAAGTAAAGAGTTAAGGATTAGTGATGTTACGTTATGTAATGGGAGCGGACCCTGGGAATAATGTCTAGATGACTTGTGAGAGACTCCAGCTGCATTCCCACACGTCACTTCACAGACCTGCCTGTTCCATAAACTGTAGCAGCCACACCGGACAGGAACGCTCATAGTTAAAGTGAGAGACCTGCCTCTCGGCTGTTGTTGTGGAACAATGTCAAACTTTCACAGTTCTCAACACGTGTCTATTGCAGATGCTCAGGTTTTCTGTTTGATGCAGGCAACAGGTCCAATAATAGATTTTGACATGGCCAAAAGAATGAATGAGAACGATATTTTTGCAAAAACTATAGAAAATAAAACTATTACTAATGCTATCAGTCAGTTAAGCCTTAATTTTGTGTTTTTATTTGGCAAATTGATGTGGCAGGAGCTTTAATGGAGAAAAAAAACGAGAATGGAAAGACATCAAGATTATTGGTGCTGTTTACAGGATGTTATCATATGTGTATTTAAAAGAGATAAATATTACAATGTTTTTAATATCATGGTTATCGTAAAAAACATTATATCGGTGATCTTTTAGCAGCCCGTGGTGTGACTTTTTTACATTTTATTTACATTAGTGTTGTAATTGAACAATGGTTCATGTGAGACATGAGAGAAAGTGCATCGAGTTTCCTCCCAAATCCTCCTCTTTTCTTCTTCAGGAATTTAACTTCCGGTAGATCCAGATTTACATTTTGTGCTTCTGTTTTATCTGAATATAGACGCAATCCCAAAGTCATACATGAATTTGAATGATCTTTGTATTTGTTGTTATCACTTTTGGTTATAAGAAGATACATTGAGGCGAGCATGAGTTTGTGGACCACCTCTATATAATTCATTCCTGGGAGGCCCCCTGACAGGTGATCTCTCTACAGGATGCTGTGATTCATAACCCTAACATATGTGTCAGAACCACAAGCTATGTATGTGTCACAGTCATAGATTTATAAAGCTCTGTACACTGAGGTGCTGTCGCCGTGTCCCCCTGCACCTGTCTCTGCTGTCCCCATGGGAGTAATTTCCACTGGGGACAGGGGGTACCCCAGGTAAAAAAATAGTATACTTTAGTGTATTAGAAATATAATGTAAGTATACAAAAGTGTATACAAGTATACTTCTACTTTTTGTGCTTAATTGAAAGTATGTTTAAAATGTACTTTTAAAAAGTATAATTCAAAATAGATGTCATTTAGTTCAATTTGAATGTACTAAATATAAATATACTATTTCTGAAATACTTAAAGTGGTATTTCAGTGTGCTTATTAAAAGTGTACTTGAAACTAAGTGTATTGTGAATTGCAAGTAAGTACACTTTCGCTATACGTACTAAATCGCAAATACTTATAGTAGTCATTAAGTATAGCCTACTTATCGAAAGTACAATTCTTTTTTTACTATTTTGTAATACACTATTAGCATGCTTTAATAACAAGTACTTAAATACACTTCATTAGAAATGTATTTAAGTACTCTTATAAAAAGTGCACTTTAATATACGTTTTTCTTAATTGGTACTTCATTGTACTTTTAAAAAGTATATTAACTTGCAAATACTTACGGTGACGTTAGTTTACTTTTGAAAAGTTCAATATTTGCAAGTCATTTGTAATACACTATTAGTATGCTTTATTTAAGTAGACTTGAATTTCACTCCATTAGAAGTGTACATAACATAAGTATACTTACAAACAGTGCACTTTAATGTTAGTTCATTTTAAACTGTACTTCAGTGTACTTTGTTTGTAAGTGTTTATTTTATAACACTTGTGAATAGTGTTCATTGTTTACACCTCTGGGAAGTGTATAGGTCTGGACTATTACCATCATGTAATAATGCACAATGACTGTACTGGTGGCATATTTATAATATATAATTGTTAGTCATTAGCTCCAACAACTAGCTAGCGTTAAACCAGACCAAGGGCTATAAAGTAACGGCTGAAACCGAATAATACTGGACCTGCATCACGTGATGCAGGTCACTCACGACCATAGACTGTATATATATATATACGACGACGCCCAATCACAATGTAGCAGTTTGCGCGCCAACTGTGGTGGAGCCAAGTGCATCGGTGGACGGACGGTTATTGTTTGAAATTGAGCAGCCAGACTACAACAATTCAACATGTCTCTGCTGGACCTACCAACATTTGGACTGTTCTATTTCCCAGACGGTTCGGTTAGAGTAGAACATACATCTATCATAAAGGATGTAAACAGGGCTGCAAAAGTTACAGTTACCTGCAGGGAAGACCTCGATTTGGAGCAAGGCTGGATAGAGGTGATTTGGCCTGCCAAACGTCGACCGTTTTGAAAAGTGCGGGGGACATGTACATGTCCCCCGCACTTTTCAAAATCCTGTTGGTGTCCCCCCCCACTTTTCAAATGTGTTCATTATTTATTTTTTACGCAAGCGGGCATCGTCACGGAGGAGTGTGTGTGTGGCACGAGCGCATTTTTTGTGTGTGAGAGAGAGAGACAGACAGAGAGAGTTACGGGGTTGTTGTTAGCATCTGGTGCTAGCTCGGAGCTAACGGAGATTAGAAGCTGTTTCAACAATAAGGAGAGGGAGAGTCCTCTCCTGTCGGACTGAGAGGCTGAGATAACGTCAGTTTAGTTGAGGTAAAGGACTCGCTGAGTGATTAGATTGTAAACTTTAGTCTAAGTTATCTCAGTTGGTCTCAAACGGTTTGGTCATATGTAAACAAATATGTCCATCTATTTAATATAGTTGTTCAAAATAAGTTAAGAAATCATTCCAATGTCCAGTACAAAAATATTCCAATGTCAGTAAAAAATGTAAAACACAGTTTAAAAGGGGAGTGATTAGTAAAATATGCATAAATAAAAAGAAAGAATGCAGACAAGGTAAAATAAAGATGGAGAGAGGAGTATATAAATGATTTGTTATTGGTTGTGAGCCTATTCTAATGGTTTTTGGAGTATTGAAATATATACAGTTCTGTTTCATATGAGTGTTGAGAGCTGTATCCATACATCTCTTAATTTGTGCACCAGATTGATGCCTTTAACTTCAATTTAAAGACAAAAATCTTCCCGGGGGGATGTGAGGTCATCACAAATGAAACAGGCTAACATGGATAGGATAAGTTTGCTACACTACACATTTTTCTTGGATTTTTTTAACACCATAGTCCCTAATATATTTGTAGAAAGGCAGGAATTAAATCGAGAACAATGTTTCATTGCAGCGGACCCCTGTTTTGTGTCCCCCCCCCACTTCTCAAACCAAAGTTACCTGTAGCCATGGATTCAAGCCCCATAACACAATAAACCCAAGTGATATTTTCATTTAAGGGTGAAGACAAAAAGGAATTTTTAAAACTACAAATCCCTGAACATTTTTAAATGTTTTTGTAATGTTCAGAGGAGGCACTTCAATCCTTTTTTAACTTCCTGGATAATTTAGAACAGTTATATATTTAGGTTGATATGCTATAGGCAGAGCCTATTTTTTAACAAAAGTAATACAATCTCCAATAATTGCTCATTCTTCCGGGACAGCAACTTAACAAAGTTATCACTGTCCGGTCATCCTCTTCTCTCACTGCGTGCATCCCACGCGCATACCTATCCAGGCTTCGCCTCTCGCGCTTCTTTTCTGAACAATAACACACCAGAAAGGTGTTTTCCTACTTTTACGCGTTTACAAACCAGATGCAAACACCGACAGGCGTTGATTTGGCCTTTTATCCAGAGTTTTAGAGTTGGTCGTCTGCGATTCTTGTCATCATACAGATGATCTTCACTTATGCGCGCGCCACCCCGCCTGCAGGAGCGCTGGACCACAGAGAGACGCACGAGGAGGGGAGAACAGTCTGCTGTGGCAAGCCTCACATTGACACTTCATTCTGCTTAGACGGACTTAGACAGAGTGTAGTTGGTTAGAGTTGGTCTGGAGGATCCTCTGCACGCGCATTCCGCTTGCTTCCTCTGTAGCCTTGTTTTCTGATTTGTGACTGCACGTTTAAGAAGCATTCATGGTAATATGCTCAGTTGATTGAGGTCAGTCGGGGCTTTTTCTGCAAAGTGCTGGCAGGTCTTTGACTGTTCTTGGAGTTAGTGCATGTGTGAGATCTTCTGTGCACCCCGCTGATTACTTCTCACATATGATCTGGCTCTTAACAATGATCGCTGAAGGTCACGTTTCAGTGCGTCGCACAACTATTGTGCATCTTTTCTTTTGCGACCGTGACTTGATTTACAGATAACATTTTAAATCGTAAGTAACTAAACCGAGTGTAACAGCAGGGATGATATTTACACATGTGTTTTGACCGGTAGACTAGTTTTAGTCCACTTTATACCCACTATGATTTGGTTAAAACTTTGCTGTGCTCTCCTGCAGACGATCTAGTAAACAGTGTCAAATCATATGTAGCCTAGTTAAAGCGTGCCAGTCTGAAGATGTTAGGAAGTCCGTCAAACAACGGCGGCATCAGAATGCTGGTGCCCCCGGATCCGAACGAAGACAGGCGGGTAGAGTTTGTGGCTCTCACCGCTGTCCACACGGAGAGAAGCGAGCCCTCCAGCCCGGAGCGCGGACACCCGTCCCACCGCACCGGTCTGCTGGGGACCCCGCGGCCCGGGCCCCCCGGACACCGGGGCAACTCGTCCTCTCCAAACAAACGCTTCAGAAAGTTGCAGAACTGCATGTACAACGTGCTGGAAAGACCAAGAGGATGGGCATTCATCTACCATGCCTTCATGTAAGTGTATCATCATTACCTTTGTTTTTATCGGCAAGTAACCTAAATGAAGCACATTTAAAACTTTGTAAAACAACTTTTTAAAGTGTCATAAAGTTAGTGAGCAAATCAACTCACATGCTGCGTAATGCAACGTTAGACTTTCCATGATGATTTCCAAGCATGTGTTTTGATCAGTATACGCCAGCATTCATTTGATTCATTCTCCAATTTACCAAGCAGAGTTGCTTATTCGGCAATTAGCATGGTCGTTTACATACATCATCTCAACATGGGGTCTTCTGTTCAATTTCCTCTTGCCTGTGTCTGATTAAATCATCTGTAAGACCCTTGATCAATTGAAATTGTTCAAATCCACAGGGGTTAATTGGCATAATATCCTTGTGAACATTTGTAATGCCTGCTCATACTTTTAAATGAATGACTCTGCAGTATGTCTCTTGTGTTTGTTGTTGGCATGCCTCACCAATGCGTCTTCAAAATGTAGAGGTGTGCATTGTGTAATGGAAAGGTTTTAATGACAGTGAGTGAAAAATAACATCAGTGTTTTTGTTTGGGGGGCAGGGGGTGGAGTCTTGGGTTAGTCACTTTTTAAGCCACTAACCGTTAGTGGCTTAAAAAGCTGATTGAGCCTGAACCTGTTTGTTGCAGAATTTTCTAAGAGGTGAAGTAAATAATACATTAGTAAAAGGCTTGACCCCATTCTGAACCAGTTACGTGACAGCTTTTTAAGCAGATGAAGAAATATCTCACCAATTAAACACATGCAGTAAACAAAGAGCTCAAACTGAGGCGACCCCACTTATTGTAGAAGGTATTCTGTCAGGACTTTAAAGTACCCATGTGCCATATGCTCTATAATGTATACAACATGTAAACACTGGAAAAGAATGAGCTCACTGATGGCGATGGCTGTTCCCAACAGCTCAGGACTCAAATGTAAAACAGTTAGCACACATACAAAACAAACTGTCCTGAACTGTCATTTGTTTGAATGAGCATGCAATTCAGATTTAACATCTTAAATAACCAAATTGCAACGCTTGTTTTGAAGGTGTCAAAGTGCCAATTAAAAGTCAAAGTTCACTCAGTCAATGTTCACTGTTTTCAGTGTTAGTCACTGTCTTTTTCAGTCGAACCCAGGACAGTTGTACCCCAGCAGCTGTCCTCCAGCTGTGTCTGGCACATAGTGGACAGAGCATTATGTGTGGGAGCCAGTGGCGTAACTATCAACGGTGCAGCCGGTGCAACGCACAGGAGCCCAGAGCCGGCCAGGGCCCCATGCAAAAAAAGTAAAAAATAATAATAATATTTTGCCCCAATGGCATTGACCGGTTCACGCAGTCTTCAAAGTAACCAAGCAACCTAAATTAATTTGTCATTTGTCTGTCCAATGACCTTGCTCCCTTTCATGTCATGTGATACCTTGCGTGACGAGTGAACCGTTTAATCAACCTGCACTGTACTGTAGCTAGCAGCAGCAAGTTCAGTAGCATTATAAAAAATGTAATAGCTTGCATTTATAATGTACAGCAAACCAAAGCACAAGAGTGGCGCTCAAAAGAGAAAGGACAAGAGAGAGTGTATGTCCGTGAGTGTGTGAGCGCATCAGCGTGTGGCGCGCTTATGTTTGGGGCCCAAAACAATATTTGCACCGGGGCCAATCACAACCTTGTTACGCCACTGGTGGGAGCTCCTTGGACCGGGCCGGGCTTTCCGTGTCGTTGTTTAGAAAAGTGCAGCCGTCTCCCTGCCAATGCCATCATGTGTTTACAACAGAGGGAAATCCCACTGCAGAGCTTTTCATATGTGTTCTTATCAAATACCATTAGCACATTAGTGTGTGTAGGTCCGCAAGTCTCACTTTGTCCTTCAGCTCTTTCACTTCTCCCTATTTGTTGCTGCCTTTTCTGTTCTCATGGGACCGCAAACATGTCTTTGCAGCACACACAGAACCAACATGTGTGTTTCTCATTAAGAGCAATGGCCTTTACAGGGTATTGCAGGTGACATTCTCTCTGACATTATTGGGTGTCGTAGATGATGGCATGGCCATCGTTGTTATTTCTCTGTCAAAGAGGCAGAGCAGGCGCTCTGAGGTGCCCAGATCATGTTTCAGATGCCACGGTCTCAAATACTCAGCTTGACGGACTTTGTAAGTGATAACCTCTTTTATATTGCCATCTTAAAGGACCCACAAAATTACCATTTGTACATTACTTACTCACCCTGTGTGACCTTGAAATATAGATTTGTTTTCCTCTCACATGCCTGTACGGTAAACGAAGAATAAAAAAACGGTTAAGTATTGATTTATTGAAGTATATTGGGGCCATGTTTAACAACAGAAAAACTATATAAAAATGGTGTTAACAAACTCTCCCACAACTTGTGTCATTTATTTATGTTTATGCTAATTACTTCCAAATTTAATTTTGCTTAAACCCTACAATGTTTGCCTAGCATCCTTCCTTCTTTGAACAGATTACAAATTGTACCTGGGACTAAAATCTTTTTTTAATATCCATGACATGGCATATTTGAGTGCACATATGTCTGAGTGCATAATTCCCATGTTACTGCATCACCCTGAGATGTGCATTTGTTATGAATAATTACATGTGAAGCGCTCTCTATTCTGAGAGCTGCGCCATGTGTGAGGAAATTCTTTGTATGATGTAGCTCAATTAAGGAGGCGTTGATCTATTGTAATTACATTGAGCCAAATACCGCTGTGTTGGGCTCTGTGATAATAACTTCCCTTGATCCTTGAATTAGTCCTGCATTATAATGGTGGACGCTGAAACATATGCGTTGCTTTTAGAGAGCGTCTTGTCACATGTGTGTGTCGAAGCATGTATGGGAAAGGGGTGAAGTAGCTCTCCGCTGTAATGTCTCTCCACGGGCACCCCCTTACTGTAAGTCCCTCCCTCCACACTCCTCATCCGTCCTTGGTGCTGTCACAGCTGCACATAAGATCCATCCTCTTAGGTGCTGTTAACACGAGAACGCAAACGGTTGTATCCGCTATTTTCTCTTTCGTATAGCCCGTTCGTTCACACGAGGCCGTAACGGAAACTCAAAGATATGAGGATAAGGATAGAGGGAGTCGTATGTTGTACAGATTGTAAAGACCTTTGAGCCAAATTCTTGTTTTTGGGCTGTATAAATTAAATGTACTTGAAACAGTTGCTGATTTAGAGTACTGGCACCTTTTTTATTCCAATTCAAGCACTGGTTTTACATCCGGATGTTCTTCAAACACTCACTGTGTTGCAGCTGTATGCTAATTCAGTTCTTCCTCTCCTCTCTTCTCCTGTCTTCTTAGTTCCTCTCCAGCAGTAGTCAGGTGAACAGACTCTACTAAAAGCCTTGTTTTCTATTCTACCAAGGAAAGGGACGGAGGTGGTTGTAAAGATGCAAAAAGTTGTTAAAAAGGACAAAAGTTTTCTCGGAAGCTTTTGAGGATCTGTAAAAAAAGAATTCCTCTGTCCACCAACCCGATCGGTTGCTCAGACGACGCAGCAGGTTATTGCGTGTGCAAAGCCTCTGGTTCAAACGATGCGTTTAGGAAATGTTAAGTGCCGCTTGTCTAGGTTTTGTCCCTTCACTCAAGCTCAAGACCTTTTTTGTCACCTTTGAATCCCTTCTTTTTGTTACACGTGCTGTTAAACTACCAGCGGGAGGGTCAGTCTGCTTGAGTGAGCTTGTCTGTTAAAGTTTGTACAAACACCAGCAGCCCAGCAACAACATTTGTTTCTGTATAGTTAAGACAAATACCTCATTATATTGTACTTATGATTTTCTGTGTGTATTTTGGAAGAGCTATTGGTAATGACTGCAACCAATGATTAATTTTCATTATTGATTACTCTGTCATATTATATTCTTGATTCATTGTTCAGTGTCATAAAAGTAAAAAGAAATTGTGCAAATCACAAACACATTTCCCCAAAAGACAGGCTGACATTTAAAATATCTACTTTTATCAGACCTGCAGTTGGAAACCCAACGATATTAACCACGCATTTACAACCTTGGTAAAGTTTGTTTTGGTTGGTGTGAACACCTAACTCAAACTCTTGGAAGGACCAAACAATCGCTCTCTGTTCAGGGGACAATTGAACTTTAAAGCCAAAACCGCTCTAACCAATCATAGGAAGCATGTTATTTGAGTTTCATTGAATCACACAACATTTTTCTTGACCAGTAGGCAAATCACAAGCTTTCTAAAATTGGCTTTCTGTGATAAAACAGTTGGATAGCAGAGTGTCTTCCTCAAAATGCGTGCATTATTAATGTATATAATATACGCTCTCTTCACATGAACAGTCCTTTCGATACTGCTGATACGCGCTCCAGATCAGCACCAAAATGAAGAGAACGGTGCTCCATGATGTCTGTCCAGGTAGTAATTGTTAACTGTAATTACCTTTGTTCAAATGTCTAGACCGTTTGAGTTTGGTAATATGTTCTGTTGGTCCTTTCATCTGTAAACCTTCATATGAGCTTGGTAGATGGACAACATTCAAAGGTATCGGTTTCAGTGTTTACCCTCACCTCTGACCGCTTACCCATTTCCACCATAGGCAGCGCCACATATAGAAATCACATGAGGCCGCATGTTTTTGCCCATAGTAATTTATCCCAGCAGGAGGTCCTTTGGGGCTGTTGAACTCCAGTCTAAAACTACCAGTCTCTATTACCAGCACTGTGGAAACCCAACAAACCATGTCATGTCTTGATCTTGGCTTTGCCTGCCATACTCTGTCTGAGTCTCTGGCTCGGTACAGAAATTCACTGGACCCCAGCCTGAACAAGACAGGAAAAGCAGTGAAGACAGAGCACTGACCAGCCAAAGTGATTAATTGTGATTAATAATATACCGGTCATATATTATTGATGTCTTACAGAGCTAAAGAGCAGAGATGTGGAGGGAAATTACAACATGGAGTTATTGGACTTGAGCTCAGGTTTCTTCACTATTAGTGGATTAAAGAGACATTTATTTTCAAGTATTTGTTTTACATTTGTATTTATTTATTTAAGAAGGGACAGTGCACATTAAATATCATGAGCATTCGAGTCTGTCCATAATTGTGCTGGATTTAGCCATAAAGGCCAATTTTAGTCCGCAATATGTTTCATGAGAGTCACCCAACTTCATGCAAATTCAATTCTTAATCACTTGATTGACACTTTAAGATGTTTTTCTCACAAGCTGCACATTTTGGATGTACATTTAAACAAATGCACTTCACTATCGAGTAATTTAATGTATGAGAGAACACTTTAGTGCTCGTAAATCTTTTTTTCTGTCAGACACAGACTTCTTTATTTTCTTTACTTTATTTCTTTACTTCTCATTTCATATAAATCTTTGCCAGATAAAGTCCCTATAGCGTGTGGGAATCACTTCACTTTAACCTTTTATGGCAGAAGCACACGTGATGGCTTCTGTTTATGAAAACTTGCGCCTAAAGCCACATTATTTATAGATGCCGAGGGAGATACCCACAACAGGACTCACAGCCTAATGCTCTCAATAACCTCTCCACTGATAGTTTGGTCAAAGTGGCTTTGAAATATCGACTGTCTGCATGGCTATGGTTAATTCTTCACAAGTCTTTTGTGCGAACATTGCTGCACACAGAATGCAAGCTTTTCAATAAAGGTGAATTGCCTTTGTGACATTATTAAACTCATTTAGCCCAGACAGCTTGTTGATTGAATGTGTTCCCTCTATCCTTGC
Source organism: Gymnodraco acuticeps (assembly GCF_902827175.1). Taxonomy (NCBI): domain Eukaryota; kingdom Metazoa; phylum Chordata; class Actinopteri; order Perciformes; family Bathydraconidae; genus Gymnodraco; species Gymnodraco acuticeps. The sequence continues at coordinate 4,620,869 of NW_022991375.1, forward strand.
AGTTTTCCCTCCCTCTGAACCCGCTCTGAGCTAATCTACTTTCTCACCTGGGTCATGGAAACAGTCTGGTCTGCTTTTCCAGGTCTTCAACCACGCAACACAAAATCCACTAAAATTGCCACTCCGCCGTTTGGCATCCTCGAAAAAACCACTGACGTGTTTGGTGTTTTTTTATTTATTGATGGGCTAAGTAGCATCAGAAAATAGCTTTTTGTTTTGTTGTTTACTTGTTAAGTCAGTGCCTGAATGTGTTTTTATTGATGACTAAGTAAGAGAGAAAGAAGAGTGGAGTAGCACCATAAAGGGTGAAGGGAGAAAGCCACTTTGTGTGAGGTTTTTAACCCGCGAAGGACTGCAGATTGGATGCTTGTTGTTCATATTCTCATGCTGTTTTTTTATCTGTTCACCTCAGCAGGATGTGTAAATTCTGCTCCATTAAGAATCCTTTATGGCTCAAATGCCTTTTCTTCTCCCGTCAGTCTCTCTCTCTTCCATCATTCCCTCCTTCTCTTTCCTCCTGAGTGGGAATATAATCTCTAATTTGCGATACTGCCCTGCCTAATTGACTTCCCCTCCCTCACTGCCCCTCTATCTTTTCCCCCTCCGTCCTCTCAGTCCTGCAAGGCTGGTCATGTCTTCTCTTAAAGGGCTATATTTGCGTTTAAGCATATGCAAGATGTGAATAATGCGAAGGATAAAGACATAAATAAATTCATGAATTTGTAATAATGGTCACATAAACGGGGTGGTGCTGTTTCCTGTGACTACATTAAATAAAAACCGCATAAGTTAAAACACGCATAAGTGTCATTCCAAAGAGCCTTGTCTTCCAAGTTGAAAATTCGCTAAAGATTAATTGCTTTTCTGTTTTATTTTGAACGTTTTTGTAAAAAAAAAGAAAAAGCAATACCTTAATAATAAAGGTTAGTTTGAAAGACATTTAAAAGGATTAAAGGATTATTTCCAAATGGGGCATCCAATTTTCATCTATTTACATTTAATTTAGCTGACTTAATTACACCAATAACACCAGATATAGATGCCTTTATGTTAAAAATGTTAAGGTCTTTCCACTTGTCTTACACCTGCTGAGTGTCACAGTCCACCTGCAGGTCTCATGTTTCCTGACGTCTCTTTCAGTGGCTTGTCACATTCTGCAGCCACTGCTTTAACCTCCTTGCCTGCCCCACTGTAGATTTATTTTAACAGAAGTGATTTGCTACCCACTTACACAAGTATGTGACACAGAGGACAAGAAGCAATAAGAGGGAGCTTGATTTTGGATGCTAAGTATACATGATAATAACGTGATCGATCTCTGAAAACTCTATTTCAATTGGCCCCTATCAAAACAGCAGCCCTACAGCTGGAAGGGATCCCGTGTGAAGGGCAATTCATCCGGGCAGATGCTGGATTTTTGGGGAAATAAGGTATCGTATTAAAAACAATAGGGAGATAAAAAGGCCGGAGGATATGTCAAGAGCATACAGTATGTACTAAAACAAAATGTGAAAAAAACATCCGTTTTTGAGATGTTCATAGCATTGTCGTCCTTCAAAGGAGGGAAGGGGTTATAATCGAACAAATGATTTGTGAGTGCATGAAGGGGAAAGGTAAGAAGAGAATAATAAGAGTGAGATGGAGAGTTGAGTTTAGTCGGTGTATTCATTTCTCCGTTCGGGGCAAAACGTGTCTCCCTTGGGAGGGGACTGTCTGTTCTGAGATGGCCAGGAATCAGGTTTCCCCCCCCCCAATATCCAGCCCTGCTCTCTGCTCACTTTCACCAGGGAACATGACCTGCACACACACATATCCACACATACATTTTTCAATAGATGGGAAAACAAACTACTGTTGTTTGACTACTTTACAGTGCAGATGTAAAAAGGCTGAAGGGGAAATTCTGTACAAAAACACACATGCTCAACCGAGACCTTGAGCCACAGACGATCGTCCAGTTTCATTTTCCTGCAGATGGTTGATCAGGAGGGGTGTTGACACCTGCTAATCTGCGGTAATCTGTGTTTATGTAATGTTATTGTGGTGGAGGCGGGCCAGGAATACTGTAGCATTTTAGTCGGGAGGGTCAAAGGGAAATGCCAAGAGTTTATTTTTAATTGTCAAGACAGTCCAGATCTGCTTTCAGAGCCAGGAAAATCCAGAGGCAGTCTCCCTTACACTGTATATCTTATTATTAAATCTCTCTGTCTCTCTGCAATATATAGCATCTGCACATTTCTGCAGAGGTGGCGAGACTGCTCAAGTAGAAGCACTACAGGGGCCGTAAATACTGACAGATTTTTGTGTCATTTTCTTGTAGCAGCCTTACATTCAAACAAAATACCTCAGGTGGGGGATTTTGCAAATTTTCTGGGAGTTTTGCCAGTGTATCCAGTGAGTTCTCATGAGACTTTATTGTTTAAACTACACGTGTTTCCTTGCTGCTGACACATTTCTGTGTATACAGTGATGATGATGAGGTTGGATAACTTTACTTTTGAGGATAGCAATTAGAAACTAATACAAACATTTGTGCTGCAATAGATCATGTACTCTTGTGTTTTTAACATAACAAACAACTCTTTTCTAAATGCGTGGTCCTTATTCACAATTTATTTTCTCCATAATTGTATTGATTGATCAACATTTCCTTCCATCTATTTTCGCTGCAAAATTTCACCCAACACCTCTCTGCCTGGCTGTTCTAGGAGCTTTCTCATTTTACTTTGCGGCCATCGCTTTGAGTCTCATACTGGCCTACTTTAAGGCCCTGACACACCAGGCCGAAATCGGCCGTTTTCGTTAGTCGGACAACGAAGCGTGCCCTGTCACCCAAACTCAATTTGGTGTGTCCCGCACCGTCGGCCGTGACAGGCCTTATTTGGCCTTTCATGGCCGACGCACTGCACTGCACTGTGCGTCGGCCACAGGCAGTCGGACAAAGAAATCACTCTGATTGGCTGTTCAGCTAGCGAATCAGTGCTTGAGAAGCGAAACGGTTGCTTGAGAATGTCTTCCACAAGCAACACTCCAATGGCTGATAGCTCCAGTACCGCACGAAACATGTTTTCGATGGACGAGAGTGAAAATGGAACGCACACACTATTTGTTGTTTGTTTATATCACGTAGTCTGTACTTCTTCTCTGTCTTCTGGTTGTTGCCTCTTTTGAATGACGAATACACACTACCGCCGCCTGCTGGTAAGGAGAGTTATTGCCACTCATGCATGCGCAGTTCGTATGTGCTCGGCTGAAGTCTTTGCGGTGTGTTCCAGTGCGACACATGGCCAAGACGCAGGAGAACACGCCGACGCAACAGTCGGCATCTGCGAGTTCTCTGGTGACTGCTTGGTGTGTCAGGGCCTTTAAAGGGGACCTATCATGCAAAATGCTCTTTTTGACGTCTTTTATACATACGTGTCCTTGGTGTGTCAGGGAACTCACGCAGCGTCAGAAAATAAAACCCTCTCTCTTTTCCTCCGTACCCAAATCTCTAAAAACGGGGGTACAACGGAGCTGATCCAGATTTGCGGCCGATATGACGTCATATCGGCGGCGGACCCACAGCACTATCAGAAACGTTGCTATCAGAAACAATGCCCGACTGTTTTGGACGTAATATGGTCGGTGTTTACATTAGCATCGCTAACACTAAGAGCTAACCTGTACTGCACAGAGCATGTGTGTGAAGAAGCAGGAAATAAAAAGGAACTCACCTTGTGGTATAACCGGCAAGAGAGAAAGCCTTTGAGCTCCATACAGTTTCAGAAATAATCCTTGATAATCCATGAGATGGCGTTTCATCACGGCAGTATCTGCCGGTAGAATCTCCCGCATGAGCAAGCATAAGCTCCGCCCCTCTTTTTTATCAATTGTTTTCTTCTTTTAAAGCTTTATACATAAAATCAGCACTTTTGAAATAGGAAGTGAAATAGAGGGATATGAGGCATGGCTAGAATGGGTGATCTGTTTGGTATTTTGAGCAAAACACTTCATAGACATGCTTTTTATATATTTGTATATATCTGAGACCTATGCTATTGCCTAAAAATAGCATGATAGGTGCACTTTAAATCAACGTTACACTGGACTGTCAAAACCCTGAAACCCAGCTGTTGGGTGAAACAGGACTATTAGGACGGCAATTCCAGTGAAGTCTGACTCTTGACTGGAAGTGTGTTGTGTCACAAGCCATGGGAAGGCTGCTCTCTAACGTCACTCTCTGTAAATGTTGCACGGTTGCCCCGTCAGTGAGTACACCTCTGTTAAAGACGTCTGTATACAAAGGCAGATAACTGTCCTCAGCTTGGCCACACTGTCACCTTTTGTACAGTTACCATCCCAACAGTATCCACACAACATTAGGGATGGTTTTCCCACATGCAGTTGCGATGGTCCACAGCTTTTACTTTTATTTTCAAGAGGTATCAAGACTATTTTTCTCATGCACTGTTTATACTCACACATAGAAAAAAGTAATCCTATACGGAGCCAGAATGTGCAGGGCTGCTTCTAAAGTGACGTTGTATAAAATTTGATAAAGTCAATCTAATGAGGAGAGTCAGGCTTTTGGATTTTACAAAAAGTAATTGATACATTGCAGGACTTGAATGAAAGATGTTTTTTGAAGAAGGTTGTTTTTGTGTCAAGGTGTTCAGGATGAGTTAGAGTGATAAAGTGCTTAGGAAGGTTCTGTGTGTCGCCAGCGTCTGTGTAGACCATAACCACAGGCAGAAACAAATCAATAGCTTTAGCCTTGCCATTATCTCTCAACAGCACACTTAAGGCCTGACCCTAATGGGTGGTTGCACCTGCAGCCCGCCGATTACAGATGCTGAATAATGTGGAAGCTAACTGTAGCTAAGTGCTGATAAGGAATGAACATGATAGTTAATCTAAATGTGGTAAAGCTTGCTCCCTATTAAGGCCTTCAATGCTCCATATGACAACTACTCTGTGGCATCATTAGTTATCATAAATTAAAAGATGATGAGTTTAGATACTGAGGCAAGACAGAGATAGAAATCTAAATATAATCAAAAGGTAATGCCGTAAAGAAGGCTCCAGAGACCATATCAGGTTCAAGTAGGTGGTATTGTAGCAACATGTTCATCAGAAAGAGCGATGGATAGTATGGATGAAATTCTCTACCAGGGTGTATGTATTTCATATCAGATATCATATGCTGCAAACTGAGGTATTATAAACTTTATGGAAAATCTATTGAGAAATTGTTTGTCTGTTTTTTTTAACCAGTTCAGCAAAAAAACATCTGACAAATCATACAAATCCAATATTGTCATAAATAAGTCCTGCTCATTGACTTGCCACATATACATACAAAGGGCTAATATACCAATATGTTTTAAATCTAGAGCTATAGGATGCATGTTTAAAGCTCGTTATAAGCTCCAAGCTATATAAAAGATGATCATCATCTGTATGTGGTGGGTTTAGGTCTCAAACACTTTTGTACATCAACCTGTATTTTTCTGTTTTTAGATTTATAAACGTTACCCCATCTGGCACGTGAGCGCTGTGCATATAGTTTTCATGGTGAGAAGGCTGCATGACTGTGCAGGTAAATGTGCATGGTTGCAGAGGCACACAAAAACTACCCCTGACATCCTCAGGTTTTTAGGATACCTTTATCAAGAGCTGCTTTAAATCTAACTTGCAGTTTGGAGTAAACCAAGATTTTCTCTTTCTTTCCATCTTCTTCCTGCTCTCTCTGCTCGTTGTCTGTCTCTTGTCTGTCTAGATCCCGGGATAGCCCAGGTCTCTGTGTCTTTCTCCTGTTGTCCCTGCCTGGCTGCACCCGCATGCAAGGCCCATCTTAAGTGTTGTTAAGATCATTTTAATTTATAACGGCAGTCACTATAAACATGTGAGGAAGCAGCACCATGGAGACAGAGCTCAAACAAAATCACAATGTGGGACCGTATTTATAAGGTCTGCCTGGCCTTCAGAAAGCGCTTTGCAATGTGTGTGTATATATGCGTGTGTCTGTGTGTGTCATTGCTCATGTGGCTGAGTGTGCATGCTGTCAGGAAAAGGTCTTGATTGGCGTCTGCACTGTTGCAAAATGTGTGTGCATTCATCCATGTGTAGGTTTATGGAGATTGTCGGTGTGTGTTAAAGCCTGGCCAATTGCATTGTGGGCTGAGCATAACAATAATGAAATGTTAATGACAAGGCCTTAATTACGCAGGCTGCCCGCCACTCTTGTGAGATTGTTTTTCAATACGTTCGGTCCCCTCCTGCTATAAACGCTTATTACATCACTCGAGCGCAGTGTAATTTCCTATTCCTGTGCGACGGTTACTGTTTCAGTTCCTTTTAGTGTTAAGTGTTTAGTGTTTTTTGCCTTTCTGCACTCTTTCCTCAGTCTATTTCCATTATAACTTCAACACTTTTTTGTTCCAGCTGCATCTCTTTGTCGGTTTTTCCTTCTGTTTCTCTTTTTAATCCTCCTCTCTCTATCTTGATTGCATACTACAAGTACATGAAGTCAACAGGCTTTTCTAGGAGAGGAGGAGGGGGAGGAACTTTGTTCAAAGGTCATCTTACCCCTATCTCCAAAGTCTTCTACATCTGCTTCAGCTTCTGGTGCTGCTCTGGCCACACTTTACACTACTTCATCCACAGTTTACAAGAAAAATTTATTATGATGAAGGGTTATTGATGATAAAAATGTTTCATGATTTCAAAATATGTTTTCTTTTAGTGTAAAAATTTACAACACTGTTTATGACTAAGTGTAAAATACAAACATCAACATAAACCTGCCACATCAAACTTCCTTCTCTTCACCGGGGTCCTGTCCGATTTTCCTTTCATACTTTTCTCCCTTTGCAATAAAAAACACAGATACACACACACACACACACACACACACACACACACACACACACACACACACACACACACACACACACACACACACACACACACACACACACACACACACACACACACACCACACACACACACACACACACACACACACACACACACACACAAACACAAACAAACACAGTAAATATGTTCTTACTTGCCAGCATCATTGTTTACCATGCACACAACATGTGAGTGTGTTTGTACGGGTGTGTTTGCGCATGCTTTTGTGTCGGTTGGACTTCTCTTGGCCCTGAGATTAAAGAAATGTCAGCAAGTGTGTGATGAGACCTCACAGACGATACCTCATCTCTCCCTCTCTTTTCCATTCTGGCTCTCTTCGTCTCACTGTCCCCTCGTCTGTCCAATACATTATTCAACCAGCTCCTCCTGTCTCTTGCCCACCATTTTCTCATTATCCATGTTACATTACATTACATTACATTGCATTTAGCTGACGCTTTTATCCAAAGCAACTTACAATAAGTACATTCGACCAGGAAGACACAACCTTGAAGAAAACAGAATCATATAAGTACATCAGGTTTCATAGAGCCAAACATTTCAAGTGCTACTCAACTGGCTTTAGGTAAGCCAGTCCTTTATTAGTATAAAAGTGCTTCGTTAATAGTTCTAACGCTCGAAGTGGAGTCGAAAGAGAATGTTGATGTCTGATACCTACTGATTTCTTGTGTTAATATGAATCCCTCTCTTTTTCTCTCTCTCTGCTACTTTATAGAGCTTCCAAATCAATAATTTGGGATTTTGGCCAGACCATGTAGTGTTTTGTCTTAGTGTAAACAATTAACCGCTGAATTAGAATGCAGTTTAGGACAACAGAAAGCTGACATGTGATAGCGACTCATCAATCAAGGTAGCGACATGTGGACCACAAACTTGTCAGTACAATGTTTTCTGTGGTAATACATTAATTCATACATTGGGTCATTTTCTCAGAGATCTCTATACAATACAAGATTTTTGACTGACAGGATTGACAATAGGGAATAGTAAGAAGAGAAGAAGATGTTAGCGGTCTGGGCAAAGTCAGAAAGAACAGGAACATGGGGTAGAGGGGGTTAGGTGGGATGAATAATTCAGAAGAGTATTATCTCTTCTACGCCTCCCTAGCCTGTCACTTAATTGGTTCTAAGAAGTTAAAGAGTGGAGAGGGTGTGACTGAGAGGCCCACAAGTGGTACACTCTGATTTGGCTCTGCTTCAGATACACCAAATAACAGAGGAGATGAAGGAGATGAGACAAGGGTCGGAAAAGGAGAGAAGTTAGGGTGGGAATTAGGAAATGGGTTTACTAAAGGAAACATGTAAGAGTAAAAATTGTGGCTGAATATGTTCGACCGTGAATAAGACAGGACAATGACATGACTGTAGTGACATAATTAAACACTCACTGTAACTCTAACAACACGCAGTAGTGTTGACGAAAAAGAAGACAAAAACGCTTATCGAAATCTCGTTTTATTTTCGTTGACATAAAACAGAAAAAAAAATATCAAAGACTGTTTTATTTTTCTTCAATGCAGCTGTTCTGTGTCCTGTGCTGTGCTGCCATATCAGGACTACAGTCAGGATGACTCCATAACTTACTTTCTTAAGGTTAAATGACAGCAACAGGGCTTTGTTAAAAGGAAACCAGAGTCACTCTTTGGCTGGACTAGATCGACTGCTTTGTTAATTAAATCTGATGACTAAAAAAAGACGAAACGTTTAATTTATTGAATAAAACCCTATTACAACAGTTACGGTTTTCTTTGATTCAGATAAGACTAAAATGCCCAGACCTTGAGTCATTGAAAAAAACAGGACGAGGTAGACTAAATATAATGAAAACTAAGAAGGACATATGACACAGTACAAGACTTAATATAAAAAAACGAACAAAATAAACAGTAAACTGATGGACATTAATCAATATTCAACTTTAGTTCGTCATAAACTCCACATAATCAGTTTGTTGTGATGAAAAGATCCTAAAAGTGAATGTTGATGTCTGCAGTCTTGTGTGGGAGTCACTGACTTATGTTTTGAGTATCCAGCCCAGCAAAATAAAGGAGGGACTTGTGTAACCTTAATGAATGCTCTTTATCCTGCTTCATATTTTTGTTTGGCCGCAAGGGATGTGTGTCATAGGGGGAACAAATAACACCACACTCCACATAGATGACATATATATGACCCAAACTGTAGGCAAATAAAAGGCCAAGTCCAAGCGTTAAAACATACTTCCTGTGCTATATTCAGTTAGAAAACAAGGGCCAAAAGAGGGATAAAATGGTGCAGTTTGCATTCAATAAAAACGTTGCTGTGAACTATAACAGATGCAGTAGTACATGAGGAGCAGCACCCTTTAGCTTACACAAAAATGTAAGTTGTGCTCTTTTTCCCCCTCTTAGATTAGATATTGTGTTTTGTACAAGTAGTTAAAAACACAAGCTGCCCAACCTAGAATTCTCAGTTGTAACAAGATTCGTCTGTGGCTATAATGCAGCTATTGTGAAAAACAGCAAAGTCGTGACGCGGGTGTGGTATGTTTGTGTGGAAAGTGGTGGTGTTTGCAGGGCTTCACTGGAAGATGATATAAGTATGTGATGTGACCCTGGTACCAGTGTTTGACTTTAATCACAGCAGAGATAACGTTAACGGACAGATAACGGGGCAGACTACGGGTCCTTTAGAAGAGAAGTCCCCACCTCTGTAGCTACTGCATATCTGTCCCATACCGACTGACGGTTCACCATCAAAGAAGGAACACCAGCTTTAGGGTCGTGGGGTCGCTTCTTTGGCAGACTGTTCTTAGTGAAAGGAGTCTGCGGCAGCATCAAGCCCCCATACCGACCCGTCTTAAAACACAGACCCTATCATCTACCATGCTATGACGGGGTGACTTTTCTGCCTTGTCATCACCTTTCATATCTATACAACCAATGAGTTTATGATTGTAACTTTGTTACTTAGAGAACAAAGTTCTTCATAGAGCTATCCCTCTCTGCTCTCAAAGTCCACCAGATCGATGCATCTTACAAATATGAGAAATGTTCTTGCTAATTCCAAAGTTTATGAATGATCTCAAAATAACAAAAATAATCTTGATTATGATTTTTGCCATAGGAAGCCATGTTATATAGTGCACTTGTTCTACCCTCAATCGCTTTACTTTGCAGAAAGCACTTTTAAACAGGGAACCAAAGCTGTTATCTATGTTCTCTTTAAAGCCACCAGGCTCCTCTGACAAAAATCAGTCATTTTACCTGCACAATACAAAAGTCTACCACTGCCTTGAATGGTTAGTTAGTTTGTGTTAATGTGTGACTTGTATTAGTTTGGACTCACGAACTGACTGATAAACTCTGCCTAGCTAATATATCAGCAGATATTCACTTTAATACTTGAACACTGTTTCCACAGTGCTCTGGGTGTCTGGGACATGCGCAATGTGGATGCAATGTTCATAGTTCATAATTATTCTCTATCAAATATCTAAAGACAAACGAAGAAAGTAAGGGGCTTAATTATAAAGATTTTGAAATAGTGTCACGAATATGAATTTTATTAACCCTCAAATCTGAACTCTGAACAACATACTTAACATAATCTTTTCAAATAATAGACCTTCGAGGCAGTATCTGCATCATACATCCAATATTTATCAGTTTTTTTCCATTTTTTCCAGGACATCATGACACTATACAGATTGGTTCATAGATGGTTTTTTCACGCCATGCTTTGAATACCTTCTAACCCTGTTTTATTAACGGTGTCCTTGACATAACTCTGTAAATCCTGTCAGCTCTTCCTTGAGATCCGTTGACCACTGGGGTTGTGGTGGTGACCGGCTAACTTTCTCACACCCTGTGCCTCAAACTGCTGATCCCAAATCCATTAACCCAGGTTCAACAGTAACAGTCACCACTTTCCTTTTGTTGTTTCTCAATCCTCAAGAGATGCCCCTGACCTTCTGTAATCCATCACTGTAGATCCCTGCTGCCGTGGTAACAAGATTAGACCTGTCACAGAGTAATGATGATTTGCCTGAAGTTCAGACGAAGCCCCGCTCAAGGAGTAGGGTAACGCTGTGTAGGGTCTACGTGTGTTTTGGGTCATGGGGGGTTTCACTACTAATAGAGCTCCTGCAAGTCACATGGTTTGGCCTGCTGGTATGTCTTTGAGTTCAACCTTTTAAATAAGTGCAAAATACGTCAATAGAGATAACATGTTTGAAGCAAAAGCACCAAGAGTTGTCTCTGCTTCCCATTTGGTTTCAACAAAAGACCCTTCCCCAACCTCCAGCCCTGCTGATCCAAGCTGTGAGAAGGTTAGCTCACTCTCTGGTTCAATGGTGAAATGTCAGCATTATACAAGCACACTGGTGTGTGAAGTAGCGTCCCACACTCGTACTAAAGGCTCTGTAGACTCTGTTCTAATTGGCTAGCTGGTGCTAACAATACCACAGCTAAATGTCAGAGCTCTCTCAGCACTTCCACCCGGTCGCACCTCCGAGCTCTGTACAGTTCAATGACAGAATGTCCATAAGTAGCAAAGAACAGGGAATAAAAAAAGCTTCAGAAACAATGGAGTGCATCTGGATTGGCGTGTATTGGGCTGTAGTGGGAGGTTGTGTGTTTGTGCTTGTTTGTGTGTATGCTTGTGTGTGTGGGTCCGTGCTTACGCCTGATTATAAGCTCATTTAGGTCTTTACGATTGTCACAATTTCTTCCAGCTTACTGGAAACTGATGTACATATTGTGCAAATAAATCACACAGCTTCACTTTCCCCATCCCTTTTTCTTTAATTGCATTCATTTTTCTTAATTTATGTGGAAAATCTCACACCTAATTGTCCTGATGTAATAAACTGCACCCATATGATATTCCCACCAGGCCAGGGCAACACCAATCACCAAAGAAATTGTGTATAATAATAACTATTAATCCTGTTCCCGTTAGACACAGCCCTTGACTTTTCTCGCATCATGGATTTATCCTCCCTGTGTGGATATACTTTTATATCACTCAATTTAGTGGTTAGATATGTGGCTACAGTTTACATATTTACTCAGTCTCTAACCATCTAAACCTCATATTTGCACAGAGTCACAGCGTCATGTACATTCTTTCTTACAATGAGTACTATGAGAATCTATCTACTGATACAAATTTGGATGGCATGTGTCTCGAGCAACAATGACCTGCTGCATAATTGTGATGAGTTAATAATTTTGCCTTTTAAATAAAGGCTGATAATATCCAAGATCTGAGCCATAGGTTGTGGGCTTAAAGGGTTTCAAAATTAAATTAACGGCTAATGGCTGGTAAATAAACTGAAACAGTTTTCACTTGTTTCGTGAATATTGCACTCTATAGTTAAAACAGCATGTTACATTTTATACAGTGTAAAGAAAATTAACCAGTAATCCAGTGTTTTCTGTGTGGCTGTGTTGTGGTCTAATGCAGTGGTTCTCAAATGGGGGTACGTGGACCCCTAGGGGTACGTTGGAGTACTGCAGGGGGTACGTGAGATTTATGTTATGTTAATGGAAAAAACAACATAAGTAATGCATTTAAACAAACTGCTAATAGTATATTAACTACTTTATTCAAAGGTTTACAGTAATTCTGGATAATAAAATGGGAAAAATAAACGGGGTGCTCTCTTTTCCTCTCCCTCTCCTGACAGCCCGCTGAACCTGTAATAAGTGACCCGACAGTAAAGAATAAATATATTTATAACTAGTTTAGCTTGTTCGAGAGTAGATAAACTAGCTAAAGTGTTAGGTCTAACTCTTAGTGTATTTTGCTCCACTCAACGGTCCGTCACAGCGGCAGAGCTGTGATCATGCAGAGCTGCGTGTTCTCCGTCAGCAGCAGCTGATCTGATCTCTCTCTCGCGTCCGGTTATACTTCACTCGCGTCTATGTCCAAATCTATCAGATCTAGCTAGTTCTAGTTAATTATTTGACTGCCTGCTTATCAAAGGACACCTAAACAATAAGCATTGCTTGGCAACGGCGTGTGGCCGCAAAGTATAACGCAGCATTATGTGTCAGAGAATATTTTAATCCGATCTGTGTATTTAGAGGTTCTCAGTCTTTCTGAGAAACTGTTAATCACAAATATATGCTTTTCGTTAAATCACAGATTCTCCTGCTTGTAATGTGATCCTGCGTGTAACCTCAGGAGGATACAGGTCAAGAGGTCCTCTGACTTCCTGTGGGGGTGAGGGGTTTGGGCACATGAGGAGTTGCAATACAAAGGTGCCTTTGTTCCGATGTCTGGTAATGGTTGGGGGAGAGGCGGGAATATAGGTCCCTCCTCTCTTCATGTATAGATCTGTGGTTCTGTCTCCTTTGTCTTTAGAGTTGATTTGGTTGCTCACATGGAAAGTGTGAATTTACCTTGTGAACTCTCCGGCTGTATTCTCTCTCAATAAATATCGGTGTTTGACTAAAGACGATCCGGCTTCCATAATTGCCTTTGCATTGCTTTACAGAAGTTTTCATCACATTATGCATAATGTTTATATAAGGGGTCAAAATCCCATGCTCATAAAATGCTCATATATTTTTTTCTCTTCATTCCCCACGCCCCAAAATAAATAAATAAATAAATATACCAATTTTAGGAAAAGTAAGGAAGTTTGAGCAGTGTGGGTTTTATATGAACAGAGTTACACATATTTCAAAACGCGAAGTGTAATAACTGCAGTTGCCTCCCTGTCAGAATGACAAAGTTCCTCAGTGAAGCACAAGCCCATGTTTCACTACATTGTAAGTACAACTTATTAAAAAGATCCGTTCAATGCAACTAATGTCGTCTTAGTGTTATTGCATGATGTGAAAATGGGTTTGCCATGAATTTAGTGATGGATTGTAAACATTTGAAATGTAGCATTTAAGTGTTTCTCAGTTACAATGTTGTTGTTTTAATAAATCAGACACTGATGGTGCAGCACTGTACTGTACCTCTTTATTTAGGCATTTTTTCCTTAACAAATTGTTTTTGCGCTGATCAGGGGGTACATGGCTGAATTTTCTTTTCAAAGGGGGTACATTATTGGAAAAAAGTTTGAGAACCACTGGTCTAATGTTCCAAATGAATACGTTTGGAATAATGCCTTGACACCGTAAAATGCTTGAAACAACGAAAACCACTGAAACAATAAAATAACCGTTATTGGAAATCTCAGTTGGAATTCATGAATTGCGTAATTAAACCTCATTCTCTCGAAAAGAGTCAATGAAATGTTTATTTGTATTGTTCGAAGGCACTGATAAATCACCAAAAGCCTTCATTTTGCAGCACTGCATCCTTAATCCATTGTGTGTGATTCTCCACTAACACAGTGGGCAGGGGTCGGAAACAAACAGGAAGAAGCCTTCTGCCTGCCTGGTGTTTTATGCTACTACAGAATTAGTTTCAATGAATCAAAGGTAGGGAACAAAGGGCTCAATTATAATGTGATGTAACATTGGCTGAGCGGAAGTGCAGGTACATTTGTGTGTGTGTGTGTGTGTGTTGTGTGTGTGTGTGCGTGCGTGCGTGTGTGCGTGCGTGTGTGTGTGTGTGTGTGTGTGTGTGTGGAGGACAGGGTGACAATGGCAGATACATTCATGGCTGCTGTGACTGGTAGTGACATTCTCCAGTAAGGAAAATGTATCGGTCTAATTGGCACTTTGTTTGAAATGTATCATCTGTAGAAAGACAGTGGAACAGCATTGCAGTCTGTGGCTCTTTGGTGAGTGTGTGAGTGTATGTGTGTGTGTGTGTGTGTGTGTGTGTGTGTGTGTGTGTGTGTGTGTGTGTGTGTGTGTGTGTGTGTGTGTGTGTGTGTGTGTGAGATCATCTGGCTCAACAGTAGTAGTGTGACTGCGATGGAGGAGAGCGTGTGGCACTTTGGTGGCGTGTGAAAAGTCCGTATGTAATAAAGCAAATAAAGTGTCCGCTGGTGCTGTTTGTGATGCAAACTGCCAAGGCTGCACCTTTGTGACACAACACGGTTTCTCTCAGTTATGTAAATAATTCATCTAGTCATCATGTAATATTCCTGAAGTTTGTGGCAGCAGAGGAAAACAAACACATTCCTGTCGTTTTTACACAACACACTTATCACTGATTCTTGGGAATTTGGATAAAACAGGTTTTAATTTTGAAAATAAAAAGTTTGTTAAATTACAAAATCTGAAGTTATATCATTATAGACCAAGGTCTTGGCTGTTCAGCAATGTACCGGTGCAACCTCCTGATTTTGTATTTTTTTCATAAAATAGGTTTTTCCAGTCATTACTTTGTTTTTGTAAACACCGTCAGACACAATAAAAAGTGATTTATTTTTTATTTGTATTTAGTCTAATATGTATTTAGAGCTTTTAAATCATTATCTGGCATTCTAAGTACACATATGCTGTAAAATGTTGAATATTCACTTTTGCTCATTTTTGATACTGTTTCACGTGTGCTCCTTTAAAAGATCTTACATCATACAATGTTTACTTTTAGCTTAAACAGACAAAGTAATGTTTTTTTACTTAAAAAACACGTTTTTGTATTAAAAGAGACTATTACTTTAATAACTCAACAGCACTGAAGAAACAGATTACAAGCATATTCATTTAAAACAAATAAAACTCCCTCTGACGGTGGTGACTTTGGAACTGACGGTGGTGACACTAATCTGACGGTGGTGACACTGGCCTCATTACAACATACAATTCCAAAATGTATACCACTCAAGTCAATGCCTTGCTTAACAACTTTATTTAACAATTTGGTACAACAAATAACAATTGTGAGAACTGTGATAAACATTTAATTAAGGAACTTAAGGTACAATTAAGCAATATCATTAATAAAAGTAACCCACCCCCATATCATCAAATATCAAATCATCATAGTTAAAAAATAAAGTGATTACCAGTTGCAATAATGTACAATTCATTACTGACATCATCTTAAACTGTCATCTAGTGCCCCCTACTCATAAAATAATACATTATATTGTTCTTTAAACTGTATATTGGACGTGAAGAACAGATAACAAATAACAATTGTGAACACTGTGGCAAACATTCAATAAGAAACATATAGGTTCAATGAAGCAATAAGCTATCATTAATAAAAGTACCCCATCCCCATTAATAATCATCATAGTAAAAGATACCAGTAGCAATAAGATAATAATTCATCACTCACTGTGAACTGAGTGCCCCCCACTCAAAACATAATATACATTATATTCTTCTGTATATTGGATGTGAAGAACAGATAAATGAATAACTACATCTTAAAGTCTCTTTTCCATAAACTGAAATGTTTCTAAATACAGAAAGCATTCTGTGTAAACATCACAAAACACATCTGGCACAACAATAATAATAATTCATAAGTGAACTCCTGTGAGTATTCCCTGACTGTTTCTACATCACTCCACCACTCATTCAGCTTTATCAGGACGTAGGCCTATATGGTGTATATGTTTCTCCTCTATGAAGTCCATGACTTCATAGAGGACTTCACAGTTCTCACAATAGTGTTCATTTCGTCAGCTATTTTTTAATTTTGTTTTAGTCTTAGTCCTCTGTTACATTTTCTTTTTAGTTTTAGTCATATTTAGTCACCTTCATCCTGTTTTTATTTAGTCAAGCTTTAGTCGACTAAAAGTCTGAGCATTTTAGTCTTATTTTAGTCGACTAAAACAGTAACTATTTTAGTCAAGATTTAGTCGACTAAAAGTCTGAGCATTTTAGTCTTATTTTAGTCAAAGAAAACTAATTATTTTAGTCTACTTTTTGTCAATGAAAACGGTTGAGTCTTTTTTAGTCATCAGATTATATAGAACATTTCAGTCAAACTAGTCTAGCCAAAACCAATAATTTGTCATTTTAGTATATATAAATAAATACGATTATATCTTGTCCTTATTTGATGAAAAACACAGGTTGAATGATTAAGAATGCAGCTTCGCAGAGTGTATCTGGTTTGTGGTGTTTTTACCAGCTGTGTTATGGCCACATTGCTTCCCTTCTGATGCAACAATGCATTCGCTTTTTTTCTCCGCCTCATTGTAGCGAAAATGGGGCCAAATATCACATTGTTTCTTTCTCCCAAGCAGTGGTGGCTTTAGACTTTTTCGGTGTCAGTCATTTTGACAGACAGGATCGTAACATTTCCGTCATAATCCATTATTATCCGTCGAGTGCACAATTTATCAATCACTCGCGCTGACAGGGGCTATTCGGTTAACGCGAGTGCGACCACTGCTCCCAAGCCCTGTTGTTGCCATTTCATTTTCTGTTGAATAAGGTTAGTTAGACCATGAGTTAGACCCGAGTCTTCCTGACAGTTCACAGTGTGCCGCTGCCCGGTGTAATTCAAATCTACCGCCGTGCTCAGCACAGACACACAGCTGCTGCCCAGCCGCAGCACGGACACACAGCTGCTGCCCAGCCGCAGCACCGGAAATGGAACTGCTGGGAGAAAAACTGCCTATCAGAGATGTAACGTTATCTTTGATAATATTTCGTCTCCTCATTTTTCGTCAACGAAAGTAAAGAGAGATTTTGGCATAGTTTTTAATTAGTCAACTACATTTTCGTCTCGTCACTTTTCGTCAACGATATTGCATGATGATTTTGTTGCAGTTATTATTTACTGCCGTCGGTGCCGTCTCGGCATCGTCTCGTTTTCGTCATGGAAAAAAAGTTCGTTGACGAAGATATTTCGTCATAGTTTTAGTCAACGAAATTAACACTACTTCAGCAGACAGGTTGTATATCTCCCTCGTCCTGCTTGCACGACCTGGTGATGACGGTTCCACAAGTTTGACCAGAATATGGTCAAATGGTATGAAGCACATATCCTTTCCACCTTCCACCTCTTTTGGATAGAATCGTGTGTTGGGCCCATGAGGGTGGAAAAACTCCACTTTCACATCTTGATGAGGTGCATCCACAGTGACAGCCTTTGCTAACCACCAGTTCTGGTCATAAATGACCGCCAGCCAATCTCCGCAATGAACTACATCAGCAGATAGATCTGTCATAGTCCCGTCAGGACCACTCCTGGTCATTGGCTGTTGCTCAAATTCAAGTGTGGAAATATATTGTTTTAACATATATTTGGTTAAATGTTGTCATGCCATTTTCATTTGGCTTTAGTCATTGGAGATGCATAGCCTACAAGGAATATTGTAGGTGTACTATGTGCTATGTAGGTATCTTTTACATGATATGCATGAGTTGTTCACATTAGCCATCTTGTTTCCCCTCTGTTGCTAGCTACCTCAGACCTCGTCTTAAAAAGTATACATTTATGTCATAATCTAATCTAATATTTTCTATACAAAAGAGACAGTGTTGACATGTTATGGTTGTGACAGAAGCAGTCAGATAAAACATTTACAAGTTTTAGAGAAAATAGCAAATGTACAGGAGCTTGAGTGATCTTGAAGCATGCAGTAAAGCTGAAGGTTTGAAAAGGGGGTCCTAAGGAATGTAGCTGACCTTGTAGTTGCCTGATTTTATTGCTTTTTATAAATATCTGACGGTGGTGACGAATATATGGGACGCATTTTGAGCAACCACAAAATAATGGTAAATATTGTTCAAAATTCACTGTTTGTAGTTTTTAATACATATTACAATGTACTCTTTCATTTGGTAAGAATATTATTCTATTAAATTATTACTTTTTGTTTTTTTAATCAAGTTGAAATGATTATCTCCTATCCGAGGACAACTGATTTTGTAGGCAATGGGCCAGCATATAATCATTAAATTAATACAAAATAAAACTAAAACTATGAAATAACCATACATTTGTGCAGAAGACCCTCTGATTATAACCTTGATTCTTTTTATTCATGAAAATGTTATTCATTTCCAACAGAATTAGCACTTTTCTTAGTGGGACATGTTTTTGGCAAAGTTTCAAGAATCAGTGTTATGTTAGGTTTTCTCTCCCTTCCTTTCTCTCTTTCTGGGGGCTTGCGCTGTACTAGAGTCTCTGAAATGCTCACTCAGCTTCTTTACTCGTGAAAAAGCACTTTTCATCGGTTATTTGTTTGTGTGTTGCGGTTTTGTCCCTGCGTTGAAAAGTTTGCTGTCCCAGAACAAGAAGAGGGAGGAGGGGTAACTAACGGGCGGGGAGACTGGCATGTTCCGAGCCGTGCTGTGATGCTCTGCAGCTATCTGCGTACATTTTGCCTGCAGTCGCTATTTAAGGAAAGGGAAATGCTATTAATATCTTTCTACTGTTTCCTCCTTTCTCCTCTCTTTCTCCTCTCCCTCCCTTTTATTTCTCTGCTTTCGACACTGTACTCCTCTCCGGACAAGGCTCGATACTTCCTCTCTTTGTTATTTGTTAGCTGCTGTTAGCATTGTGTATGTGTTGCACTTTTGTAAATGTGTGAAGTGCTGCATTTTCAAGGTGACATTAAACATAGTTTAGAATAAAGCAATGCCTAAATCTAATGTTCTAATTGAGCTTTTCTTTTGTGCGTTTGTTTAAGCAAGTCTATTTGTTCTGAATGTCCTTGTGGAAGGTGTCACTGGAAGTGTGTGTTCAATAATTCGACTGTGTGCATGTTTTTTTTTTTTTGAGTATTGAGCAACTGCAGCGTGTGCACAGACTACGGGTCAATTTATGAAAGCCGTCGTCAGGGTCTCATTGATCAGGGCTGGCCGGCGCCACACATACACATCCACGTAAATGTACAAGTGACCAGTGGCGTTTTCTCCCGGAGGCCAAGGGAAGCCAGGCTTCCCCTGTTTTTTCGGATTGTAGTTATAATTTAAATAAATAAATACAAACACTTTGTTTTGTTTCGATAATTCTCCTTTGCTGTGTGTTGCTGCCGGCCCGTCTCTCCCCCATTCTCATTGAGTATTTTACAAAGAGTGAAACAAACAGCGCCCCTCTAGATGTTATGGTGAAACAGTAGATTGCACTCACTGTTGCGAGAGGAGGCCAGCCGAATCTAGCTTCCCTTGGTGAAAAAAAATGGAGGGATTGACCAATCAGATGAGGCCCACGTGATGCCCCTGCCAACCTGTGATTGGTCAGGGCCATGCCAAGGGAAGCTAGCCGCCTCTTGCTTCCCTTCAGAGGCGGCTGGCGGCTGGCGATTTGATTGGACACTGCCATCCAATCAAATCACATCAACATCAGTTTTAATACTGTAACTGTCATCACCGCCGTTAGAAATTATCAAGCAAATGAAGCATTATGGAGGGTGGAGATTTGGCGTACTTAATCAAACATAACTTTACTAAACTTCCGCTACAGCAGCAACTAAAAATTAAATCAGATGACAGGCAAATGCCCGCACTCGAGCTGTGTGTACGCAGAGGAAAAAGGGAGAGAATCGGACGTTCAATGAGGACAATTATGTCCGCACGGAGTGGCTAACTGGAAGCGCTAAACTTCAGCGTCTAATTTGCTGGCCATGTCTTCTTTTTGACAAGGATTCGTGCTCCCTGAACAATCCTTGGGCAACTTCAGGATTCATCGACCTTGCCAACCTGTCACGGGCAATTGAGAGGCACGGTAAATCCAAAAATCACATAGATTGTGTGATTGTCTGCATACATTAATAAGTAAAATGCTTAAATTAATAAGGAGAGAGTTTCAGCTGGAGAGTGCGTGCGGACCTGTCGGTTAGATAACAGGCGTGTGCAAGTCCTGCATCTGTGTGATACAAATGTGTGTCAAATGATACCGGGCGCTGTAATCACTCATCTGGTTACGTTATTGACCACCCCCCGACCCAAAAAATGGGCTTCCCCTACATTTTCCCCCACGCCACGCTACTGCAAGTGACATGACCCCAGGGCCACTTTCACTTTACGTCAGACGTCAGCCTTCATCTGCTGCTTCCTTCCTGTTCCTCTAGATCAGGGGTTCCCAACCTTTTTCCCCAAGGCCCCCCCCCAAATTACTCCTGTTGGAAGTTGCGTCCCCCCCCCCCCACACACACACACACTAGGGGCGCGTGCAACAGCGGTAATTAAAGTTTAAAAGTCTCAAAAATGCTACAACTACTCTCACAAACTGGGTGAATGTGAAGTATGTTGTTAAAGGAGGATGAAAGCGTAATTAAGGAGCACTATTGGAGTGACTTTGATGGTTATTGGACTCAGGATTAATTCATTTGGATTCCCACTGTATGAAGAAGTTAAAGGAAGGCGCGGAAGTGGAAACAATTCACAAAGGGATTAAACTGTTTAAAACACACGCTCAAAGTAAACCGGATTTTGCCGTTGTGTTTATGTGGATTCAAAAGTCGTAAATAATCTACAAAATGGAGGAGACCGATCTGATCAACACACTCTCACTCCATAATCGTCCAGGAGCGACGTTTGGTCAGTGTCCGTGGCGTGCAGTTGTGACGCTCCTATAGGCTCCTTCAGCTTCATAAAGGGACGCAAATAGCTTTCAACTGATTGCAATGTATTCCCATCTGCGGCGGGATTTGACGCTCATGGAAGCACGGCATTCGTTTGTGTCGGCTGCCCTTAAAGGCAATGTGAGCGTCCATTCCCATTGGATAACGGAGAATTGTACACCCGGAAGTAAGTATTCCTCTTACTGTCGATTGATTTTACAGTGATATCTGCACTACTCATCGACTAAAAAACACCAGATTATCCTTGTTAATTACACAACATTGATTGGTTTAAATTGTGTGCAATGCTTTTGTATTTTTCCCCTTCGATTCGGAGAAACAAATATTTTTTCGGAGTAAAGGATGGCAGAAGACACTACACTACCCAGAATCCCCAGCTATCGTTTGGACTACACCATGTGCTCTGTTTGACAAACCCCGTGATAGTCCTCAAGCTCTGTGATTGGAGAGTGTGCTCCGAGGGTTACGCAGAGGAGCCTCGAACAGCACTTGAAATGGGATGGAACCACGGCAGACTGTCCAAAACTGGATTTGAACGGGTCCACTGCGTCCCCCCCTCCCCCACCCCGTCCCCAGAACTACACATGCTGGCTATTGTGTTTCGCAACATGTTCTCTATCTATGGCACGTCTCTACTGGGAGTTGTAGTTTTAAAAGACGTTTTCGTATTTCCCATAATAAGAAGTTGCCAGTATTAAACTGTGTACATCCCTGGAGGTTTAGGGGATAGGAAACACTCAAATGTAAAACATATAATTAATAAATGGGTGAAAATTGCTTGTGCCCATAATGGGCATTATTACTATATACACACATGCCAGCTAAGGTCAGAAGAGCTTTATTTAACAGCTGGTCTTATGTTTGTGACCCCTGTTGTTAATTGATAACATTACATTACATTAATTGATAAGCCTGAAACATGCACTTGTCAAGGTTCAGAGGCAAATTTTGCAAATATGGCAGTAGCCATCGATCAGCTTAAGATAAGATATGCTGTACATGTATTTGTTGTCTGATGCCTTCTTACATCATGCAGAGGCTCATGGTGTGTGATCGGTTAGAGTTTCAGGGATAGATACTGTTCAAAGGATGTGAATGAATGATAATTATATTATGAAGAGTTATGTGTACTTTTTCTGTATTACTGTGCTTGCATTTTCCCTGATTCTCCACAGTGTTCATGAGACAAATTACACTGGGCCAGCGTTTGGAGGAAAGTCAGATATTCTGTGTATATAGCAGAGCATGCATTATTCTTTCTACAAGTTTTTGGAGTAATTACTAATGCAGACAGCCTTACAGTTAACCTCTTGAGCAGCTGTCTCTCGGCCTCTTTGAATTGCTACACATGAGATGCATCTGTAACTAAACATAACTTTAATACGTATGATGAGACAGGCTTTTACGTTAAACAGCTCTTCTTTGTTTTTTGTATTGTCTCGGGCCTGGCCATGCTGCAATGTTAATGCTGATATTTACATTCTCTTGTCTCCAAATCCTTAATATGATTTCCAGATATCTTTATTTTCAATATCATATCATATTTTTGTTGAGGTATGTCAGTGAAGCACATTTCTCCCTTATGTCCCCATGAGACCAACCTTGCTGATTTTGGGGATTTCGACTGATGCTTTTCTTTTAATTGACATTTCCCTGAAAGGAGGGAGGGCTGGTGAAAGTCTGCCCTCAGCAGAAAGATGACTCCCTCTGGACATGCATCTTGCATTTGCCTGAATGTCTCCTCATCATTTTCATTTATGTATTTATTTATTAATGCGTTTGTTAATGTGTACAGTAATCTTGGCAGACATTCCCAGGTCATGAAGAACGATTGTTGATTTCCATTCACAAATGATGTAGTATATTGGTTGGTAGAAACCAATGGGCATGGTGCTGAGAGATACCACAAGTAAGCCCCACATTACTGCGTACCCTGCGTTATGGTCTATTTTACTCTAAACGAGACATTATTTACGAGGTGGACATCATACTGTTTTTAAGAAGACTTTGCGGCCAAAGAAATTATCAGGAAAACATTTTCTGAGATGATTAATCAAGGTATTTTTCTCATAGACAACCAGTGGAGTCTTGTCCTGCTGGATATTAGAGAAAACGCTTTTTGAGGCACTGGTGCATTGGTTTTACTATTTGACCTGGAGGCGCTGCTTGAGTAACAATAGGTATATACAAAATATTGAATGAGTACCTAAGTGCTGTAAATATCATAGTTCTCATCATCAGTAGTCTTTGGTATGTTCTCAGTGTCTCTTTAAGCAACACAGGACACTCTCAGATGCTTGGTTTAAGGGCTTCAACATAGATGATGTAAATAGTATTTGGCAGCCGTATGTGAGTTTCAGAGTTATTGGGATTTGAGGCCTGCCTGTGGCTTGAGGTCTGAATGAGATGAGGTTGGAGTGGTTTGCCACACAACACCCAGTACAATTCTACATTGTGATTAAAAATGACTGCATAAACAAATATGGTTAACCGTGTTGGCAGTTACTCACTGCGGTATCTTAGTGTTACTGTATGTAAGTGATAGCATTACATTCAGGTAAATGCAGAGTTGCTTACTTTACTTATTTTTATACAGAAATGTTGCAGTGCATCGTGTAAAAAAAGCCAAGCTGTCAATCAGGATCTCTGTGCTGTGACTTGTTTCCTGCCATAAAGCACAAGTCAATGAAAAGAAACCACCTGAGATGTTGCCCCAACTAATCTGCTATGGAAATACACAGCGTTAAATCGAGGGGAAAATGACAGGAAGTTTAGTCAGCATGATACTCAGTTGATGAATGACTAAAATGCATTGTATGCACATAGTCTGATTGTGTTTTTGTAAATTAACTCTGCCTTGACTGAAGCACAAACAGTGCATGCATCACTGCACTGTGGAATATACAGTATATAGTAGTTTAGAGGGGGGTCAGTTTATAGTGTCTTTCTAGCTGTCAAAGATCTACATCTCACCATCTAAAAGCTGTGTACGGCCAAATAATACGAAATAACATTTTCAGAAGTTGCTTGTTCACTTTCTCCTCGCATATGTTTTTGTATAACACTCCTTTTATACGCGGGTTTAGAGAAGGAACAAATAAGTTTGAATTAAGGCTTTTCAGATTGACCGTATCAACCTCTATTGGTTGTGTATAAGTTTTGCTTTTGTAGTAAGATTTTGGCAAGTTGCCAATACCTAAATTGGCCCTCAGGGTTTAAGTCAGAGAGGAAATGTGTCGTTCTTATCTTTTCCACTTCTGCTAAATGCACTTCTTACTATCTCTGTCCCTTTTAGATTTTCTGTGGTACTGTGTCGATGGAATAAATAATCATAAATACAATATTAAATAACGTCCAATTTCTGTTTGTTTCTCCGCAGCAACTGCCGACTGCTTTTTTGTTTTCTGACTTGCACCAGTTTTAAGCAGCTTTCCAATGTGAGCGCCTAAAATGCATTTCATTTCAAACACCCTGGCCTGATGAGAGACCAGTTGATTGCATTACTAATCGGAGAGAAAGGGCACCATTTTGCGAGACCTTGATAATTGGTTTAGTGTCGAACAAGTGTTGTAACTTTGTGCTCTGACATCTACACCAGCTGGACCAGCAGCTGCCACCTGCTAATCCTGATCACTGATGGATATTCACATGGCACAGAGTGCAGTGCTGCTGTGTGTTTGTGTGCAACTCACTACTCTCTTTACCTAACATGTTGTCATACAATAATGATTAGATCACAGTTATTGTATGGGTGCTTTGGTTCTTCTATCTGAGCTGCAGTAAAAGTTAGTCAGCCACTGTTGACCAGCTATATTCTGACTTAACTATAAAGTAATTTAAAGTTGTATACAACAGAACCTACTTATACAGAATGATATATTAGCTGCCATTAGCTTACCTTTTAAAGCTTTATTATTAATTCTTATTTTTGTTATATCCTTGCTGATTTATATTGTTTCTTGAATTCTGGTTCTGTTGTGTTTAGAGGTCTCTCTTGACCCTAATAAGAGGGCCTGATTAAATAAATGTACTGTGACGTTTATAGGAATGTTAAAGGTGGGGTAGGTAAGTTTGAGAAACCGGCTCGAGATACACTTTTTGTTATATTCCATGGAATGCTCTTAACATCCCGATAGCAATGAATATCTGAAGTGCTTTGACAAAAAATCCATAAAAAAATGTCATCTGTGGAAGCCGTAGTACTGTAAAAAGCACGACCAATCATTTTAGCCGGCCCGGCTAAAATAACTGGATGGCCTACCTGCCTGTCAGCCTTCCATCTGTGCACAAATGTATCTCGTGCCCTCATTGGTCATGTGCGCGTTCGTGTGTGTTGGAGAAGGGGCTCTGTAAGGAAGTGGCAGATTTTTTTCAGCTGTGTATTTTCAAATTCTAGCGCACTCGAGCTGGATTCTCCAAAATTACCTACCCCACCTTTAAGAAAAACATTTATTTAATTTGTTCCCTAATTAGCCCAAGTGTTTTGCACCAGCCTGCCCTCAGTTATCTTTATTTTTTGTTCACCCCTTCCCTTGTTTTATTCTCACAAAATGAAAGGGATGAAAACCAGGAAACACCCTGGATAAAAGTAAAAATAAAGACATACAATGATTGACACATAATGATAGTACGAAATGGGTATAATATCCTAACCTTATCTGAAAACAAATTCCACCTCTCTGCTGTCTGGTAGTACTGTTCGTACTTTTAATCGTGCTGTCGACAGTTCCTCTGAAACATCTAACAATAACTTTTTCCACTGGTTAAGTGGGACATAGTGTGGCGGTTGCTACATAAGTGGCAACATTTTTCTTGTCAGCAGCACACTATTTCAAACATAAATGTTTTTACTTTGAAGTTAAACTTAATGTATCATCCTGAGTTTACTTAAGGCAGTTTGTAACCTGTTCCTAAAAAGATTTTACAACATATGCAGTCTCTTTATTATTATTATTATTCTTGTCTTCAAACTCTTAAGGATGTAATAACTGCATGTGAAAAATGATCTATAAACTATAAAAGTAGGTAATTATAGTTTTTGAAATTAAAAGAGATGTTGGACAGAAGTGAAAACGATGTTGCTCATCTCCCTCTCGTCTCTTCTTCCAGTGAAGACTTCTCCTTTGTTTATAGTCACATAAAAGGGCCTCGAACATAAAACACAATTTAACAGAATTGATGTTGTGTTTTATAAACGAGTAGTTATTATGCTGAAGTGGCCATAACTTGCGTGCGGGGCAGTATTTTGTTGTCTTCCTGTGAAAGAAGTGGTACAGTACTTGTCATCAGACAGTACAGTACACTTTTCAGACATGCTGCTTAAAACTTCACTGGCCAAAGTAAAATACTTCAGTACTCTTAAGATACTAAGATTAGGGATAATCTTGGGGCTACACATGCTTTAAACATTGAACTATTCACAACGTCCTCCGTGTAAACAGCTCACAGTTCATTCAAAGTTTCTCTACGTTTTTTTTTACTTTCCCTGACTTTCGTCACACATGATTCCTTCATAGACCGTTGGAAATTGGAAAATCCTCCAGTCAGATAATAATTTCCTTTTAAAAAAATAATAATTTCTTCTGTTTTTCTGGTATGATAATTGGTGTAATTTGGGCTGTTTTCTTAAGTAAACATCTCATTCATACCCCCTCGGGGCTTGTAGGGTTCAAAGGGTTAAAGCACTTAAGTGCAGTTGGCATGAAACCAATAAAAGTAAGTACATATTCAGCTACAACTAATGTATATTCATACAGTGTATGACTTGGCTTGCTGTGCTTATGGATCAACAAATCCCCTCTTGCTTGTGTGCAGTTTTGTTTTTCTCTGTTGGTTAATCACTCAGAGAGTAAACAAAGCATATTGTAAAGGTCCCATGTCATGGCCATTTCTACTGATCATAATTCCATTGTTGACATATACTAAAATAGATTTATATTGTGCAATTTTCCAAAATCACATTGGTTTCCTCATACAGCATCTCTGTATAGTATGTGTATTCACTCTCTGTCTGTCCTAAACGCCCGCCCCCCATGAGCCCAGTGGCCGTCTGCGAGACAGCGAAACCCAGCCCGAACACACACACACCCGCAGCCTGGCTGGGAGTTTGTGTGTGTGCTCACACACCGACTCAAAGCCTCTCAGGGAGGAGAAATCGGCGGAGCTGCAGCTGAGAAAAGAGTGAGTGTGTGTGTGTGAGGAACACTTAACGGCTCCGTGGACGTAACGTAACGGCTTCACGGATTGGCCCATTTGGACCAATGGGTCCATTTGGGCATGGGCACGTCACTGTACCCAGAAAGAAAACAATGGAAAAAGAGAAATCTCCAACGAGGCATTCTGGGGCAGCATAGACAGGTATTTTCTGTGTTAGAGTTTTACTCGCTACAGGGTGTACTTTGAGGGTTTGTGGCCGAAAAGCCAAAATGCTTGTTTTGCCATTACTTATTATTTGTATTATTATCTTCATTTCTGTTTGCATCGCGTTTAATTCTTATTGTTTATCACTTCCTGGAATGGTCACGTGGGTGTGGTTTATTGTTATTTAGGTCACCTGTTGGATGCCGGTTTGGGAGGATATGATGTAGGAAGAGGGTGAATTTGCTCTGATACTTTCTGTTGACAGTCAGGTCGGGAGTTGTACATTGATTGTTTGCGTTTTATGAAACACTATGGACTATAAATGACTTCGGACTCTTATATGGAACGCGTCACAGCAAAGAGCACATTTTAGCCTATCAGCGGCATAACTCATAGGGAGTTTGTGCTGCTACAGTGCCTTTGCAGACCGTTTACATGCATAAAAAAAACCTTCATAACACACAAGGGGACGGGTAATAACCGGAAAAGCATGACATGGGACCTTTAATGAGTTTCATTTAGTGCATTTGTTTTTCCCCTTCAGCGCTAAGTGTGTTTTTATTTCAGTATTTTCAGTGTATTGTAAAGTATTTACACTGACCTGTGTGTGAATCTGTGTTTCAGTTTCCTGCTGGTGTTCAGCTGTTTGGTGCTGTCGGTATTCTCCACCATCCCAGAACACCAGAAGTTCGCCAACCAAGGCCTCTTCATCCTGGTAAGACCTTCTTTGTTGCACAAACACAAACATATGACTACTTCAGCATCCGTTTTCAAAGTCTGTCCTTTTCACACACACGTGCCATCTCACCTACTTAGGTGTATCCGTATTTGCTTGCGTACGTGTTGCTTTGTTTGCCGGTGGAGGCACAGACAGCGGTGTAAGCAGCTGGGAGGATTCAGGTGTTGTTGACTGCGCAGGAAATCATAGACATGATCCACTAATCCTAATAGCTATCCCATAATCCCCCCTTTTTCCTCTGTGCTCCAGCTGCTTTAGTGAAAGGTAATGGACACTCGCTTTCTCCTTATTACCTGACTCCTAAGCTTTCCAGCCCCCTCCTCCCCTCTACAACCTTGCTCATCTTTACGTGTTACTTAATGGTCGGACTCTTGTCCAGACACCTGAAAATAAGACAGACAAAGAGATACAGAGAAGACTGACAGAGGGGCTTGTTAATAGGCTATAACTGTTTTAATATACCTTTAATTATTTAGCCTTTAAGTTAATGTTTTATTGAATAAAACGTGACAACATTTGTGTTAAACATACAGTTCTGGCTACTTTTTTACCTGCCAGGTCATTTGAAATGTCGCTCTGTATAGTGCCATATTCATATTAATGATGCTATGAAAAAATCAAAGACTTGGACGTATCGTTTTCAGGGTAACTAAACAAAATAACAAAAGGTGAATCAAGAGAAAATGCTAATTACAACATACACACAGATATTGCAGAGAATTCTGAATAAAACAGATTATGCTAACAGTATTTAAAGTAATATAACATTTGTTAGATAAGGACGCAATCTATTTAACATTCAACATTTAATAATGTGTTACAGCAGTCCTGAAAAATGCCACGGACCTCACTTTGAGAATCACTGAGTTTAGATGACACTTTTCTTGTATAGCCTCACGCTATACATCTTATACATTGAGTACATTCAAATATGCCCTGGGTGTGTGGGAGTTGATTTGTTTGGGTGATCTGTAAAACACTAAGCTCCCTTGTCTGCTGTATGTCACTGACCTGTGTGTGTATGCGTGTGTGTATGTGTGTGTGTTTTGTAGGAGTTTGTGATGATCGTGGTGTTTGGGTTGGAGTACTTCATCAGGGTCTGGGCGGCTGGCTGTTGCAGCAGATACCGTGGATGGCAGGGACGGCTGAGATTTGCCAGGAAGCCCTTCTGTGTCATAGGTTAGTGCGTGTGTGTGTATTTTTGTGTGTGTGTATATGTCTCTGTGTGTGTGTGTGTACAGTACACAAACCCACATCAAAATCCTGTGTGTGTACAGGGTTTATGCAACAATTGTTGTCTTATCTCCTCATAATGACTTCTTCACAATTTTTTTTGTACTTCATCGCAGATTTCATAGTATTTGTGGCATCGCTGGCGGTGATAGCAGCGGGGACCCAGGGCAACATCTTTGCAACGTCAGCCCTACGCAGCATGCGCTTCCTGCAGATTTTGCGTATGGTCCGTATCGACCGCCGGGGAGGCACCTGGAAACTACTGGGCTCAGTGGTTTACGCTCACAGCAAGGTGAATATATACAAAACACGATCTCTGGTTTTTATGAATGACCTGCATTTATATACACTAGTTACTTGTAGAGACAATGCCCATATTTAATTAAATACTTTGTTTACACATGCACATACTGTACTATGTCAGCTCCTCAACTGATAGACAGCACAGCTGAAGGAGTTATTGTAGTATTTAAAGTATTAATTTGAAGTTGGTTTACACTAGTTGGTAACTCATTTGGGTTTAAGGCTTACATTTAGCTTTATTTATTGGAGTTGTATTTTGTTATACTGGAATTGAATTCATGTTTCATTTTTTTACCTTTGACACATTTTTCCTGCATTCAAATATTTAATCTTAAATTGTAATTATTGGTAATTTCAAGTTGCTTGTGCACAATGTATTATTTTTATCAAAAAATAACAATTCAATAAAACTACAAGTTAGGATATCAATATATGAACTACGGCACTTCCACACAGTGAGACTTACAGCTTAACAATGATCAGCCAATACCCAAAGCACTCGGAGTGAAAACGTAATATCAGAGCATCCCCATCAGTGGTGCTGATATTTAAAATGAAGTGTATACAAATGCGTGTTCGCCACATACAGCTTTATGGATTAATATAAGAGCAGGAATGAGCTAGTTATTAAAAGGCTGGGGATGATGGTTACTAATGGGATGAATAACTTAATAACTCTCAGCGTTGAGGAATATGTGGTGAGTCTACTGACCAGCTGTAACGGGTTGATTACACTCGCTGCCCTCAACATAAAACTTCCCTATAGCTGCTCAATTTCAGCAATTAGTTGTTTTTATGCTGACCCAAACATCTGACACCCACCGGTGGCCGATGGCGATGATGATGAGTTGATACATCAGCTGTCTAAGCAGAACTGTGCAGCCAAGTCAAAAGTGGACACCAAATATGATGATGAGGGGAACTTATCCGTTAATGATGATAGTGATACGGTAATGACAGCAGGGATTATGATGCTGGAGATGCTGCTGTGTTTCTGACAGGTGAGATTGATTCCTCCTCTCTGTCCCTCTCAGGAGTTGATTACAGCTTGGTACATAGGTTTCCTGGTCCTGATCTTTGCCTCCTTCCTCGTCTACCTGGCAGAGAAAGACATCAACTCAGACTTCAACACCTACGCAGACTCCCTCTGGTGGGGGACTGTGAGTACAACATAACACACTCAGGCACACAGTATCTCTGTCGCTGAAGAGAAAATATATAACTTTTGTCGTGAAAATGTTCTTATAATAAAAACAAAACAAATAACAAACAAGAGGGTGACGGACAATACAAACATAAAGTGAAATGTAATAAGCATAAGACATCTGAGAATATCACAACGAAATGTGTGTTTTTTATTTTGTCTTAATGTGTGTATATATGTAAATGTACCTGTTGACTGTGTATATAGGATATACATATTTTATACATATCTGTATAATTTTACATTCGGGATTGTTGGAATTTCGTTCTCTCTGTCTGTAAACACAAACTGAGTAAGATTGACATTAAAGTTGACTTTGAAACAATAACAGGATTCATCTACATTACATATATAATCCTTGAGAACTATTGAAATATTGCCAGGCATCAACTGAATTGAGTTAAGATTTAACAACAAGCTTTCCCGATCAATTTCATATGATTTATTATGAAAAGTCATAATCTTTTGGACATTTTAAACTTTATTTGCTTATGTTAGTAAAAATACAGACAGATAAACCCATTTAAATTCATGTTAAAACATTTTTGTTATGGTGGAGTATGAAGGGTGAATTGAGGAGTCTCTCCCTCAAAGCTTGATCAAATAGAGTCCAAATTACACAAATTAAACATGGAAAACATTTGTAGTTTCACACAAAATACATATTATATGAACTTCCTACATCTATGTGTGTGATCATGTATATTTATCCTCCCATCCAGATTACTCTAACCACTATCGGCTACGGTGACAAAACCCCTCGTACCTGGCAGGGTCGGCTCCTGGCTGCTGGCTTCGCTCTTCTGGGAGTCTCCTTCTTTGCCCTGCCTGCTGTAAGTTTCCTGTATATTCACTACTCTTTATTTACTAAAACCCTCTCAGTGGTTCAACCTGGTCAGAAATGCTTTACTGACTTTGATTTGACCTCTGACCCTCAGGGCATTCTGGGGTCCGGCTTTGCCTTGAAGGTTCAGGAGCAGCACCGGCAGAAGCACTTTGAGAAGAGGAGGATGCCTGCTGCCAACCTGATACAGGTAAGAGTCACAGGGAGAGTCATTCACGCTGCTTTTATATCATGTGTTCATTCATAGATTAACAGTGGTTAGTTAATTAGTTATTAGTTAACTTTCACTGATGTTTCTGTGTTTTTGTATCTTTCTCCAGGCCGCATGGCGTCTCTACTCAACAGATGCCAAACACTCCTATCTGACAGCCACATGGTACTTCTATGACAGCATGTTGCCTTCGTTCAGGTAAGTTCCCCATATGTGTGAATGCTCAGCACTGAGTGGATTCAACCCACAGAAATCTGTGGTTGTGTTTGTTTGGAGTTTTGTCATAAAAGCAGACAGAGATTTGAGAGTTCCATCACCAAAGAGTCAGCTATGTACAATAGTTAGCGTTGTTTTGTCCCTGCTCATACACATCGTTATGAAAACACACAGCACAAATCAGAAATGATTGAACTTTTCCTCCATCATCAACACCATTCAGTTACATTTGGGCAGTGGTGGTATAAGTAAAAAGGGATGTTGTTTTCTGTCATTTTAATATAATAAAAATGTAATTCAAACCCAAAAATGCTTCTACCACCACTGTTACATTTATTATTTTTGTTCTACGCAGTGGTTTCTTATATTTTTCGCTTTTCTGTATTAATTTGACTAATTTGTATTTACTTAAAAGGAAGGGAACATGAGGAACTCAAATAGAAACATATCATAAAACATTTATATTGCAATATTTTAAAGGCACAATGAGTAGGATTCTTTTGAAAAAAACAACCATATACTAAAGATGGCCAACACAGATCCATGTCCATCATCAAGATGTTTATTGGCTTCAACCTCTACACAAAGGTAGAGTTTATTAAAAATGGCAAACAAGTGAGGCACACTGCAACCGACAAATCCTATTCATTGTGCCTTTAAATTCAAACTTTTACATATCATCTATCCTCTCAAGTATCCCTCTTCTTTTGAGTGTTTGGACCATTTGTTTGGCCTTTTTGTGAGTTTTTCCATATTTTGTTGTTTTTTTGTTCATTTGTCATGTGTTTTTTTTGTTCATTTGTGCACGTGGGGGTGTCAGAGAACTGACGCTACTGTTCAGTCACCTCCAGCGGCAGAGTAAGACCAAGAAGGTTCTCCAGAACTCCTACCACACGCTGCTGTCTGGGCTGCGGCCCTACAGCCCCCCCCACCTGTCAGGGGACAGGTACGCACCCGCCACCTCTCACAGCCTCACATTCAGACAGGTGGCCAAAAGTCTGCCTACACTCATGCTCACACACACACACACACACACACACACACACACACACACACACACACACACACACACACACACACACACACACACACACACACACACACACACACACACACACACACACACACACACACACATACCATTAAAAACAGTAACAACAGGGTTTAACAGGAGCATACATTCAACAGGTGTACAAAGAACACAGACTGCTTCCGGGGTTTTTCTGCATGAATGTGTTGTGTTTCTAATGATGTGTCACTAATGCTGATTTGAGACCACTGTGTTGCAGGCCCCCACTGTGCTTCTCTGCATCTTTGTCTGCTTAGCTCATACTTTTGACATCCACTCCGCCTCCCGCTGTTCACTCACTGGTTGCCTCTTCCTGTCTTCCTCTTTTCTTTCCCTTCTATGTCCATCGTGTCTTTTCCATCCTCCATCCTTCATCTGTTCTCAGGAAGGCAGAAGTTCCATGCAGGTTTGTTCTCCAAGTCATGCGCTGTGCTTGTGGGTTGAAGGGTGTTTATAGCAAATGTGCTGCATTAGTTTCATAACATGTTAAGGTTAAAAATAGCAAAGCTAGGGCTGATAATGTGAAATGTCAGAATTATGCATGCATTTGATGAAAGAAGCACCAAAATAATTCAAATTGTGCTGGAAGAAATGTTTTGGATTTGAGGAGCTGCTGTCAAACCATGATGTTTAATGGGCTGTGTTGATGAATATACTCGGGTGAAACACTAACCCACTACCTTTGCATGATCCACCCCCGCCTACCGGTTTAAACCCGCCTCCTCACTTCTCACTAACGCTGTCTCCATAATCCAAAACGGTCCCTCAGAAGTTAATCTTCCAGGTTTAGGTAAGGCAGCAATATGAGGAAGGGAAAGGGCTCTTTGGAATATTGAGATCTCACTCCTCACCCCTCCATCTCACCCTCTCTCCCCTTTGCTACGTTATCCTAACGGGTTAACAATGTACCCAGGTTTTGTCCCAGAACTTCTCGTTCTCCTTCCTCCCGTGTGCTACTCCTCTTCCTCTCACCATCTCTCCCTCTGCCTTGTGTGTCTCCTCAGTCAACTCCTTTCTAAAAAACGGGGTCTCTTCCGGATTCACGATGGCCGCAAGCAGAGGTATCCGTGGCAACAAGCCTGTGCACGGGGCATACTCCTAAAACACGCATACCTTGTCTGAAACACTCATATTTGTGGAACGGTGCATTGTTTTGTTTTTTTAACCAAATCCTGCACTTACCAATTGAGTACTTTAATCAGGCATTACTCTGGTCCACAAGTACTTGAGTGATACTTGACTATGAAGAATTGCTGTGTTCCTCTTTCCTCAAAGGATGTTTCTCCAGCTCAATCTTTCCTGCTGGAGAAACAAGTTCAGATTTTACTTGCTTTAGCTTGAAAATCAGGATAAACCGTGTGTTGAAAAAACATCAGTCCCGTTTTCCAATGTGCTTACATCTAACATCTCTAAAGAAACAAGAAAATACAAATATTCCACTGAAAAAATAAGCAAACAACTTTACTCAAAATAGAGCTGAAGTCAAAAGAATTGCCCTGCTCTTGACTTACGTTTTAAACTAAGTTGTTTGGCTCATTTATAGTGTTTTCTTGGAGAGAAGGTTTAAATGATTCAGCATGTTTTCCTATTTCATATTAGTCATGTAACCTTTCAACAAAATCAGCATGTTAGTGCTGTGTTTTTAAAAGGTTTTTTAAGTGTTTCTGTTTGCATGCGATATCGTTCTAATGCTTTAGAAAGATTCAGTGAAGTTTATGAACCTGAATGCATTCAAACTATTTACTTACCAAACAGCATGCAATGCCCTTTCACTCTATCTCCCCCATTTCCTCCATTTGTCCTGAAGCATTTCAGCTAGCCTCTATGAAATGCAGTTTCCACTAACCTCCCTTAACTATTTAAATTTTAATTTAAATGGCTGGCCGTAACACGCACAACAAAGAGTATATCATCGTAAAGACGCGGGAGTGAACGACTGCGCTGGAATTGCTCTGTGGTGCATGATATTTGCATTGCCTTATGGATCCGTGACAGTGTGTGAGCTGTAAGTGGCTGCAGAGAAGGAGTGCTCTCAAGAGCATGTTAATACCGCATGGTTCAGGGTAGGAGTCAATCTGTTGGAGAGAATGGTCGCCAAATAGCTTTCCTCCTGTAAAAAGATGACCTCACACTAGCGGCCTGCATGGGTTGTTGTGAGTGCTATAGAGTTATTAATCAGACACCTTTTGTATGGCTGCGCTTTGAAGCCGATATTTTTGATGCTTATTCACTCTGTGATGGGATTAGGAAAGCGTGTCTTTCCGCCTGCCCAGCACTCCTGCAAGTCTTGAATCAGGTTTCAGTCTTTTTTTGCTGAATCAGGTGCTATGATAGGCAAATTAAATAAGCAAATCCTCAGGGCAGAATACGTTTTTTAGCAATGTTGAGGGGTCAAACTGCCTCCCTGACAAGTCAGCTAGACACAATCTAAATGTCTGTTTGTGGCCCTGTTTTGTCTGTTTGTCAAGTCTTTCTGATGATTGTCCTGAAAGTCCCAAGCCATATTTTGTCGTGTCACTTTTACTAACTAACTCTTTTCTAACAAGCTCAGGCTGCCGTTCTGCTGCTCCGCTAAACTCCCAGGATAACACAGCTTAGATTTCTGTTAAGGTCAAAGGCATGGACAGTGTGGTCATTGAGAAAAGAAAACCTTTTAGGATCCAAGAAAACCCCCACTGTGCCTAGAGATGTTTAAATATTTTACCTTCACTTTCAGCAGTAAAATGGGCTTCCGGGATCGTATAAGGATGAATCATTCCCGATCATCCCAGTCCATTAAGAACAAGGGGTCTCAGATGCCCACGGGCTCCGGGGTCCGCCGCTCCCCCAGCCAGGAGAACGTCCCCGAGGCCACGAGCCCAGGGAAGGTCCAGAAGAGCTGGAGCTTTAATGATCGCACACGCTTTCGCACCTCCCTTCGCCTCAAACCCCGTCCACCTGTTGATGGTAGGCACCACAAATGTCAAAACACCTTTATTACACCCATAAGCACCATTTCTGTTTAATAATGTGTCCTCCTCTGTCTTGGCTCAGTGGATGGGCTCGGGGAGGACAGTGTGGAAGACAAACCTTATTGTGACGTGGCCATGGAGGACGTAATACCAGCAGTGAAGACACTCATACGGGCTGTCAGGTGAGTCCTGACATTAACAATATTCCATTTTCTTTTACATATCTGTACATATATGGTGGTCCTTCTTCAACATTGTAATTGTCGCACCCATTTAAAAGCATTTGTTTGTTCCTTTGAGCACTGAATTAATTTTCAGTTGCTACAGCCGATAATATGTTCGGTCTGAGTTTCGGGGCTGTTTTCTAACCAGATAATGAATACACTAAGGTAATATAAAGTTAGAAAAACCTAAAATATTTCTTCATTTGAGATGTTATAATATTTATTTTATATATTTTTGGACCTTACCTGATTCCGGTTAGATCTAGAAATGGCTCACCCATGTTGAGTTAAATCAATGAAAATATGAAACCCTTAGGCTGAGGGCTTTTTGTGCTCTGAAAGCTCATGTTTCCAGTCTTACTAGGCCAACGCTCCTGAAGGTGCAAGCAGGCGCTGCTGTGCCGCTGCTCATTGATAGAATAAGGTCACTGTGTTCAGATGAAAAAACCCATGCATGTATTCAGACATGGGCACTTCTCATGGTATTTGACAGCATGCATTAGTCTGTGAACATGCTGCTCCTCAATTTAGGCACTGGTGTGCGCAGATTCAGCTGACGGAGTAGAAATGTCTCCACAGAAGAGGAAACTGAGCCCTTCTGAAGCGGGGTTAGTTACCTCACGTGACCTTGTCGCTGAACAAGCCCAGCTCATTTCGGCCGGCCATGTGTTGTGACAGGGTGGCCTATTAGAGAGTACACACACACAGCTGAGAAAGAATCACAGGATACTGCTGTCAGCTTTGATGTGATGTATGTGAGTGATAGATGTCATGGAAAATGTGTGCTTAGACACTCTGAATGAATAGATACGACGTCCTTTAGATTGCAGTGATGAGGAAAGCAAAAACTAAAAATGGAGATTAATATGAAGGCAGATATGGTGCAAAATGCGAGAGCGTGTAAAACCTGATGTGAGCACTTGCAGAAAATAAATCTGAGCTTGTGTGCATACATTTACACTTGTATAAAATATCCATGTATCTGTGAACCAAATTTGAAGTCACAGAAGAAAAAAAAAAGTTTTGTAGCACTAAGTTCATTTGTTTTCTACAAGCTACAAAACGTTTTGTTTTGGATAAGTGTAAATGTATGCACACAAGCTCAGATTTTTTTCTGCAAGTGCTCACATCAGGTTTTACACGCTCTCGCATTGTGCACCATATCTACATTCATAAATCATGGAGTGTGTGTGTGTGTTAGTTAGTTAGTTAGTAATTACTTACTCATGTATTAAATACAAGAATACATAACCTTCTGTTTGGGAATGTGCAGATATCCCACAGGGTTACCAACAATATCCTGAACACACACACACACACACACACACACACACACACACACACACACACACACACACACACACACACACACACACACACACACACACACACACACACACACACACACACACACACACACACACACCATCCATTAAAAACAGTAACACTCACACTAACAGCGTAGAGTTTTTCTCTGATGGTGGCAGAAAAAGACTGCTAGCAGACATCTGGGTAGCGTGACGTTGCCTGTGTGGTTGCACATGCACTCTGTGAAGCACTGGAAGAACGTACTGTAGGTATGTGCCTTGAAATAGACGCCATGTTGTGCACCCATCTGAACTATTATTAATGATCCATCAAGTAAAATCAAATTGTCAACAGTGTTGTGGTAAATACTTCTGTCTATTGTGTAAAGAGGAGTCTAGATATGTCATAATCCTTACTACAATTTGGATTGATCCATCCTGGTAATGATGATTACACAAGAAAGAAGTAACTAGTCTATTTTAATAAAACAACTTTTGCTGTCTGAACCTGTGCTAACACTTAATGGGATAGTTTGAATGTTATCGAGTGTGGCTGTTTGAGGTACTTTTCCAATTAATTGTAAATGTAGCTTTTGTAGATGGCGGCCGGTTACACACATTATCACAAACCAACTTCCTGATAAACCAATATTAAATGATTACTGATTTTGTCAAAGGAGTCTGGTTGCTTTGAAGAAAGCATAGATAACAGCTCTCCCTGTCGGAAAGGGCTGTCTGACAGCGAGGTAAAGTATTCAACATTTTCAAAATATAGCATACAGTTAAACTGATATTGATTATTTGAGACGGCCTGGCTTTAGCCAGCTAAAATACGTAAAGAAATATGTTCCTCTTAAAAACATTGAAGCTCTCCTGTTATATTGGAGGTTTCTTCTTAGTAAAAAACACTACCGCTAGATATTCTCCAGCCGGATGCAACATGATAATTTTAGTTTGATATCACTTTGCCACTGATACGGTATAATATGACCCCTCCTCAATTTGCACCAGACTCAGCAGATGGCTCTGACCTCAGCTCTGCGCTGTACACAATAGAAGAGAGGGAGTTCCTATATAGAGAGTGCAGGTGTGCAATCAGCAGGTGCTTCACTGTGTTCACACACACACACACACACACACACACACACACACACACACACACACACACACACACACACACACACACACACACACACACACCCACACACACACACACACACACACACACACACACACACACACACACACACACACACACACACACACACACACACACACACAGCAGCCTTGCCGAGCTTCATGATTGATGTTTGTGAAACACAGAATTACGCAGCAGTGGTTTATCAGTGCCCGGCTGCTCGGATAAATGAGTACAGTGTTCTGTTTATGTACGGAGGGGAAGGCAGCGGGAGCAAGAGGAGAAGAAGAGGAAGAAGAAAAATAAATGGAGTATGAAAAAACAAGGCTTTGATATTTTTCTGTGCTCTCTTCCTGTGACTCCGAAAATGGTTTGCTTTTTAGCTACTTTATTAAGTAAAAAGTTGCTTATGATTTCTAACGATTGATCTCTGGTCATCCTCATCAGTTTTTAGCTTTTAAGCTGTTATATTTTCAAAGTCATATAGTGTTTATGCACAATTTGTGATTTAATCCACATACAGTACTGTACCTGCGCTAGTTTTGTTCACCTAGCAGGTAGGTATTCTTATCTTTTGGAGAGTCAGATTCTCCCCGCAGAGGCTCACACTTTTTGCCCCACCCTGGATTCTTGTCAGCATAACAGTCATTTTTAAGTCACAGATTAAACTTTGCCATTGGAGACTATCATGGATCCCCCTTTGCTGAATTGCAGAACTATTTGCACTATGCAAGCATTTCAGGGCACAGATGACATTTCCTGTCCCTCCAATCATCGCCGCGTTGTAACGTCTCAACTTCCTTACATTAGGAAGATATAATATCTTTCAGTGAGCTGTGCCAGTAAATGTTGCACCGTAGGAGAACGTTTTCTGGGGGGGGGGGGGGGGGCACACTCAGACCTGACCATGTATTATAAAAGCTATTTTATCGACTAAGAAAAAGTCAGCATTTTGAAGAAACCTAGGATCTAAATCAAACCGCCCAAGCCCCCCCCCCCCCCCCCCCCCACCACAAAGCTTTTATTTTTCACACACCTGAGACCACCCTGGCAAAAGAAAATCTGCATCTACCTGCAAAATAAGAAAAGTCCACCTGCAATAATACCCAAAGCACAGGAGTCATCAAGAAACAGTGCTGCGTGAGGGGGAGAGCGCACTGACAGCTGTAGGCCACCTCTCCTCCTCCTCTCGCTCTTCTTCTCCTTCCCTCAGACCTTCTCTCCCCCTTTGTTGCAGCGCCGGTCACTCCACAAAACTGTCGCTGCATGTGGCTGCTGTAATGCAAGCGCTGCAGAGCTCAACAAAGGTTATTTCAGAAACTGACCCCTCTCTGAAGTTCAGATTTCACTTGCTTCTGCTAAGCCTGTGTGTGTGTGTGTGTGTGTGTGTGTGTGTGTGTGTGTGTGTGTGTGTGTGTGTGTGTGTGGGTGTGTGTGTGTGTGTGTGTGTGTGTGTGTGTGTGTGTGTGTGTGGCCTAGCATTACTATACTTGTGGGGTGCTAAATCTGTTTACACAGTCACGTGTGGGGACTCGCCTCCCTTATGGGGACAAATTGGAGGTCCCCATGAGGGTAATCATTAATTTTAGGGTGAAGACTTGGTTAGGGTAAGGTTAAGGGTAA
The DNA here is from genome assembly GCF_902827175.1 of Gymnodraco acuticeps. Taxonomy (NCBI): domain Eukaryota; kingdom Metazoa; phylum Chordata; class Actinopteri; order Perciformes; family Bathydraconidae; genus Gymnodraco; species Gymnodraco acuticeps. The sequence continues at coordinate 4,661,606 of NW_022991375.1, forward strand.
GGGATAGGGTTAGGCATGTGTTGGTTATGGTTAAGGTTAGGATAAGTCTCCAGGAAATGCATGTAAGTCAATGTAATGTCCCCTGAAGTGATGTATACATGGTATGTGTGTGTGTTAGTTAGTGTGTGTGTGTGTGTTAGTGTGTGTAGGTGCAGTTGTGATGTTTCTTTTTTTATTTTCGTTGCTGTACCCAAAATTGTGTGTGTGACGTTTTCTCAGGACAGCTGTTTCTGATCCCCTGCTTCCTCTGACCTTTTTAGCGATTTCTTTTCTTCGTCCTGCGATGCAAGTTGGAGTATTACAGTGGACTTAGTCGCCTGCGTGTGTGAGATAGGGTTTCCTTTAAAACAAAAATGCCCTTCTTCCTTTTCCACTCCTCCGTTTCACCCGGCTTGACTTGTGCCATCACAGGGCGAGATGACAGCTTGAGTGTGTGTGTTTTGTCTCGCTTACATTTGGTGTTTCCGGGCCTTCTGCAGAGCCAGCATCTCAGAGCCGCCTATCCTGTGAGTGATAAGATGTGAAATGAGTGACAAACCCAAAACTTCCCTTCACTCCCTCCCAATTATCTCTTGCACATCCTCCACTCCCTCCATCGTGACGCCCAGAAATACCGACTCTGTTATGTTGTCAGTGATACGTTGGCAGCGCTGGGTCAACATTCCTCGGTGTGATTCCCCCACATTGGGATGTGTGTGAGGGGGAGCAGCTGTGGTCCAGCATGCTGACAAAAGAGCAGGAACAGCAGGAAGCTCCGATAGAGGTGTTTGTGTGTGTTACTATGTTAGGGTTGATGCTAATTGCTGAAACAGCATTTGCCGATAAGCAAAGGTCTCTGGGAGATGTCGTCATCATCACAATATATCCACACAGTTAAACTCTGCTCTCTTTATGGGGCTGTTTGTGAATGATAAGGTCACTCTGACTGTAATAAATCTTGGTATTCTCAGGGTCTCACGCACCGTTTGATAGTTTTCCTGCCCGTGCATATTTCCAAAGGTTTACTGTAGGTCCATATATGTGTGTGTGCAGTTTGGGGTTCTTTACAGTTGCTCAGAGGAATGATAACAGCGAGTCTGGTGTGTTTGTGCAGGATCTTAAAATTTCTTGTGGCCAAGAGGAAGTTTAAGGAGACGCTGCGTCCGTACGATGTGAAGGACGTCATCGAGCAGTACTCGGCAGGACACCTGGATATGCTGGGCCGTATCAAGAGCCTGCAGATGAGGTACATGTCATACCTTTAACAACAAATACATCTCAAATACTTTGTTTTGTACAAATTCAAAGTATTATTTCAGCTTTCTTTCTTGTGTGCCTTTGAGCTCGATCAATTCCACTTTGCATGTCTGAGCTTTAAATATGAAGCTATGGTCAGTAGCATGTTCATTAGCGTTAACAGGAATGGAAACAGATTTAGTCCCATGAATCTTTGTGTTTATGGTCATTTGTTTGTGTAAAAAGGGTGGACCAGATAATTGGGCGAGGAGCCGTCCAGACCGATAAGAAAATGCGCTCTGAAAAGGGTGAGAAAACACTGCCAGAACTGGACCCACTGGATGAGCTAAGCATGATGGGACGTGTTGTAAAAGTGGAGAAACAGGTAACAGCGGAAGAGTTTCATTTATGAACAATTATCTGTACCAACATGTGTCTCATGATCACAATGGTTCGCTTTCATTCAGTATTGTAGGCTGGCATTGAAAGTGCAGGAATAAACTTAGAACCGGAAGTCATGTTAGCATTTAAGAGCTGAAGTCCCTGTTCAACTAACAAAGTGGGCTTTCTTCTGGTAGCCTTCGTTTCTGCAGCTCACAAGAGGATTTAACAGCTAATGACTAAGTCTCCTGATATATGTTGTACCAAAACAGGTACAGAACAAGATGCAAGACAAGGAACAGACATACAGTCCAACTAGAATGAAACATGCAGAACCAAAAGAAAAAAGAAGGCCAATGGTGCTTTCATGTGCTCCTTAGATCAACCCCTACTCTTTCGACTTCAATGTAATTATGACCTATAAGTCGTCATGTGGAAACAACATGGTTGATTGTTTTAATAACACTACAAATATCTCTTCAAATTGACGAGGCGTTCATTTGAATTTTTCCCTTTAATAAACACATTTTACCGAACATCCAGGTGCCTCGTGAATGCAGCACCAATGCCCCATATCTCAGAGTTCACCAAAATGATACATAATGTGACTTTCCACCCCGTGATATCACCGTGATATGAATCCTACTCATATTTTCATGGGTTTTTCTTTGCACCCTTTAACCATGTTTCATGGCGACCCAGTAGTTTTCCTGTAATTCCACTGACAGACACACAGAGAATCAGAACCAAATACATGTCCTCCTTAGTAACAGAGGTAGTAACATACATTTAGTGTAATAAAAGACAACTGTAAGTACAAGTAGTGTAAATATAAATACAGGCATTGGAAATACATTGCAATAAACAACAGTAAAAAATGAAATTGAATGAATTAGAAAGTCGCATTTGTACACATCTATGTGTGTGTGTGTGTGTGTGTGTGTGTGTGTGTGTGTGTGTGTGTGTGTGTGTGTGTGTGTGTGTGTTCAGGTACAGTCCATAGAGAACAAGCTGGACCTCCTGCTTAGCTTCTACTCTCAGAAAGGCTCGTCCCACTTCACCCTGTCCACCCTCCTGGACCCCGACCTGACATCTGACTACCAGAGCCCCATGGACCAAAAAGACCTCTTCCCCTCCGCCAACACGCTCAACATCTCCGAGAGCGGCAACCTGGATTGACAGTGAGCCGAGTCGTCCCAACACAGACTCACAAACCCTTTACAGAACGTCTTCCTGCGGCTGGGTCCTCACCTTAATGTCTTCCATCATTTCATATCTGTTTGGGATGATTTTTACCCTTTCATCTCAAACCTCCACCCTCCCCCTTTTTCCTGAAGTGAATGTGTTTCCAGAGCAGATACAGATGGAGGCCAGCAGATGGCTCCACCTGAACACCCACTACATGAGGATGGAGATGAAGAGAAGGCACATGAACAAATATGACTTGAATACTGAACCACTTTCACTCACCTCATGCTATATATCAATGCCTCTTTTAAAGCTTTTAACTGAAGATAGTCAGACTATGAATTTTTTTATATTTGGAGAAATCTTGTCTTTTTTCCCCTCATCATCCCATTTTTTTTTCATGGCTGCTTGAATCAACTGACTGAGAGTTTGCTGACGTAAACAGTGCTGCAAGTGCCATGCCAGTCATTTGTTCGGTACCATAGCATGGCTGTAATGAATGTAATGGGTCCGACCTACACATTTCCCAGCACCAGACAAACAGTAAAGCACTAAAGGAGCCATTGACACTAATATAATTTGACCCTTGGATCTGGCTCGACAGCCCCCTCGCCAAAGCACCAAACCTCCGCGGTACACCTTCCTAACCAACAGTGGAGATTTTAATGTGTAAATCCTGCTTTGATTGCCCATAATGTTGAGCCGGAGGAATGAGTCAGAGTGACTGATGTGTACTGTACATTGTTGTTTGTTTTCATATTCATTCCCTCTCCCAGATGTTACGTCTCTATCAAGCCCACTTGCAAAAAAGATTCCCTAGGCATTATTCCCTGTTTGGCTGGCATTCAAGTGAGGAATGTTCCTACCTAGTTAAGATTTTATAGAGCCAACATGTCCTTTAACTGGTCTGAAATCCCCTCTTTCCAATGTCCCTTTGTCTTTTTATCATGCCCTTTAACCCTCTCTGTCTTGCAGCCCGTCCCCCAGACATGCATGTTACTGTAGATGAAACCTCCCTGACCCTCGGTCTGAATTTAGACATTTATAAAAAATGTCGGTACTTCTCCTCATCAATCACATCTAGCCTCAGGTCAGGTTTACCATTTCAGCTGATCCTCTTCTACTAAAGGAGGGTGAGTCTCCCTCCTACAGTCATCAGACGGCATGTGATCTCTGGCCAGTTTTAAACAAAGAACCACCTGTAAGGCGTCCAGGTCTAACGCATGAATTCCAGGCCATTATCCTCATGAATGCACGTGTCTTAGGAAATGGTTCCAGCCTTACAGCTTCACCCATAGGTGTTACTGGCTGTTTACTCTCTTCTGTCTTTTCGGCTTTCTTTCTTGGACATGTTAGATGCACAGTTAACGTTCTGTGCTTGTGGACAAAACTGGAGAGTGCACACACGCACAAACATACAAACACACACAGACGCAAAGAAAGCAATTCCTTTACTTAAATACTTTGGCACTTGATGAATATAACACATTTTTGTCTTTTTATCTTTGTGTTTGATTTCTTTACTGTAATTATGTTCATGCACTCGATTTTGTGTAACCCATACGGCAAAGTGTTGTGTTTTTTTTGTAATGATTTTGGTTGTTAAAGTAAATGTAGGATTTAAATTAATATATTTAATTGAGTTAGATATGATCTTCAAATACATTTAGCATGTTTCCTTCAAGTTGAATCATGGATGACACAACGGTAACTAAACACAGCTGATCAGGTTCACACTCACCAATCGCAGAGCTCATAATGTATATATTTTTAAACATCATCAGATAATTGCTGCCAGCTTCGACTAAGAAAACATTTACCATATTGTATTTGGCCAGTGGACACAGTTCTTCTGTCCCTTCATGTATTTATTCCAGTCAAACCAGTTGACTCAGGTGCTCCACTTTTCCATCCAAGCTAAACTCAGACTTCAAACAGTGAATGTATTTCATTGGTCTAATGGCGCTTCAGAGCTTACAGTGTGCATCATACACATTTTGCATTCATTTTGTAGAAAAATACCAGGTCGCTTCGTTGGCCTAAACTATAGTAAGGAATTATTAGGGGCATTAAAAGTGCTTTCACTTCATTGTCACCTGGAGTGTTAAGCTTCATGAAAATGTGAGATCACTGTATTGCATGTTGTTGTTCGTGGTGGCCCCAGTATTAGAAAAAGAAGAAACAATAAGGATGTCTCCTGTTGAGTCATGACTCATGAGTCAAGACATAAAAAGGAAGTGTGACCTGTGCCTTCTATGTCCTTGTTCTGTAACTGAGCGGCTTTCTGTTTCAAATGTAAACATAGATGCTGCTTTAACCAAGTATTTTACATAATAGATTTTTTTCCTATTTAAAGAAATAAAAATTGTTCTTAATATGTACTTTTTAGGGTATTAGTCTCTCATGACTGCTGCAACCTTTGATATGTTCTGAGTATATTACTGTGCGTTTAGCATATCATTGTAACTCCAGCAGAGCCTCCGAGCATCGAGTCCCTTACTGTATGTTAACAGCAGTCAGACCTGCAGGCATGGACATTTGTATGGTCACAGGAAACTCTGCAGGCATGATCCGTCCATAAGCATGTCACATAGAGAAGTATGGCTTCCACACAACTACCTCTGAGGCCACTGAGGCGCTAGTCTAGGAAACCAAGTATGAAACAGTGGAGATTGTCCAGCTGACTGAATGCTATGCATGACTCAATCTGCACGTTCTCTTCTTCATGACGTGCGACCATCCATCTTTCACTGACTTGCTGCCATTTGACATTCCAGCTCGCTGCCCTTTAACTGCTCTCTTAGGAATTGGAAGTCTTGTTAAAATGAAACAGATCAAAGCAATAAGCAAGTACGCTGAAGCCAACAAAGTCTTCCGATTCAAATTGATGTAGCTACTGGTTGATGAAATATGGCGCTTTTCTTATTTTTTAATCTAGTGCACACCTATATTAGATATTTTTAAGAGATACATAAAGTGTATCTGCTGAGGATAAATTATCTCACTTGACTAATTTATTAATTTATTTGTTTCAATAAAGCTCTTTGGACTGTATGTTGACTTCAGTCTCTTTTTTTGTCTGAATTATTCTTATTATTAATAAATGATCTACTGTGTGATGGTTGACACTTACGGAATGGCTTTTATTGCAGGGGGTTGAAATCAGGATGAAAAATGTATAGTATTTGGTAATACCAAATCCTTTATGTTTTTACAAGAATGTAGCATTATTAAAAACTTCCTAATCATAATTTGAATTGGATTATGGACCAAAATCATGATATTATTTTATGTTAAAGGTCACCTATTATGCAAAATCCCCTTTTTCTTGTATTGTATACATAAACATGTGTCCCTCTTCGCTCACTTTTTGTCCTGATCCATTTATATAAAAACCTGTCAAATGAGCTGATCAGATTTTGGCCACTTTATGTCATAACGATCTTTTTGCTTTTGTGTAACCATTAGCCAATCACAACCAAGGTACCCCCCCACACCTTATCCCCTGAATCTCCTCCTAGAGCACCATTGTGTTTATTTTAACCAAATATCTCTCTGAGGGGCGTGGGGAGTGGCACCTTAACAGTATAATAGGGAACCTTTAAGTTGTTGCACTGCCATGTTGAGTTCAACAACATTTAGAGCAGAATGTTAACTGTGCTGATTATTATTAGAACACAAAAAAAGGGTTCATCATGGCTGTTTAAAAATGATTTATTGACAACGTTTAATTGAACAAAATAATGAATCCTTCTCCTTTGTTACTGAAACAAATAATTTAACAGATATCCAGGTTGAGCTTCCATTCTTAGCTCACATGTTTCTGCATACAGAGATCCAGAGTGAATAAAGCTTTACAGGGCAGCTTCCAGTGTTTTGCTGTCACAAAGTGAAGGTTCCTACACCGTAGCTGTGGTAGAACAAAGTCACATGACGCTTGAAGGGGTCGACAATTAAATAGGCAAACGTCTGATCCTCCTCTCGTCTTCCGGGGTAACATCGCCCAGATTCATCCTGCAGAAGATGTGTAATACAATATATGTTTGAAATGTGCAATTCAAGTTAAAACTGCACCTGTGCCACTCTTAATCACGTCATTTTTTGAAAGTTTTTGGGTTGCAGAGTCTGTAATATTGCATGATGTGGTACCACACTGTTAAACACTTGTTGAAAGTAAAGTAAATTAGTTAAAATACTAATTAGCCACTTCATGACTTTCAATCGAAAATAGAATGTTTGTGCACATGTATGCATGTAAACAGACATTAACCAGTCACTTACATAGGCGCAGACTTTGAAGACTGTGGAGACAACACTGATCTTCTTAGTCTCTGGATCCTTCTGAACACTACAGAGTAATGGGTAGAATTAAAGTGTTATTATTAAATCAGCATGTATCGAATAACCTCACTAAGTGTTTATATTGTTGGACAGTATGTATTCAGATAGAAGATGGTCAGATATTGCCCACCTGATCAGGTCTCTGTAGATTTTCTTTGTGGTGCTGATGTAGGGCTCGATGGTGTCTTCGTACTGACAGAGCTCTCCTCCAACACAAAGGTGCTTGAAAAGGCGAAACAGAAGCTCCGCTCGCTCCTCTCTCCCAAACACACGGTATTGCTCAGAGTCCTCCTCCTGCAACATCTGGAGAAACAGAGACTTGGACTGACTCCATGCTGAAAAATATATTTAGATTCAGACAGATGTGTGGATGAGAAAAGAGAGTAACCTGTCTGAGTTCATCATAGTCAGGGTAGACATCATGAAGGCATTTCACTAAATGTCCAGAGGGCCTCAGGATCCCACAAGAGTAGATTGGGTCAAACAGCTCCATCGAGACCTTGGTGCACGGAACAGGCTCCACAGCAACAGACACTATGGGTTTGTCTACAACACACACACACAAACACACAGAAGTCAAAGACATTCCTCCGGGGTTTGACTGCAAATATTGTACAGCAGCAGATGAGATTAATTTCCTACTATCAGTGATGAAAGGATTTCTTTCTAGGGGACATGACATACCAAGAGGCACCCAGGCTCCGGCCTCCGTCTTTCTCAGACTGGATACCACATTGGGATCTCTGAGGAAACTCTGTGTAACAAAGAGTGGCATCAAGAGCAATTACATGTGATTGAACACATGGAGACATTTTATCAGAACAGACAGCCAGGGATTGTTAAACTGTGATTGGGAATGATTAAGCATCACTTTCAGTTTCCCATTTTTTCTAGAAGTTTTGGAACAAGTATATTTACTGAAATACTGTACTAGAGAATAATTTAAGATACGTGTCATTACGTTGTACATGAGTATTTTCATTTTCTGCTACTTCATACTTACTCTAGTAAGGCAAATATTGCACCTTCTACTACACAACATGTCATTACTTCAGTTGCTATGAAAACTGATCAGTTTTACAAAGCATTATCAACAAATAAATTATGCTGAAACATTAAAGCAATGTAAATATAAATGCTTCAATACTGCCAGTAATAATATTTCAAATAATATAATAGCAATACATTATCATTTCTACACTGTAGTATATTTTAGTATCCATGTAGGGCACTTCTATCACCAATGTTCAGGTTTTACTGTAGCCTAATTTCAGACTCGTATCCTAACTTATCATGGTGGGTCTTACCAGTGCAAACTTGTCACTGCTGTAAGGGTAAAAGCACTGGTCAAAGCTGTAAGTCTGAGCTGAAACCCTCCCCAGCATGGACCTGAAAGTAAAACACACATCCATTAGGCAAGCATACACCCTGAAAACTGAAGTGATAGAGGATGGAGATAACCTGGGGAGATTTCAGTTGGCTAAATGTCATACTTCACCATTTCATAAACAGTTCTAACGTCTCTCGGTCCTGTAGGAAGGAGAACTTCTTGGAGGGAAGAGGACAGAAGGAAAAAGTTTGCTCAAAGTCGCATTTATCTCCTGCCATGTTGTTAGTCTTTCTTTGGTTGTTGTTAGCTAAGCTTACAAAAAGCAATAACGTCCTACTCGTATTCATCAACAAGTGGCAGAGTTGTAGGCGTTACTAACCAATCAACAGCACGACTGCTTACTAACAGCCAATCAGCGTATAGTATGGACAGTTTGTTCCAGGTACGTAGGATTACAACAGAGTGGCTCGTCTCAATTTTTCAACCCATCTCTGAAGATTCGTGTTCTTGTTACCTAGGAAACGGTCGTACGTAACGTTACTCTCCTAAAAGCTAAGTTTAGCTAGCATTACAATTCCTTTTACTGACACGTTTTATTTTGGGAAGCTAGTATCGTCTTCCTGACCTTATACGTTTACTTAACTCACAGTCAATGAATGATCGACGTAATACCATAGCGTAATACACGTTAACCAGCAGGGGGGCAGGCGACATGTCTTTACAGCCACCAGAGAGCATCCTTGTCCTGCTTTAGGAACACTATTCTGACTCAGGCTGTATTGTATTTAATCTCATGTGTTGTCACTCTTTCTTCTCTTTTGTAAACAGGTTGGAAAAAGTACTCATATATCTTGTACTTAACTAAAATCAGTACCACATAATAGGAATTCTCTGTTACAAGTAAAAGTCCTGCATTCAAAATGATACTCAAGTAAGGGTAGCCTACTCATTATGCAGATTGGCCCTTTGCAAATTAATATATATCATTACATATCATTCAGCTGACGCTTTTATCCAAAGCGACATACAATGTGCAAAAACCATAAAGAATCAAACTCGGAAAGTGGAGATATATTCACTTCAAGCAAGATCATACGTACCATAGTAGGTGCTGGTGAATCAGATACAAGCCCTAAATTAAATCAACAAGTGCTTTTTAATATATTTTATGTCTTGAATATAATTATTGAAACATCAATGTGTTATTAAAGCTGGTAAAGGTGCAGCTTTTTTATTTCTCTGTATAACCTACTGCAGGGTAGCTTGAATTGTGTGAATTTTAATCCAGGTGTAACTAAAGTTGTATTTGAGTGTTGATTATATTTCACATCATTTATCCAAATCTTCAAAGTAACCAAAGGAATTAAATAACTGTAGTAAAAGTACACAATTTAGCTCTGATTTGTAGTAGGTAAAAGTACAAAGTAACAACAAAAACGTTGCTTTACTCAAGTAAAGTACAAGTCTCTCAAAATGATACCTAACAGTACTTGAATAGATGTACTTAGTTACTTCACACCACTGTTTAAACAGTAGGGTTTGTTAGTCATTGTCAAGTCACTAAGCTCAGGTAACATCATAGCGAGACAAATAAACTGCTCTGCTATGAGATCACATTTTCATTCTTGATATTAGAAGCAATCTCAACTCCAAGGAAACTTCATCCCTTGTCCGGGATATTACGTTTTTGTATTGATATGTTATTTTGTTAAAAATAAATAGTATAGGTTTTCATTTATTTACTATAAATGAGCGACATTTTCTTGTGATTGAGCATGTCCATCTTTATCTGATCACTCAGACAGCATTGCCTTCTCACATTTACTTTTTTCTTACAACATCCTCTCCTGGGTACACTCCTTGAGATTAAAGATTTAAAAAAACGTTCATATGATTGTGTATCAGTAAAATGTGTACCAGCGCTATGAAGCGAAACAGATGTATCTCCAGATGTTTTTATCATCCCCTTGCCTTATTCTCTCTTGTAAATGTTGTTCAATTTGACAGAAAAACCTGAACTTCAGAGACTAAAAGAGCATGGTTTATTTTACCATCAACCTTTTATTTATAGATCTGGTTTTTTACATAACTTTGAAAGGGTACTGCTTTCCATCAGTAAAGGGTACAATGCTGCAAATGCTTCGGTGCTTGTATATTTTTTTATAAACATAGGATTTTCCTTCCTCCAACTATAGTCCTTGTAACTCCCTCCATATCATATTTGTATTCATCCTGGTTCAAATACTAATTCTCAACATTCCTGGTTGGTGGAGGATGTGGGATCTTTTTGATCTACATTCCAGTATGGGACGTCCAGACCCCGATATCCCAATAAGGAGAGACAAGCATGTCCTTCATGGTCACCCTGAAGTTATAATAACGTAATGTCTCTTTAATTGTTGTGATTTTAAAGTCCTTTAGGTTATTAAAATGTCCATCTTTTGCCTGAAATGCATCATGAGGTAAGTCTTACAACCATTGTTTTAACTTCCTTAGCCATTTATAATCAGACCATACTCAAAACATTGATGATCATTTGAGTAATAAACTGAAATGTATTTAAACATTATATTCTCAGAAAACAGGATAATTTAGTTTGTCTAGACTAGGGAGAAAGCTGATGCTGAGAATATTTGATGGACCGAAAATTGGGCCCATGCAGCTGTTAAAACCCCAAAAATTGATTGACAAAGACAATTATGCCAAATTGATGTTTTCATACCGTACAGCCAGGCTATAACCTGACATAATTGAGTCAAGTCATTAAAGCAAAAGTGTTATTCCTCATTGTCTGCTGATTGCTATGTTGTAATTGCACTTGATTTATGCTCATTAGATGAAAACTGAAAAACGTGGCAGGCTGGAATAAGGCGGGGCAGGTGAGAAGATGTAACAGCTGAGGAATGTTTGCCCTGTGATCAAATGTTTCCATGACAGTTTTGCAGATTCAATAGCAGATATTGCATCTTATCCAAATGCTATGTCACTCGTTGATGAATGATAACAATTGCATAATGGAAAACTTGCCTGCCTCGTGTCCAGACAACATCCGTCTGTGTGTTGGTTCAAGTAATTCCCACAACCAGTGTAGAAGAATCAGCTTAAGCAGGACACTGAGGTTATGACCTCTGTTTTTTTAAGTCATTTGGAGATTTTAGGGACCTTTTTGGGGGTTGATTAAAAGGTGTTTCTACCATTTCGTTAAACCTACATTTTAGCTCACGAGATCAGAGATTTAAATGTACTATTTCCATACCGACATTTTATTTTTGGCCATAAAACAAAGTGATGACCTTTATTGAATTTGCATACAATATGACTAGAGTCCTGCCTACGACCCTAAGCTTGAGATTTGTAGTTTTATTAACATTACATTCAATATATAATGCATCATTAAAACACAATGACTAATTGTTGTACATGTTGACATTCTTACTATTGCTAAGCTAATGTTTGCATAAAAATTGGTCTGGTCATTATATTATAAAAGCATAACCAGTCATGTCACGTATGGAGAGGAAAATGATAAAACATACAAAAAAAGGTAATTAAAAGATAAACAAAGCTGCTGACGCGGATGCTCTAAATTCCTGCCCAAGAGTTATCTTCAGCAACATTGCTTGTGTATAGGCCTAAGTGACTGGACTGAAAGCTCTTCTCCTATCTCTATCACTCCAGTCCACACATATTAACACAGATGAACATGATGTGTGGTTTGTATTAACAGTAGTACAATAGAAAAAAAAAAGTGTGGACGATTAAAGACAAGGCCAGGTTCTCTGAGTGATAACACTATTTGGTGTAACAACTCTCAGATTGAGAAGGCCTGGAGCAGAAGAGGTGACTCCTTAAGTGCTTCTGAATTGATCGTGTTTCTAGGCCCAATTACATTATCTAACCTGGACCTATGAGTGCAGACTGTGTCTTTTATTCCCAAATGTCAATCAAACAATTAAGGGGCCTAACAGGCTCCAGTAAAAACTCCACACACAGAATTCTCCAGGAGGACCATCTCAGGCTATGTCATCATCTTCATGAGGTCAACCTTTAGTAGGCCTATTTGTTAATTCCCTTAATTATCTTCTGGCTTAATCTTTTCCCGTCAAAAAGAGAACATGCAGCACAAAGTCGTATTGGCAGCCACTTCAGTAATAGCTTAATTTAGCAGAAATGTTTTTGAGTGTCAGCTAAAATTAAGACATTATGCAAATAATAATAATACACTTTTACAGAGAGAAATGTCAATTTGAAAAACATTTTTCAAACATTTTATTAACAGCCTATAAGATATGTTTTAATAACGTGTAAGTAGCATACCTTTTACTAGTAACATATTGTATACAAAGTCAAACAAAAGTCACATGGAAAAGTTAAAAAGGGTGGGGGGGCGGTCACTATAGCGGCCAGCACAGTGACCCAAATCAAGTACACCTACGATGAAGCACGTCATCAACAGGTGCATACTGTGTGTTGCTAATAGCTAACATGCTAACATGCTAGGGTTCTTTTGGTTTCATCCATAAGACGATCCTCCAGCGGTTTACTGAGGAACCATACCTTCAGTGAGGACTTTCTGCAGTTTGTGACCTGATGAGTTTGACTGCAGAGCTTCATTCAGCTCTAAAGTTTTGGGAACATTGAGGAGCTCAGTAGGACAGAGAGGACTGTGAACTGAGATGAACCTGGAGCAGACTGAGGAGGATTCACAGAAGATTCACAGCATGACGTTCATACAGGTGAACTGTCTTATTGTTGTGATTTGCGTGTGTGCGCGCGTGCGCAAAGTGATGTCTAGAAAATAAATGTAATGCTGATTTGGACATTATGGCTTTGCTAAGAGACACTTTCAAAGGAATACATTCATTATGTAGGCTAAAGTGTTTTTTGTTTCCCTTTTTTAAAAAACAAATCAGAAGCTGTTACTTAAAATCCATTTTAACTGACTTACTTTCTTATTTTATCTGAATATTTCATTTACACTTGGACTTATAGGAATACAATGTTCTTTACTGAAGAGAAGTGGGTTCACAGATACGATATGCTACTGCTATTTACAGAGACTCACCAAGGGAAAGAGTTGTGCCCAGACTTGGAGAACAATGGGAAACACTGCTGTAGTATTTTACTAATGAATCAGAAACTTTTCCTAATGATGTCATGGTGAGAGTGAACTTTGTTACTGAACTCTTTATTCTGCTCAGGGTCAGGCGGTGCACGCTGTGAGTCCCAAAGGGAGCTCGGTCATTCTCAGTCACTCTGCACTCTGCCTCTGGTTGTATGGCATATTGTGATGTTTTAGATTGGATGAGGTCAAAATTAAATGCATTCTCCAGACGCAAACACATTTAACCTCTGGAAATTCAACAGGTAGGCGTAACTGTTTTGTGACCCACAAAAATATGCAGCGAAATCCACGCCTCGTTACATTTTACAGAGTTATGGCCATAGTGTGCACACACACAGACGTGTTCTTATTTCTATTGCAGTGACATCATTTTGTAAAGATACACCAACCTTTTCTGTGCTAACCCTGTCATCAGACTTGTTTCAGTATGTTAAAACTGCTATAGTCTGGTGCATGTTTGCAAATACAGGAGGCACATGAAATGAGAACTGGGAACATCAGAACACAGACCTTGTTATGTCTTCCTCCCAGTACACTCTCTAATTGTTGTTTTTGCGTTGTGATACTGTTTCTAAGATATGCTGGGAATCCTAGCAGAGTTGTGTAGGGACACGCCGAGGAAGAGAAACATGGAGAAAGGGGAATAGGTAGGAAAAGGTAGATAAGACCCTCTGTGATGTTTTGTGTTTGATAATATCTGTGAGACTGTCTGCTCAGCGTCTCGCTGCCATACTGTGTCTCTTAACCTAATGCTGCCAGCAACTCAGCGTAAAAGGTATTGATGGATAACAGTTTGTTGTCCGAGAGTGATGGTCTTAGGGGATCAGTGTTGAAGGTCTAACAGGATTATTGTTGTGGTTAAACGGACAAAGAGGTTTCAGCTCTTCAAGGGTCAGAGATCAGGACCATTACATCTAGTGGCTGATGCATGGCTTCGGACTTATAGTTGTTTGTCAGATAAATGGTTTTCTTAAGTGTCCCACCAATATACAAACACATATTTTTTTCTCAAGGTTTTGTTGTCATTTGCTGAGGTTTGGAATGTTGATTTGAATACACCTCATTATGACAGAGATCAATGATGTTTGCTTGGCGTTTTGTAACAAGTTCAACACATATATAAATTCAACAACAGCTTCTCTTTAACATACATATGGTTGATGTTTTAGCCTACTTACATCATGTCATAACAAGCCCAGAGAACACTGCATGTGTGCCTTTGTAACAGTCACCACAAGAGCATAGGCTTTGTTTATGAGCACCATGGTTTCTGCTAGTGAGCAATACAATTGGTAGTTTCTGTTCACTAAAAAAAATGAATAGTGAGTAGCTATCCAATATTGCTGAATAAAGAGCAGCATAACTACAGTTACATCTGCAAATCACCTAAACTATGTATGGATACTGTTGCCCCCTTTTTGGACTCCCTTTATTCACATATTGAGGAATACATTTGTATGCTTTACAAAGGTGTCGACACACCTTTGGCAACATATTGTATCACCAAAATATGTATACTTTTGAATAAATGAGCAACTTACTGAAGGAACCACTGTTTAATTACTATGTCAGAGCTATTTAAAAAAAATGTCACACCCACTGTAGTGATGTTCTTGTGTCTTATGATCCATAAGGGCACATATATATTTAAATGTTTAATTCCCTTGGATAGAAAATCTGCTGAATAAAGGTCTTATGATTCGCCCCTGATGAAGAAGAGCAGAAAGAGACAATAAAGTGCTCTAGTTTGTCAACATGAGACTGTTTACATTAAAAAAACATGTGACGCATCTTACATTAAGTGCATTTCATATATAACAACACTTTCCATTTATATCATTTGGTCTCCGAGTCTATGGACTCTCACACTCTTGACATTTGGGAGACAACCCAAACACTCTCCTCGTCCCACTCCCCGACACTTCTGTTAGGCCATTTCCACCATGGTCTCCGTGGTAACGGTCCGGTACGGTGCCTGATATGGAAAAAATTATGCTGGATTTTCCGCAGCGTCCAGGAATGTCATCTCAAGTCTTTGCCAGCCTGTTTTGGCCTCTGAGGGAGACAATCTTGCTCCTGTGACACTGACTGCTAAACAACAAGTGGCGAGCTCACACAGCCCCCCCTGCAGCGCTGGACCTAACGCAGGGCCATTCAGAAACATATGCACTCCATAGATGAAAGTGGACGTAGTCACTGTGATGTCACCCATTAGTTTGTGTAATAAGGTAAAGCCTTGAGTCTATCATTTTGGTTTCTAACTGTTGACATTTTGATTTTTAAAACCAGAAAGGACACCGAGGATGGAGCAACTAAATGCTGAAGAAGACATTTTTAGGAGATCAAAATGTTATAGTAACTTAGCAAACTGAAAGTTATCGTGAAAGGGTTTGAGTTGTAAGACAAAAAACACAGCGCATACAGACTGGACACAAGCTAGCCCCGCCTTATTATTGTATTGGTTATCATTATTTATTGTCAACTTTCCTCTAAATGGGTCCACAATTTACAAAATTACATACTGAATTGAAGAATACCTTAGACTACTATTGAGACCAAAATATTTAGAAAGTAGGGTCATTCCCTCATAGACTTTTATAGATTCAGACTTATTGTTTTTTAATTTCCCCCTGCTTTTGATTGGAAAGAAGTGTAAATCTCTCCTGCATTGTTTTCGCTTTCTTACCTGGAATTTGCCACCAGATGCTCACACACGCTTGTGTTTGTTTGTTTGTTTGTGTATTGCACTCACACATACTTCCTGTAGCCACTGACACCTTCAATTGTCCCATTGTGTTTGAACAGAAAACACTGTGGCCAGAGTAAATGGCAAACAACTTGCTTGAGATAGACAAGGGACTAACATTATATTGGCCTTAAATAACAGCCAGCAAAGCCCTTTAAATCATATTAACCTACCAGTAAGAACAAACCAAATTGTTCCAAACCATAAGATGTTCCTTCAGTTTAAAATCGTTGTGGAGATTAGTGAAATGCTTGTGTAACAGTTGTTATATTGGATAAACAGATGATAAACAAAGGAGAGGTGAGGAGCATGGTTAGGCTGCCCCCCCTGAGCCTCATCAACAGGCCTCTGATCTCCGGTCTGCTCCAAATAAAACAATAGGGCCAAACCTAAGCCCAAGCATCAAGCATACTGTACGAGTCACGCTGCAATGAGTCATACAGTTTAACACTTGACAGTATTTATAAAATGAGTGATGATTAAATAACTAACCCCCCAAAGCCGACAGGTGGAAGCTGGGGTGGTGGTGGGGCAGGCAAGCAGCAGCGATGTGGAAGTAGCTGCAGCAATAGCAGCTGCAAGCAATGCATAGAGAGATTTCTGGCAGGTTAAATAGAGCGGCATATTAAGGAGACTCTGTTTGGATAGAGTGGCAAGGGGTGTTATGTATGAATGCAGCATACTGTAAGTGCTCGAGTTGACTGCCTGAACTAGCTCGACGGCCTGATGGATGTATTATGCTCCATTAGGAGAGGTGAGTAACTCCAGTGGATGGATGGATCTATTAATGGATGGATTATTGGATGGATGGGTGAGTGAGTGCAGGTTGACAGGTATTGAGCGAGAGTGTTGAGACCACCACAGCCGGCCCAGTCCCTGGTGGGATGGAGGGACGGGTGAATGGGCCTGGTGGCTTAAGCACCACCTGATGCCTCCTCCTGTCTTTTTGTTTAAAGTGAAGAAATTATATCATAGGCAACTAAGGGAAAGGGTGTGTAATGGTAGGAGTGTTTCCTTTTGCTCTTCAATGTCACATTACTCCCTTTGGAAGTCAAATAATTCCCTAAATGCAATCGATTGTCGTTTCAATGGAAACACCTCTCACACAGCAGCGATGTGTACTATCTGCAGCTACAGAATACTAAAGAACAAAGCAACAAGCCTCTGCATGCCACACACAGTCACTGCTTCATGTGGCCACAACATGTTGGAGGTCTTTACTTCATTATACAAAGAGGTACCTCAAGGGAAAGACTTTGTTTTATCTTTGGCACTGGCTGTGCGTGTTGTTTAATTTAAGTCATAACATATCGATGACGATCTTTTTGATGATTGCACATGACTTATGATAAAGAAGACGGTGCTTGAAGGGACACAATTAATAATTTACTCAACTTTTTCCGAGTGCTTTCATGTAAGGGGCTTTCAGGGAATCTATCCATGATGTTGGGTGTAATCCACCTTTTGTAACAAAGTGATAACATGAATTTCAACAAATATTTAAACCTTAAAATACATCGGTATATGAAAAACACATTAGATGTATAATCTTAGACCCGTACCAAAACTTGATATAACTAGTGATGCTAGTTGGCATCAAAATATATCTATTCTTAAATCTTGACATAACTCTGACTCGCAAGTACTGGATATTCAGTGAAACTGCACCTGCTGAGCTTGTTATTTGTGGATCTTATCAAGCAGCACTTGTATTTTGCTGACTTAAATGAAATTCTGAGATTTTTAGCAATTCAGTTTTTCCTATCGCTGAATGATTCAAAATCTGTCACCTCTCAATCAGCAATACTCAATCTGCAAGTCAGTGGTTTCACAATCAATATGAATCTGAGACGTTGGTGTGACCTTTACTGCCACTCACATCCTGCCTTACATGCTGAGCAATCCATTTCTCCATCACATGATGGTGAATGTGTGTTGATGTTGATTTAAACGATGATAGAGGGCTTTGTCTGGGTAAATATGCAGAATTGTATAATATAGCTAATAATTACTGGTGAATATTGCATTTATAAATAACTTACCACTGACACGGCAGATTTAAGGAATTTGCCTGGATTACATTTTTATATTTACATAATCAGAAAATAAAAGGCCGATAAATGTATCTGCCAAGTTTCAAAATGTTCACCCTGAACATGCCCGCAAAATGTTTAGTGACATTAAATATGCTTTCCTGATCATAAACAAGATCCACTACTAACAACTGAAGGTATTGGTTAACTTCATGGAAAGATCATGTTCTTGGTTGAATAAAAAAAAGCACATGACATGTTGACTTTAAAACCATTTACCAAAACCACAATCGTCCCCTAACCTTAACCAAAGTGTGTGTTTGTTTTCTATACATGCCAGAATACAGCAGCCCTCTGCTTTATACACAAACAAACAAACAAATAAACAAACAAACACATTAGTGGCATGTACAGTAGACGTAATTATCTACCACTCACCATCATTCTATTTGGGTATAAAAAAAACAGTTCTCAATACACTCGTATTTAGCCAAACCCTTACTATTAAGCACTTTTGATTCCTCTTTCACCATAAAGGCATTGCTTTCTTTCACAATCGAACTGTCACACAATTGATCATTTTGTGGGTGAAGTATTCCTTCAACTCAGTCATTTCTAGGAATTAAACATCCTCTTAGTTCAGTTTCAAATCTTCTTACTTCTACATCATGAAGATTTCAGCATCCATGCAGTCATGTTGAAAACAGGGACTTCCCTTTCCCTGGTCTTTGCTACACTGACTGTTGAACAGGTGTTTTGTCTTTGAGATATTTAGAACAAAGCAGAGGTAGATCCCCTCACAGGATTGAGACCTGTTTAACTCACCATGAGGAGTAATTTGAGCCTGAAACCGACCTCAACAACAACTTAATGGAGAGAAAGGAACTAGGAACTAGGAACTATTATCTGTCAGTTACCACAACAAACCTGAATAACCCTGGAACATTTTGGAAAGCCATAAAATCGATATCCACCGGTGAAATCCGTAATGAGCTACCTCCGTGCCTTACCACAGCATCTGGCTCTATATATCGGACAGGGCTTCTATGCTAAATTGCTTTAATGAGCATTTTGTGTCCTGTGGCTCTCTGTTTGATTCTGTCACTAACTCTGCTTCTGTGAACACCTCAATCCGTGACTCTGAACAATGTGGTCTGGAAAACCCTTTCAGTTTTACTCCTTTTACTATTGATGTTGTTCATGAAGCCTTAATCAAGTTAGATCCTAAGAAACCGTCTGGCCCGGACAACGTAGAACCTTTCTTTTTAAAGATAGCTGCAGATTTTATTGCTCCATCTCTCACTTCTCTTTTTAACCTCTCCCTCAGCTCAAACACAATTCCAAAAATATGGAAGTCAGCGTATGTCCTGCCTTTATTAAAAGGAGGGGAGGCCACCTTTTTAAATAATTATAGGCCTATCTCTAAATTGTCAGTTCTAGCTAAGGTTCTTGAACGCCTAGTGAGTCAATTCAATTCAAAACCTTTATTTATCCAGGTAAAATCCCATTGAGATCAATGATCTCTTTTTCAAGGGAGACCTGCAGCAGTAGGTTCCACAAGAAGACATAAAAACATAAACAACAGAACAACAAAAGGACATCATACAGCAAAATGTACACTGATTACAATTTACATATCTATCCACATGTACAGGTACCAACAGCATCTGATTTTGTTGCATCCAACCGAGCTTTAAAAACATGTAGTGGTACTAGCTTGGTAATTTTCCATTCTTTTTGCAGACTGTTCCATGTTAGTGGAGCTGCACATCTAAAAGCTTTCTTCCCTAAGACAGTCCTAACACTTGGCACATTTAATAAAACCACAGCATGCGATCTCAGGCAATAAGTACTTTCAATTCGCCGAGAGATCAGGGAGCAGATATAAGATGGTAGTTTATCCAACATGGCTTTGTAAATGAAAAAGTACCAGTGACTGAGCCTCCGTACAGTAAGTGATGGCATAACCGCCTTGGTATACAGGGTACAGTGATGCGTAAGTGCTTTACAATTTGTCAAAAATCTCAGTGCACTGTGATACGCAGCATCTAACTTGCTCAGGTAATTGGCAGGTGCATTCATATATAACAAATCACCATAGTCCAGCACAGGTAAAAGGTCACAGTGACTAGCCTTTTCCTGGCCTCAAGCGAGAAACAGGACTTATTTCTGTAAAAGAAACCTAGCCTAACCCTCAGCTTTTTAAGCAGGTTATTTACATGAAATTTAAAAGTGAGACAGTCATCAAGCCAGATACCCAGGTATTTGTAACAGGTAACCACTTCAAATGGTATTCCTTGCGTAGTTACAATATCCAAAGCAGTCTCTGGTGTATTTTTAGCTTTAGCTTTAGAAAAGAGCATTACCTTGGTTTTATCCACATTTTAAAAGAAGCTTAAGCTCAGAGAGCTGAGCCTGAATAATGTTAAAAACAGCCTGTAATTTAACAACAGCCTCGTTAAACGAGGGACCTGCACAGTACATAACGGTATCGTAAAAATGTAAGGTTGCTCCTTGGACATTTTCACCTAAACTATTCAAATAGATAGAGAATAATAGCGGACCTAAAACTGAACCTTGTGGTACACCATTAGTGATGTTTAACCGCTCAGAAGGCATGTCCTGCATGGCTGGATATGCCAATACTGAGTGAACAGATAAAGGAGTTTTTATGTACAAATAACATCCTGTCTAAACATCAGTCAGGCTTCAGAAAGCAACATAGCACCATCACTGCCACAATGAAAGTAGTAAATGATATTACGAGTATTTTAGATAATAAGCAGAGTTGGGCAGCTCTATTTGTTGACTTGTCCAAAGCGTTTGATACCGTCGATCATCGCATCTTAAAGCAGTGGCTACTCAGTATAGGCATATCCAGCCATGCAGTGGGGTGGTTTGTGAACTACCTCTCTGAAAGGTCCCAATGTGTTCACTTTGATGGGCTGTCTTCTGAGTGGTTAAACATTACTAATGGTGTTCCTCAAGGTTCTGTTTTAGGTCCGCTATTATTCTCCATCTATATCAATAGTTTAGGGGAAAATGTCGATGGAGCAACCTTACATTTGTATGCGGACGATACCGTTATGTTCTGTGCAGGTCCCTCCATTAAGGAGGCTGAACATTATTCAGACTCAGCTCGCGGAGCTTAAGCTTCTTTTAAATGTTGATAAAACCAAGGTAATGCTCTTTTCAAAAGCTAAAAAGACACCAGAGCCTGTTGTAGATATTGTAACTACGCAAGGAATACAACTTGAAGTGGTTACCTGTTACAAACACCTTGGATCTGGCTTGATGATTGTCTCTCTTTTAAACTTCATGTCAATAACCTGCTTAAAAAACTGAGGGTTAGGCTAAGTTTCTTTTACAGGAACAAGTCCTGTTTCTCACTTGAGGCCAGGAAAAGGCTAGTCACTGTGACCTTTTTACCTGTGCTGGACTATGGTGATTTGATGTATATGAATGCACCTGCCAATTGCCTGGTCAAGTTAGATGCTGCGTATCACAGTGCACTGAGATTTGTGACAAACTGTAAAGCATTAACCCATCACTGTACCCTGTATGCAAGGGCAGGTTTGCTTTCACTAACTGTACGGAGGCTCAGTCACTGGTACATTTTTATATACAAAGCCATGTTAGGGAAACTTCCATCCTACATCTGCTCCCTGGTCTCACGGCAAATTGTAAGTGGCTACTGCCTGAGATCGAATGCTGTGGTTTTATTAAATGTGCCAACTGCTAGGACTGTTTTAGGGAAGATAGCTTTTAGATGCACAGCTCCTCTGTCTTGGAATAGTCTGCAAAAGGAATGGAAGCTGTGCAATTTGGTTCCACTAAATGTTTTTAAAGCAAGGATAGATGCTATCCAATCGGAAACTGTTGGAATCTGTAAATGTTACTAGCTATGTAAACTGTAGTCGCTGTAAATATGCTGTATGATGTCCTTTTTGTTTTTCTGTTATGTTTATATGTATTCATGTGGAACCTACTTGCAGCAGGTCACCCTTGAAAAAGAGATCAATGATCTCAATGGGATTCACCTGCATAAATAAAGGTTTGAAATGAAATGAAAAGTAATAATGCATCTCATATTCGAGCCCGTGAAGTTGTTTCTGTACGGATTATTTAGTTTGAGGCATGTAACTTCGAAGACAAAAAGTACATCGACTGCTCTCAAAACAAAACTGTTGAGAACAAACAGTACAATTCTGACAGTCTCCCAAATGTTTGTACTTCTCATAAACACTCTCTGTGGGGGTGTTTTTATTCACCTGCTGCTAACTGCGTCGGAAACATCTAGAAAGGTTGTTGATGCACGCGTGTGCCTCCAGCCCTTCGTTCTTGTTTACCATCAGCCGCACTCGTCCGGCATGTTCCTGGAACAGAAAATGCACCAGAGGGCTGGAGATGGACATGTGTCCACTCCTCCACAGGGTCAGCAGAGGAGACCTCCACACTGACAGGCTGCAGCTGGGACTCCCGGCCTTGCTGCGTAGCATCATTGGGATGCAATCATCGGGAGAAAGAGAGGGATTGTTCCTCAGGATGTGTGTGTCTGGCCCACGCAGTGTGACTGTCAAAGCCAATCTCAATGCTGGATTATTCTTCTTGTTGTTTCCTTATTTAACACATTCAAAGTTCATTGACACAACTGCCTTTTTGTGTGAGTGTGTTACTTCTCCCTAGGATGTGTGTGTAGGCTCTATTGGTACCATATGTCCTCCTCGGCCCCCGCTGTTGAGTCTATTTTCGGGGAAATGACCTCACAAACAGAAGCATTGCTAATCTGATATCTGGTTCCCTTTTTTCGTCGGATGCGTGAACAATGAAGTGTCACTTTCAAACATCTGGAGGGCTTGTGAACGCCTGAGTCACCACAGGGCGGGTCGGGCCTATGGCTGTGTACATATTGAATGTACCACCATACATGAGTCTTACAACACAACGCCTACTGAAGTTGTGAAACTATTTTCTATCGGCCATCCGAGGTGATTCACTCTCCTCATATCTCTGATGAAATGGAAATGAATCACAAACACTCCCTTGTCAGGTGACTTCCTTTTCTGAATCAGGGGTCATATCTGAGGGTCCTTGCACACACATACACACACATTCACCCAACCCTTACAGATGGCTACAATCAACCTCTTGTGCATTTACCGTCAATGAAGCATCACTGCCACACTTTTATACATCAGTCATGCATAATAGCATTCTTAACACGTTAGTACGACTGAATCAATCTTCACTGGACGGTAAACGACGTGTACAAATGACGAGACGTGACAGTAAAAGCCAGTAAGCATAGTTTAGAGCACCTTTCTCAGGAGGTATGAGATTGAGTAAGAGGTGTTAAGCCATAATTATAGTTCAGTATGAAAAGTTACAGAGAACGGTCTCATATTTGCTCACCTTACTGACAGAAACCATATTATTAATTTAGGATGGACAAAAGATTGCATGTTCAAATCTAGGTTTTCGGCAAAGATACAAACCAACTTCCCAACAACATGTCAATCAGATTTTTAGAGATGCACGGATACTAATATTGAATTTCAGTCCAATACTGACTCAAATAGCTGAATCAGTTACAATAAGCCAATCTGATATCAAACACCATTCATTCAATAGATTTACATCTTTGTTTGAGCCTGTTTGCATTATATTCTTACAAAGTTAGAAAACCAATGTTTAAATCAATCCTGACATAAAATAAACATCCTATTTACTTCCACACAAGGAGGCGAAAATACTAGTATCAGATCAGTACTCTGTATTGGCCAATACCATGAGCCTTGCTAGCGATTTATTTTTTTAAATAAGATCGGTCAATACAGAAGACTTTAAAAGGCCAAATAGGAATTGTATTACCGGGCTATTTAAAAAAACGCTGCATCTAATATGGAATAAGTATTTCTTTACTCTAAAGCTTTCCATCTGATATAGTTTGTGTTATAGTCAGTCAATCCAAGTTATTCTTTACCTTTTTTAAATTATGTATAAATTCAGGCTTTCGTGGGAAACCATTGGGTCACTTTTTTGTCTGATTCTGACCATTAGGGAATGGCTGACCTGTGAGAAGAGGACACCGCCCATTTTCTGTAAATGTTCTACAAGTGCTTATTATGCTAAGAATGTTAAATGTGCTGACATTTTAAAAACCTTTGTGTAGGCAATGTTCTCTTTTGTCCTAAAAGGCTTTTTAGGGAGCCCTGCTCGCCCAACCTACACTGCCTCACAATTATTGATTCAGCCTCTAGCTTATTGATCAACCCAAAGGGGGGTCTAAGGCACAGCTGTGTCTTTACGACCACCATGTCAGTCTCCTAATGACCGATTAAAGCACTCATTTGCAGAAAAATACCAAAACAAGTCATACACAATTAAAGCAATAATGGTGCACATTGCTGTTTGTTTATAATGTCTTTAAATTGGCATCAGATATAAGAGCTGCATTCTTTCAGCAGACTGGATTTCTAAATTCATGAATGCTAAATAAATAAAAAAGCCTTAAAGTTCACTAACTTAATGTGATAAATACATTTAACAAAAAAGAAAAAAAAAAACCTCCCTAATGATTTGTGGTTGGAAAGTAGTAAATGTTACGAAATAGAGGTTAGTGATGTAAACAGATTCAAGACACATGGATCAGGCAGAAAGAAAACATCCGCAACATTTCGTACTCTCAGAGGACCTCTGAAAGGTGTTTTAGGACCTTTCAGAGGTCCTAAAACACCTGCCAAAACCTCACCTCCTGAGGCTGGTTTGTACGTTCCTAGAAGCAGGGAGGCCTTTCCAGAGCCTATCCCATAATTTCTTGGCAGCCTTAGTTGAAAATATGCAACCCATGACCACTAGATGGGGAACAGGAGGTCAGCAGTGCCCACACTGAGTCTACCACAGAGGGACTACTTGTAGATTTGACCCTGCTGGGTAAAGCCACTGATAGTGAAGGGGGAACCGCTGCTGTTGGTGAAAGTGACAGTGGAAAGAAAACGGAAGAAGAGTGGAGAAAGATGAGTGTGAACCTTTTTACTTTCAGACTAGAGGTTCCAGTGTGATAAGGAGGGAAAGGCATGGAGAGATAGCAAAGGGAAAGAAGTGTGAGAGAGAAAGAGAGAGAGAGAGAACCGCTTTGAGGAGGAGGCACTGAAGCAGGGGACAGGCCTGAGTGAAGGGGGGTCAGGGGGGGGGAGTGGTTAGCCTCTATTACTGCCTGTATATAGAGAAGACGGGGTCTGACGGAGCAGATCCAGAGAGAGTGAGAAACGGGCACAAGAGAGACTGACTTTTTACCTCTCTTCCAGTGGATGACTTCCTGAGCAACACTTTTTTATTTTATCGGATTACAAAACCAGGATTTCTCCCTCCACTAAAGGTAACAACACTTTTATCTTTCTTCCCATTCCACAGACTTCAGACAGGTGCAGGCTCAACGTCACTGTGCTTAGTTTATGCTGATCTCATGTTACTTTAAATAGCTTTTGATTTATGGAAATTTAAACTCTTTTGATTTACATTTTTCTGAGATTAGAGCTAATCCCTGCCTGCTTTATTTAAAGAAAGGCACACAATTTAGTCTTTATTGTGGCGACATGTTTACCTTCTGGGTGTAGGATGTAGGACACAATATTGAAGTTATTAATAGGTTTAGAATATGAGCGGGAGACTTGCAAGGTTTTTTTTCTTCCCAAGAGGTTATTGAGTCCACTGTGTGTGGCGGATCCTGTTGTGTAATTCACAATAAAACTGATAACACAGATTGCAGTTATTCTCACGCTCACCTGTTGTGGTGCCGGCTCCTCTAGACACCTGCACGCTGTTATAAATACTCTCTGTTCTCCTTGACCTGGTGGCTGTTTTAAAAATAGAGCTGCAAAGATAATGGTCAAGGACTGTGTGACACTGGAGCTGAAAGGGCTTTTAATGCAGATATCCTAAAACAAAAAGCATGACTTATCTGTTGGGTGGTGCACTTTGTGTCTCAAAGTGCAGATGTGTGAAGGAAAGTGAAACAGTGGGATACAAAGTGTAAGCAGGGATCATTAAAGGTTTTTTTCACTAGAATACAAAAAAAAAGCGTTTCTCACTGACCTCTCACAGCCATACAGGTTTTTGGTTGTTCATGATTTAAATGTGTCTCCTAATATTTCTGCCTCCACCCCAAATAAATGGGGAGGTGGACACATTTTGAATTGAGCTCACAGCATTGAAAAGTACATTCAAATTATTCAAACTTGTTAAAAGCTGTCATAAAGACAATTGAGCAATTAGGCATATTCAAGACCTATCTGGACTCTGGGAAGAGATGCTGTAGAAGATTGAACACAACCCTGTCAGCTTCTTTGAATTTGATAAGAAACGGGGGAAATAAAACATTGCAAGATACCACAAAAGGTGAGGGAGATAATTTGTTCTGGAAATGTTGGGTTAACTGATCCTTTTTAATAAATGTATCTGAATATTATCATAGTTTCCGCTCTGTGTTGCTCAAGTTCCTGCGAGGTTTAAGTTGTGAACATGGTCCTGAGGCTGAGACTGTGACAGGGCAGTTCTAATTGTACTGTGTGTGTGTGTGTGTGTGTGTGTGTGGGTGTGTGTGTGTGTGTGTGTGTGTGTGTGTGTGTGTGTGTGTGTGTGTGTGTGTGTGTGTGTTGTGTTGTGTGTGTGTGTGTGTGTGTGTGTGTGTGTGTGTGTGTGTGTGTGTGTGTGTGTGTGTGTGTGTGGTGTGTGTGTGATGGTGTGGTGTGTGTGTGTGTGTGTGTGTGGGTGTGTGTGCTGTGTGTGTGTGTGTGTGTGTGTGTGTGTGTGTGGTGTGTGTGTGTGTGTGTGTGTGTTGTGTGTGTGTGTGTGTGTGTGTGTGTGTGTGTGTGTGTGTGTGTGTGTGTGTGTGTGTGTACATTATGCATGTGCAATGTGTGTGTGTGTGTCACCCTTGTTGAGGGTTCATTTGTCCCATGGCTGCAGTGTGGGATCAGTAGCTTGGCTACAGCTGTCTGCAGCACTGATGGACCATATGGCAGGTTCTGTAGGCTTCATTAGACTGAAAGGAGCTAAGATTATCAACTCAACTCAAATGTGTCTTCAGCTGAGAACTGTACAATTTATATTTGCTTATACATTAATTAAGGCACATTTTAGTTGCTCTACATTAAGAAGTGGGTTGCTCTGTTATTGGAAGTTATTGATTAAGGTATTGTTAGCAGCCATCATTAGGAGCACTTGTGTTTTTTTGACAGTTTGACCTAAAGGCCTCAGCAACAGCTCGTTCAGCAGACTGGTGGGTGTTTTATTGCACTGCTGCTCAGAGTCCGCCACAACAAAACACTTGTGTAAAGGAGGGGACCTGCCCATCCCATGCTGCCATATGCCCATTTGTGAGTGTGTGAGTGAGGTGTGTGTGACTAAAGGCCCAGTCATGCAGAAAACAGGACAGCAAATATATTTTCCAGAGCTCTGCTTTATGTGGAGAGTGTCCATTGTGCTGTGAGATCTGATTGTGTAATTAATGATGCTATTTATGTTAGCAGTGGGCCAACCCCTCGCCTTTGTCCTGCACCTCACCAACTCACACACTCAGTAACCTGAGACCAATACACACACACACACACATCCACACAAACAATTATACACATGGATGATTGTTTGACCTTTGTCTGGCCTGAGAGTGAGAGTTGGGGATTACTCGTGTACACACACGTACACACACACCCGGTCATTGAAGGTGTTGCACGTGTACCAATACTTGAAAAATAAATAGTGTGGCAGTTAAATTCAGTGGAATACCTGTATTACCGACACGGTGGCCAAAGGGAAATGTACCTATTTGCATCAAAGTCAAATAAAAAATCACGATCAGGTGACACAAATAGTGAAAGCACTTAATTCACACTTTCCATTTCTTAAATCACTCAATGTTTAGATTGTCAGAGTCACCAGCTAGGGCACAAGTGTGAGTCTATTAGCTTTTGTGACTTAATAAACAGACATGTACTGTATGTTTATAGTTTCCCTCTGCCTGCCTTGTTGCTGTGCCAGCATGACATTTGGATAAACTTTATTGTCCCTCATGTCCATTACAACTGGATGTGGGCTGTGGCTGTTCACTCAGACAATTTCCTTGAGTGTGACGGATTAGCTTTGACAACAGGACATTACTTTATTTCCGGTACTAAGATAGCATGCTAATATCATACAGCAACAACCCCCTCCCTCATTGTAAATGCACTGACAAGTCCCTCTTAGATAAAGTAAAAATAATAATAATTACAGGATTATAGTGCAGCTGGATTAACATGTAACAGTTCTTGAACTGTCAGTACTTGTGAAGTACTGACAGTTCAAGTAGGACTTTATCCCAGCACTAGGAGAGGAAATAAAGAAAATGAGGGAACCACATGAAGGGCTGACAGTCCAAGAAGGTTGCTAAAAAACCTTTCACCTGCAGACCTGAAGTAATCCTATTGTATATCATTCAATTAGTTTAAATACCTCATCACATGCATGTTTTCCAGCACTTTCTTGCTGAGTGCATTTTCATATTTAGCTGCTGTTTGTCTTGGAAGCTTGAGGGAACATGAGAATAAATAAGCAGATGATCTCCTGGAATCATGTGGGTTTGCTGCCAGCTCTCTTTAAATGTATCTTCTGTGTGTGTGTTTGTGTTCAAACCGAGTTCATGTGCATCAGTGTGTATGTGAATTACGAAGCGGGAGGTTGACAGTGTGTTGGCAGCAGTCATACTCCAATTATGCTGCTCACAGTGTGAACTCTCCACCTCACTTCCTGTGAGATTGTGAAGCATTTGGAGTGTCTCTTGTTAGGAAAAGCGGGCCAACGTTCACACACGCTTTTCTTTTATAGTATTACCTTTACCTAAACATCTTTCTATCCTATTTCCTGTCTGCTCTTTCTCCCAGATTCATCATGAAGCTCTTCCTGTTGTCGGTGGCGGCGCTGCTCCTGGTGGTGGCAGAGAGCTCTGCAGAAAGAATCCTGTCCAGAAGAACCAAGAGGGATCTGGCCAACCCGCTGCATGTTGGGGGCATCAGGGACCCTCATGGCTCCTACTGCGAGAGGAGGGGGGGCTGCTGCCCCGGCAGAGACGACATCTGCACCGTTCCCTACCTGGACACCATCTGCTACTGCGACTTGTTCTGCAACCGCACCATCTCCGACTGCTGCCCCGACTTCTGGGGACATTGTCTGGGCATTCAGCCGCCTTTCATAGGTGAGTAAGGGTGCACAAGCCAGGGTGTAAATGTTTGTATCAGTGAGTTTGCAGATGTGTGTGGGCCTGTCGTAGATGGTTAGGCTCACAGAGAGCAACACAGAAACCCACTGACAGACTCAGCAGCATGAAACCTAAAAATGAAATTACATACCTGCTTTTTTCAAATCACAAGAAAGAAACATGGTTCAAGTAATAATTTCGATTTAAGTAAAAGTCTGTTAATTATCTTTTAACAAATAGGTAACACAATGGTGATTGAGCCTATGACCCGCTGATGAAAGCTCTTGTATTTGCAGTTTTACAGACGGTGTGTCTCTGGGCGACACTGTATCGATTATAAACTTCAATAACTGCTTATCACCATTTGTTCGATTGTAACTTTAAATTAAGAAATGTACAAACATGATTGGACAGGCCATATTTGTTAGGCCTGTATAACTTGTTTTTTCAAATAAATACATATTAGAACTTGATGCTGAAATAAAATGTAAGTAAACAGATACATTCCTAAAAAAACATTTCCCTGCAAAAAAAAAAGTAAGATTATCGTCCTTTCAGCAAAGATTAAAATAACAATCCCCTCTCCCGTTCCTGCTCCTATGTCCTCTTCCGGTCATTTTTTTTTAACAGTCCCTTAGTAGAAAGGTTAAGATTTTAGCTAATTTAGTATTCTCTTTTCTTACTACTGTTTGATTCCCTACATTCCCTATAGCCTCCTCTCAGTGCAGAGGTGTAAAATGTGCCAGCGACAGCAGAGGCCTACCTGAGAACAGAGCAGGGAACAGTGGGCTTCTTATTAAGCCAGACAGAGGGGGGGTGGATGGAGGGATGAATGGAGGTCAGGAGAAAGAATGTGGGCTATGTGGCGGGAAGGAGGGACAGTGAGCGGGCGCAGGACCGGAGGTAGAGGGATCGCCGCAGGTATGTGTTCCCCGGACGACAAAGTAGCGGGATCATGATCTGGGACACAAAAATGAATGCATGTTAAGACACACACACACACACACACACACACACACACACACACACACACACACACACACACACACACACACACACACACACACACACACACACACACACCACACACACACACACACACACACACACACACACACACACACACACACACACACACACACACACACACACACACACACACACACACAGCCTGGAGGAAAGCTATGGTACTTCAAAAGAAAGGGGGTGATAGATTCTATTTTAAAATGTGTCTCTCTGTTTTGTCACAAGTTGATGTAATCCATGACTCAACATTCAATGCTAGATTTTTCTCGTTATGTTGTAAAAGTTAGTGTCTAAGTATAATATTTGCTTACATAAAACAATGTCCCCATCACATCATAGAAAAGAGTCACGCTAACTTATTACATGAAACCACATACTTTCAGTCCAACAGAATCCCCCTGATATAAAATCCTTCAATGCCAATGAGTAACTTGTCACACTGCTCTGCAGTAACTCAGTGCGGAGACAGCTGTGAGGGGGATGATGGGTAACAGAGGGCCTCACTCATAAATCACACAATCAGCTCTGGGCCTCACACAAGAGGAAAGGAAACCTGCACACATTGTAAATCTTCAGCCAGCTCATGCCTTAAATTCCACATAAAACTCACACTGACAGCATCTTCCACTGTAAATGCTTTAGGAAAAACCTCCCTGTAAGTCTGTCAACAAGTCAATATAGTTTTCACAATTTATAAGTAAGCAGGGTTTAAGTGTAATGGGTCAAAATAAATCAAAAGCACTGCTTATATTGTGTCACTGCAGAATGTACAAAACATTTATTGGTGTTTAATTATTGATGTACTAGACGAGCTTTTCCCACTGGAGGTGGTGAGGTGGAGAATAATCAGTTTAAAGCGTGAAGAGGGCCCAGGAAGCCTGGGAAGGCAGCAGAAAAGCTAGCTCCACATTCCTACACTGGATTACTGGAGCTCAGAGCTGCTTAGACTGCAAATATTCTGTGTGTACACTCACATAGGAACACACACAGGGAGTTATGATAACACTTTTTATTGTGCTTGCAAGTGAAGGCATCATATTGTATTATATTAGGTGTGCCTGCACCTCGGTCTCCCTGTGTATTATTATAAATATTAAACTGCGACTCTTTGTCTCCTCTCAGGCACCTGCGAAAGAAATGGAAACACATTCTTTTCAGGGCAAACATACAGAGAGAACTGCAATTTATGGTATGTAAACTCCTTTTTTCTCACTCTTTTAACCTATTAAATGCCCCATTTCGTAGCTTGGAAACTTCCTCTATGTTCACTTCATCTATATTCTCTGCACTACTTGTCATGAGACTTCATATAAACCACTAAATGCTTAAACTGAAAGATATATTCAAGCCCAATATGCCATGTTTTTATGGATGTGCTATAACAACAAAATGTAGATCTCTTGGGCATCACATTTTCCACATTTCATACTGATATTCCTAAAACCTCTGGGATCTGGGGTAAACAGTTGGGTGGGTTTGCACACAGCACATGTGTTTCTAATAATAAAGCCACTGGTGGGTGTAACATTCAGCTTTTCTATCTATATTTTTTGTGGAAGTCTTATGACAGGATCTTCATATCACACACACGTTGTCCCTTTCTACCTCCGCTTCCTCTACTGTCCCTCCTTGTTTATAACGGGATCATTCTTTATAAGTTGTTTTGACAGCAGGAAAAAGTACAGGTGTAAATTATACATTACTGATAGGTGGTTTACATTAACCATAGCTGGTGCTAGTATTGTGCGCTCTACTCTGGCAGACTGTCACTGTACGGACACTTGACAAGGACATAGCCATCATTTTTGTTATTTGTTACAGCTAGTGCTTTTCCTGCCTTGACAAGTTACAATGACTGTTTTGATATGGCCTAGTGCAGTATGAGAGTTATGAGATAGACAATAAAGAAATTCACACTTAAAGTTAAGGAAACAAGTGACTTTAGGTGGGTTTTAGATGCTACCAAGAACAATATGTATTACATCAGTTGAGTAGGTTCTATTTCCGGTTTGCTTTGTTGGTTTAGTTGTTAGTTTGTTGATTTTCATCAGCCAAGGAAAGCCGATGCAAATATTTATGTGGATTCACAAATAATTGTTCACTTAAGTTGACATTGCAAACATAGGGTATGGCCTTGGGGGAGGAGTTAGTCTTGTTTTCAAATTTGCTAGATAATTTATTAAATGGCTAATGTTGATAAAGCCTCTTTGTTATTATTTATCCCAAAGCATTCACTGTTATGATCTTAAAAAGTGAATACCAGCTCAGCAGTCTGTGTCTGTAACAGTATGTATAACTGAGAATACATAATAAAAAACAGGAAACTGGAAAATAAAGATACACATGTGTTCCCTATGCTGGATAATAAAACAAAGCCATGTATTCTTGTTTGCATTCTTTGTTTAGATCTCCTTGACAAGGTTGCATATTGTTTCCAGTCCAGCTTTGAATGTTATGACCCTCACATGATGAGAGTTTCTAAAAACAGTAGTTGAGATTAGCTCTGTCTTTTTTTATCTCCTTGGCCTTCTGCACGCTGAGGGCAACATGAGTCTGTTGTTATTTTTCTGCGAGATATCGGCGACAGTCAAGGAGAGGGAAATCAGATCTTGAGACACTAAAGGAAGGAGACAGATGAGGTCAAGTTAATGAAGACAGGAGGAAGGGAAGTTCAATTCCTCACCTGTCCTCCACTGTGATTTCTCACGTCTGTGTTATTTGATGTTCCTCAGAAACCCTGTGTACGTGCGTGAACATGTACACAAATGTTGTATACATCCTTATTATATTTATCCTAACGTAACAAGAACACCCTGTGGCTGTGTGTCACGACAAGTCCCAAACCAGGCTGACCCCGCTGATCTGCACATCCTCTGCTTAAAACCTCGCAGCTGTTTGACTGTAGAAGCTGCGCTGCGTCAATCTAAAAGGCCTGAAATATGACTTTTATCATGACAGCTCAATTAGATTCAACCTGAAGGGTCTGATGGTTGAGTCGATATGTGAAAAAGGCAGTTAATTGATGAATGGTGTGACAAGCTTTTCTACTTGAGGAAAGACTTGGGGAGGTTGGTCTAAAAATATCCTCCAGTGTCCCAGGTGACTGGAAAAAAGCGTTTATGTGCTAACTCCCCCTTTCACCATTAACAAAAGAGTCTTACACAAACGCTCTCACATGTGTTTGTAAAGGCAACACACATGGATGCTTGAAAAATGGCACCACCGCTGTGGTGCAGAGGGACACACACACTCCCTTTTCCTGCTCCCACTCTCTCCATTTATTAATTTCCCAAATGTGCGTCCTCCCGGCTCGGTCAGGGCTGCAGGGAGGAGGACAGCCAGGGCTTCCTCTCCGAGTCAAAAGGCTACTCTCCCTCTTTCCCTTCCAAAGTCTCCCATTAGCAGAGTTCAAAGTCCCACATGTTGTTATCTAACCTCCTACATGTCTTGATAAACCACTGGCTTAAGCAAACTAGAAAGCCACATATCAAAGATATAGTCCATACAAATCTGCTCTTTGACAATCAGTAGCACAATAGGTTATAACTTTTATTTTTAAATACTTCCTTGGCAGATTCAGTGCAAGACAGCACAGAGAGACAAGCTGACTGAGCATGAAGTATTAAAGCAATGAAGATGCACTGTGATGCATGGGCAGCATGGCACTGTGTTAATGGGATCCCAAGCTGAGACTTTTTCTTCCATGAGCCGTTGGCATCCTGAAGACTCTTTATCTGTCCCAAGTGATCTGAAACGCGGCGCCTCCTGCTCACACACAACCCAGAACGAGCAACTATCTCCTGATTTGGCAGCAGCTCTATGGTCTGAGTGCACTTTGGTTTGGACAACTGCCAATGCCAGCTTGTTTTTAAGGGGTTGCATAGTTCCTCAGATGAGGTAGACGCATCATATCTAAATGTACACACACATGGCTCTGATTCCCCTGATCTGACGATTTGGCGAGGCAATGTACCGATTCAGGAAACCTTATTGTCTATAAAATATTGTTAGAAAAAAGTGTCTTGGATGCTCACAAACATCATCATAAAATACACATGAAATGACTTAAATGTATTAAAACACAAAATAATTTATTAAATAAATAAGAGTAGGTGTGTAAAGCTGCTTTATAAGTAATACCATTATATTTGGCCTCGTGGATATTGGATATTGCAGTTGGAACTTAAGAGTTTTGGTTAGTCCTC
Organism: Gymnodraco acuticeps; assembly: GCF_902827175.1. Taxonomy (NCBI): domain Eukaryota; kingdom Metazoa; phylum Chordata; class Actinopteri; order Perciformes; family Bathydraconidae; genus Gymnodraco; species Gymnodraco acuticeps. The sequence goes on from NW_022991375.1 coordinate 4,696,429, forward strand.
ATAGTTGGTCTTGGGCTGTTCCCCGATGGGAGTAGCTGGAGGACTGTGTAAAGGGTGTGTGAAGGGTCCTGAATGGAGAAGTTTGCCTTTTTATTTTAACTGCAGGACTGTAAATGTAAGTGATGCCGTAGTTGGTTGCGTTCTTGATACGTTTATTCTTTTGTTTCTGAGCCTCAAACAAACAAAAACAAACTCCAATCTGTGTACATGCATGATCTCAGTGGTGATTGGTGGTCTCTTTCTCTAAAAGACAGAGAATGTGAAAAATGGCCTCCCACTGTCCTCCGAAACATCATATTTCTTTTCTCAGGCGCACTCTGTCCCCCTGTCTCCATGAGTCTGTCATTATGCCTGTCCCAGTGTGTGCATCCTGTGCTATTACTGTATGAATGTATTGTTGTGTTTTACCCACTGGCGCTGAGCTGCATGTACAGTGTGTATTCCTGATGAAGGGAGAGAGAGGTTAAAAGTCACTGTCTCTCTCCTCTAATCAAAGCCATCAAAAGTGCCCGCTCTAAACTGTGTGTGTGTGTGTGTGTGTGAGTGCTGAAAATTGTTTTGTTGATCGGTTCTCAGAGACCCAGCAGGGAGGAGTCCAGTTTGAGAGGTGATAGACAGGTTGCAGTGTGACTGAAGGGGAATTGTGTGTGTGTGTGTGTGTGTGTGTGTGTGTGTGTGTGTGTGTGTGGGTGTGTGTGTGTGTGTGTGTGTGTGTGTGTGTGTGTGTGTGTGTGTGTGTGTGTGTGTGTGTGTGTGTGGGTGTGTGTGTGTTGTGTGGTGTGTGTGTGTGTGTGTGTGGTGTGTGTGTGTGTGTGTGTGTGTGTGTGTGTGTGTGTGTGGTGTGTGTGTGTGTGTGTGTGTGTGTGTGTGTGTGTGTGTGTGTGTGTGTTGTGTGTGTGTGTGTGTGTGTGTGTGTGTGTGTGTGTGTGTGTGTGTGTGTGTGTGTGTGTGTGTGTGTGTGTGTGTGTGTGTGTGTGTGTGTGTGTGTGTGTGTGTGTGTGTGTGTGTGTGTGTGTGTGTGTGTGTGTGTGTGTGTGTCCATCCTCCCGGGCAGGTTCCCCTCTGTAAACATGCTGTCTAATGTACAGTAGACTTTATGGTTGGAAGTCCATACACGCCCGTGTGGGATACACCCCTCATTCTTTCTCTCTCGCTAGCGAACTCATTTATTATGATATCCCCCGAACGGCGGCTGACCTTGCAGCTGTTATTTATGGTGACTTAGAAACTTTACTTAAGCAGGTACAGCAAGGGCCCTAAGAACGAAGATATTTACAGTCAGACTACCAAAAAAACATCTTTAAAATCTGCAGATGAACCAATCTGTGGGATTAATTTAAATGAAACATAATATGGAGTCCCGACATTTAATAAAGTTTATTTATATTAAACGGCCAACGTTGAGATACAGAGAGTAGAAATACTGATAAAGGGCGTTGTGATAGATTCATTTTATAATAATCGGACATTTTGGGAAGTATGCTTATTTGCTTCCTTGCTCAGAGTCAGATGAGAAGATTGATACCGCAGTGCTCTCGAATGAATATGTATAGGTGTTAGGCAGCCATCAGCCAGTTAGTTTAGCATCAAGACTTAAACTAAATCCTGATTATTAAACACACAAGTTATGGTTACTTATAGCTAACAAAGAGATTCACTTATTTGTTATCTTTAAAGGTGCTTTCCTTTCCCCCAGTTTCCAGTTTTTATAATAAGATAAGCTAACTAGCTGTTGGTGGTTTTCATATTTGCTATACAGTACAGGCAGAAAGTTGTCACACTATAGTGTGACAACTTGTAAAAAAGAAAGGAACATCATTGCAGAAGGTCTCCAGATTTAGTTTATGACATAAAGTAACATACTTTAGAGGAGAATGTAAAGTTTTAAAAGGACAGGACAGTTTTATTGTTTTGATTTAGTAAAGGATGTAATATACAGGTTGAATGTCTTGTCAGAATGGAACATCCATGATTACGGTTTTAAACAATGAATCGGACTGTTTGAAAGGTTTAGCAACAGCCAATCATTAACTTTGAAGTATGAGTGGAAGGTGAACTGAAGGCATCGTGACTCATCTGTGGCAGTACGGCAAGCCGTGTGTCTGGATCATTTTTGTCAAGCACAATTTTATTTTTTTTACTTAACTGAAGTGTTTCCATTTATGCTCCTCTGCATTTGAGAGAGAAATGTCAAACTGTTTACTACGCTTCAATTATTTCACCTGTTCATATTTTTTGTTTGAAACATACAAGCTTATGATGCATTGTTATAGATGTATTACAATATCCCAATGATATGTCCTTCTGAAAGGGTCAAACAGGACTTTCACTTTTAGAAGTCCGTAAATGGGTTTTTGTAAAGTAAAGGATTTTGATACTTTTCCAAAACACACACACACACACACACACACACACACACACACACACACACACACACACACACACACACACACACACACACACACACACACACACACACACACACACACAGTGAGTCATCAAAAAGTACATAGTGCAAGTTATTTTTGAGCATCCCTAAAGAAAACTTCCTCGTCATTATTAATATCCTGTTCTCTTATCCCTCCTGTCATCTTCTTCCTGGCTGAATATTTCCTTTGACCTCTCCCTCTGTTTTCTCACTCCCTCATTCCTTCTATTTCCATTTAATGTGACTGACGTCCTTTTTCCAATAATTGTCTTATTTAGGAATTCCTCTGAGCCCCTGCATATTTGTGTATGTCCCAGAAAGTATTTCTATTTTAGCTGTGACTTCACTGGATTTAGCATAAATAAATAAATACAACTATTATAATGCAATTACAGAGGCTAATGCCTTTTAATGGACTCATGTCTTTGCCCTTCTGTCTCTCCTCTGTAGTACATGTGGGACCACGGGACGCTGGGAGTGTGACCAGAACGCCTGTCTGATGGACCAGGACATCATCTATTCTGTTAACAGAGGGAACTATGGGTAAATAAAACAAATACAGCCTCACATAAATACACTCATATTAGGGTTGGCGTTCTAACCCTAACCTTATTATGTTTATTACAAACACATCCTCATTATATTTTGTGCTTCAGCTGGAAGGCAGGTAACTACAGTCAGCTCTACGGCATGACTCTGGACGAGGGTATCCGGTTCCGCCTGGGCACGCAGAGACCCTCCAGGACTATTATGAACATGAACGAAATCCAGGTACAGGACAGTTTTCTTTCTTCATACAAAGAAAATAAATACAGAAATAGAAACATGTGGGTTGTCAACTTCGTGAAGGCACAGGAATACAATTAAGTTTTGATATGCATATTCTCTGCTCAAGTGCCCTTCAGCAAGTCATGGAAACCTTTCCATCGTCAGTGTTTTGGAGATGACTTTTGACCTCTGACCTGGCTCTTAAAAGGTGGCATGAGTGAACTTTTTTCCATGGAAGATGATCAAGTTACTTGTTGCTACTGGGTGTAACCTCTGTAACAGGGGGTTCCCCTTTAAATTCCTCTTATAAAATAGCTGCTACTACATCACATATTAGATATGTGTTGTTACAGATTTTCAGTGTTGGTCAAAAGGAGGAGAGCAGGAAGTTGTTGCGACATGTGAGAATGCAGAGAATTAGGGAATTGTTACAGTTTTTCCGCTTATCACTTCTTCAAAAGCACCTGCGTACTTCCTGTTGGTGATATGATGATATTATGATTTTGTGGTATGCACTTTTACAACATTTTACAAAACGTTTCTCGCCTAATTACGGTGGTTTGTTGGTAAGTGATGGCGTCTCTGGCTGGAACCTCAGGCCTCTCTATTCCTCTCAGACTTTGTTTACATTTCAGCCAGACAGATTACATAAGACGGAACCAAAACATCGCACAGAGAAGAAGATGGAGGAGATGGTGGCTGCCTTGAGAATAAAGCCAATCTTCTCTTTAGTCTACACCTCCATCCACCCCATTCATCCATCTGTCCTCACTCCCCCCATCTAGTTCTCCCAACATTCCCCAACACTTCCACCCTAAAAACATCACGTCTCCCCCCCCCTCCTTCCGCCGTCAGCGTGTCCCTACCTGTGCAAGGAACCAGATCAGAGCCCATTCATAAATCTCTCTGTCGCTGTCTCCTCTCTTGTCTGTCTGTAGAGTCGACTCAGGTGTAACGAATAGTGAATTCATGAATGAATTAAGACATATTTTCGCAGTCTTTTCTCCACTTTTATCACGCCTTTCGGTCAGGTGTCTGTTATTTTGGACTTTAACCTTCCACAACTACAAATCTCCGACCAGAAGCACATTCCTTAGTTATGTATCAGGTGCCCATTTGTGCTTTGAATACCTCCCTAGTAATCAGAGGAATGCTGTGCAGCCAGGCAGAGAGAGTGCGGGACAGTTATACAGTAGTGTGTGTGTCTGTTATCACACATAACTCTGAGATTAAGAGAGGATCTAACCACGAGTGGAGACTAATAGATCGAGTATGTTTGGCATCTGGGATACACCTTCGAGTAAATATGCATTATCAGGAAAATACTTGCACTCCATCACTGACTTATCATCCTTATTAGGATTTATCTCACAGTGGTATTGGTATTTTAAATAGAGATAGATGCCAAGAGTTCAGCTGGTACAAATGACTCATTGGATGAAACTATGCGGCCTCATGGTTTCATGGAGAGGACGGGGATCAGAGGTTCCTGTTTCATCTACAGCGTCAGAGATTGACACTGGGCCAAATGGTCCTAATCGATTGTGAATAAATCCCTTCTACTGGAGGGTTGATTAGCAGGTTTACGTAATCTGCCTGTAATCCAAACTTGTTATACAAAGAGTCCACAAGTATTTCAATTGCAGTTGTTATATTGTGGGCAAATAATAGCAACACAGTCCCACTGCTGCTGCTCTGATCTGAGTTTTAAACAGCTGTTTCTTGTATTTTACTCTAAATCCTGTTTTACATAATAGGCTGACACTCATGAATAATGGTTTACTCTAAATGGTAATGTTTCCTCAATCAATCAGTTCTGTCAGAGTGCAACCGTAATTAAGCTGTATTTACTTGACTCTGTTTTTCTTCCTGTCAGATGAACATGGATCCTGAGGCAGAGCGTCTTCCAAGCTACTTCAACTCAACAGAGAAGTGGCCCGGAAAGATTCACGAACCGCTGGACCAGGGAAACTGTGCTGCATCCTGGGCTTTCTCCACTGCAGGTAGAATAGCAAAAAAAGGGGCATTGGTCAAAAAAGAAATCACCAAATACTAAGGTCTTGTTCCAAACACTGTGATTTGACATACCATAAACATACTTACAGGAGGATACAACCATTATTCTTAGAATCATCCGTTTCAGTTTTAAAATAGTTTGTCAGTTTTTTGCATGACATGTTTTAATATTGTCCATCCTCTTCACTAGCTGTGGCATCAGATAGAATCTCTATCCAGTCCATGGGTCACATGACTCCTCAGCTGTCACCACAAAATCTCATTTCCTGT